>NW_022631042.1:12656944-13078675 GCF_010015895.1 Lontra canadensis
CAGAATAAGCGGATCTGGAGAGGTTGCTTCCTGACCAGCACCAAACACTGGACATCTGTGGGGCTAACACTGCCAGCCCTGAGCTCCTGCAGTGTCTCCAACATCACTGCCTCTACTGCCCCGCCCCCAAGCCCCCACCCTGCCAGGGAGCCTTCCTCACCATCCCCTCCTCTATGTCACCCATTTCCAGTTCAAGGTCTGGGGCAGGCACAACTGCTGCTGGTGCCTGCATCACCTGCCCAAGGCTTGGCCGCCAGGGAAAGTGAAATGGGGAGCATCTCGAATTTTCACCTTGTCAGGTGCTAGCAGTCTGCCCATCACGGTAAAGCACAACATGAAGAACTGACCAACACAGGAAGGCGGTTCAGAAGCCAGGCTACCAAAACTAATGGCAATATGTGTCATGGAGGAACTTGACCTTGTCCCCCTATATCTATTGGACTATTAATTTTGAATGCAGCAAGAAGCTTGTGCTTTTCAGTTCTGTACTTATTAGGCAGCAAAACTCTAAAGAAAGAGATCTTCCTCCTCACTTGTAGAAGAATGCAAGGAGTCCCAGAAAAAAAAGATCAGCCTTTCTCTTCCTGCTTTTGGAGTGATGGAGCTGATTCTCAGTATGCTAAATGAAGTGAAAATTTGTACAGAGGGGCTCCTGGTTGGCTCAGTCAGTTAAGCGTCTGCCTTCAGCTCAGGTCAGGATCCCAGGATCCTGGGATCAAGTCCCACATCCAGCTCCCTGCTCAGCGGGGCATCTGCCTCTCCTTTTCCCTCTGCCTGCTGCTCCCCCTACTTGTGCTCTTTTTCTGTCAAATAAATAAATTTTTTAAAAATCTAAAAAAAAAATTGTATGGAATTTGAAGGAGCCCTTACCTATGTTTGGGGGTATTTCCCCATTACATAGGTCTGAGTGGACCAGTCTGATCTTCGATTTCACCATCACTGGAAGTTTGGGCTCAGATATGTAAATGAATGATGGCCAATCAGATGCTCGTGTCTGAGACTTTAAATCTGAAATGAGTGGAGCAAAGAAGCTGGAATGGTCAAGAATTCATCTGTGCCCTAGGGGCCCCAAGGGACCTCCAACATTTAGTGCAAACAGCAGACACGTCCTGATCATGTGTCCTCAGCATGATTTGGGTTGGATTCTCACCTGGGTTTTAAGCTTAGCCTTCCTGGAGATTCCGTGACTTACCCTGAGACCCTTTCAATAAATTGCTTTTTTGCTTAAATCAGTCAGAATTCCTCTTGCTTGCAACTAAGATGCTAACCCACACACCCACTATGTTTTTTTAAAAAGATTTTATTTATTTATTATGGGGGAGAAAGAGAGTGCGTGAGCACAAGCAGGAG
The DNA here is from genome assembly GCF_010015895.1 of Lontra canadensis. NCBI lineage: Eukaryota > Metazoa > Chordata > Mammalia > Carnivora > Mustelidae > Lontra > Lontra canadensis. Next base: position 12,658,295 of record NW_022631042.1, read on the forward strand.
GAGAGGCAGAGGGACAGGCAGACCCCTCAGTGAGTGTGGAGCCCAATGCAGGGCTCAATCCCAGGACTCTGGTTCATGACCTGAGCTGAAGTCAGACGCTCCACCGCCTGAGCCACCCAGGTGCCCCCACATTTTTATTAGTACATTTTTTTCTTTCAGGAGTGTTTCATTTTAATAACATATTCACATATAAACCACTAAAAACTGTTAGATCTTTTTCAGCTTTGACTACCATATTCCTAAAGTTTTTCTTCATCTTCCTATGACCTAACTAAGACTAGAAGGAACCCTGGGGACTGTCTAGACCACTTCCTTCACTAAGGGAAACTGAGACTCGAAGACGTTCTTTTCCATTTTGGGGACGAGTCTCATTTCTATGGACAGTCTCTGGTAATTTCTCCAACTAAATCAAAACCATTCCAAATTAAGGGCCTTTCTTTTCTCATGCTGAAAATTTATTTTAGAAATATAATGAGCTCTTTCTCTATTACACAAACCACCAAAGGCAATAAGAGGACTGGGCTCCGAACCAATCTTAAGGAAACATCACCAGTTTTCTTTGCTATTCAGCCCAGGTTTGGCACCTGTTTATCAATTTACTTAGTCAAAACCACATTTTCTGAATTTGTTAATGAGGATGTTGATGGGAAGGACGGAAGGACGGAATCAAAAGACTTGAGGAGGCAGCTGGTAGGGGAGCCGGAGGTAGCTCACACTTCCTTAACAAGCTGGTGCTAAAAATGTGAAAAAGGATCTGAGGAACCAACATTCAGAACGGACGGCAGCGACAGCGCAGCCAAATCAAAGGAACCTGGGTCCCCAAATAAGGCATGAAGTGGGTCCCCTCCCTCCTCACCCCCGCAGACTCAGCACCCCTCAACTCCAGCTGTGATAGGAGCCCAAGATGAACTTCTTTTGTGTGAAGTCACTGAGATTTTGGAAATGCATTAGTTAGCCTGCTCTTCTTAGTTTCATGCCTAATTATAGAAGAATACATTTATACCCATCAAAGAAAGCCTAACAGAGGGAGAGACTTGGACAAGGATGGAAAAGTTCAGCCAGGCTAATATAAAAAGATACGATTGTAACCTATTTCCTGGGTGACCCTAGCCTGGCACCTTGCGGCTCTAGAGTCCCACTTTGCCCGGACTCCACCATCTCTCCCGATGCAGACTTTTGGGTTCTAGATCTTTTCCTTGATGCCAACCCTTTACCTCCTCTAGACTTCTTCCAGGTCTGTGAGGGCTGGCTATTGCTCAGGGTTGACTCCCTGCTGCCCTCGAGTACTGGCCCTTGCCTCTCCTTGGCTCAGGTTCGTATCCTTATCTTCACCCCGTGCCTTGTTCTTGGCCGTGGCCTTCAGGCTCCTGGCCTGGCTCCCACCGGGTACCCAGAGTGCTCCCTGCCCACCCTCTCCTGATGCTGGAGTGATCCCAGTCACCCTTGGTGGAGTCACCTTCTGAGAGTTAGCCCAACACATTGTAATTATTTTTCCTTTCCCATAACTTCTGAGTGGATTAAGTTAGAAGAATATCCATATTTATGCTCTTAGCTATTCCTGTTATCTGAATTACATGAAAGAAAAAAACCCTTTATCTTGAACACCTATGTGTCAACCAATGTGTTAAACATTGGTGCGTTCCATTTAATCATTGCCAAAATACCCCTTTGAGGGTAGTATTGTAGCTGCACATTTCCAGAAGAAAAAAAAATGAGGCTTTATAAAATTAGGGTTTGGCTAAAGGTCACACAGCTAGTAAGAAGTGGGGCTAGGAGTCTGAACTAGGTTTATTTCATCTCAAAGCCCATTTGTTCCCTTTCCACTCCACAGTATTGACTGTGACCATCTCATTCTGGGCTACAAGGTTTCAAACAGGTATACAGAGTTCAAGGTGAGCTGGAGAAACAGAAAGCACAAATGTATGGGATATCTCCTGGCCATCAGACTAATTCATATTTCTCGTAGCAACATGAGGAATAAAACAGACAAGTGCCCATCCTTTGCCAGTGACATTAAGGTGAGTAGTTGAGCAGTAGTCGAAAATAATCATGGTGGGGCACCTGGGTGGCTCAGTCTGTTAAGCAGTCAACTCTTGACTTCAGCTCAGGTCACGATCTCAGGGTCCTGAGATCGAGTCCCACATTGAGCTCCATGCTGGATGTGGAGTCTGCTTAAGATTCTCTCTCTCTCTCTCTCTGCCCCTCCCCACTGTGCACTGTGTGCATGCTCTCTCTAAAAAAATAAAAATTTTAAAGAATCATGGTAAAATTTAATAAGGATAAAACCTCAAAGACAAAGTACAAATGCACCCCTCAAGAGGGCTTATTTTGCCTAAACTTACTTAAAAAGTATTCTCGGGTTCATAGTGACCCAGCAGAACCACCCCACTGTTGCCTTTGATGTTGATGATTATGTTGAACATTTTATTATTTTTTTAAAGATTTTATTTATTTATTTGACAAAGAGAGAGAACGAGCACAAGCAGGAGGCCCAGGAGAGGGGGAAGCAGGCTCCCTGCTGAGCACGGAGTCCAATGTGAGGCTCGATCCCAGGACCCTGGGATCATGACCTGAGCCAAAGGCAGACACTTAACCAACTGAGCCACCCAGGTGCCCCCATTTTATTGTTATTCTTTAAAGCATACCTCCAGGAGTTATTACCAAAAGCACGGCATGGAGAAACCACGATGTAATCTTTCCACTCTGTTTAACCTTGGTCAGGATTTCATTGGATTATGCAGTCATTTTTGGAGCCACTCATTGTGAGTGATATGTGAAGATCTTGGACATGTCTCAGGGAAAAGCAATAAAAATGACTGGCTTGGGGTAAAGAGCCTTATTAACAAAGTCCAGGGGAACCAGATTTATTGAGTAGCAACAGAGATCTGTGATTAGGATAAAAAAGTCAGGAATTTTGGTCACTGTAGTAGTATTTTCCAAAATGTGCACAGACCCATATGTATCGGCATCAACTGAAATGCATGTAAGAAATACAGATCTTGGGAAAATCCCAAACCTCTAAGCCATATTTCTGTTGGGGGGGGGAGTCCCCCCAAGGCTTATGCACACTGAAGTTGACAATCTTTGTACCAGTGATTCTTGGCCTGAGCTGCAGGTTGGAAGCACCCGGAAACCCACCCCAGAGATTCTGATTAATTGGTCTGGTATGACCTTAGGGCATCAGCTGTTAAAAACAGCTTTGGCAGGTGACTTTAAAGTGCTCCCGAGGTTGAGAACCTCTCCTCTGTGCTAAGCTAGAAGGTCTGAATGCCAGCAAGCAACTGTTCATCTTCAATTGAATGGTGGAGAAATGGGCTTATTAAGTTTGTGGAACATTTTTTTTTTAAGATTTCATTTATTTATTTGACAGACAGAGATCACAAGGAGGCAGAGAGAGAGAGAGGAGGAAGCAGGCTCCCTGCTGAGCAGAGAGCACGATGCAGGGCTTGATCCCAGGACCCTGGGATTATGACCTGAGCCGAAGGCAGCGGCTTTAACCCACTGAGCCACCCAGGCTCCCCTGTGGAACATTTTCGTTAGATAATTCCTTTACATGCACTGTGAGTCACCTTTCCAAGATAAATGCATTTTATTTTTATAACAGTGATTTGTCTGCTTTCGTAATTAGAACCTGGGACTCCGAGTCATTGTGAACCAAAGTCATGATTTTCTCTGGCTTTTGGTTCTTCACTCTTCCTGTGATTCTGGTTTCTCTCACAAGATGACTGGGAGCAATGACAAAAATATTATAGAGTGCTTTTTTTTTTTTTAAAGATTTTATTTATTTATTTGACAGACAGAGATGACAAGTAGGCAGAGAGGCAGGCAGAGAGAGAGGAGGAAGCAGGCTCCCCGCTGAGCAGAAAGCCCAACGCAGGGCTCGATCCCAGGACCCTGGGATCATGACCTGAGCCGAAGGCAGCGGCTTTAACCCACTGAGCCACCCAGGTGCCCCTATAGAGTGCTTTTAAACAATGGTGTAGGTCACACAATGACCTGACGCGTTGGGGATCATTGTGGTCTTCTTCTTCTCTGGGGTTCTGCATTGTCTTTGACTCCTGCTACCAAATCTGGACTTTAGGGTTGGAGACAATGACAGAAGGTGTGTTTGCAGATAACATTTGGATTCGGCCCCAGAGAACAGGTACTTTTCCAGTTGGGGAAATGTCTTGGTAGCCATCAAGTACAGCAGAGCAAGAAGAGTAAGGGTGATGATGTTACTGCTATTAGTCATCTGTGCCTTACGTTACATGTGAGTCCATACCGGGGATCTTTGCATTCAGGACCTTATCTGATTGTGTAATGACAGTAATTGGCCCTGGAAGGGATTTGATGGAATTTCTGGTACTGTTTCTTCCGTTATACTCTTGAAATTACATTTTAGGTAATTGGTCTCTTTCTCTGTAGAACATAATTTTGCTCGTTATCTTTCTTTCTAATTGTGGTAAAATACCCATAATATAAAAGCTACTACTACAACCATTTTTTAAATTTAAATTCAGTAATTAACATGGACTGTATTACTGGTTTCGGAGGTACAGGTCAGTGATTCATCAGTCTTATATAACACCCAGTACTCATTACATCATGTGCCCTCCTTAAGGTCCATCACCCAGTTACCCCATCCCCCCACCCACCTCCCCTCCAGCAACCCTCTGTTTGTTTCCTACGATTAAGAGTCTCTTATAATTTGTCTGTCTCTGATTTTGTCTTGTTTTGTCTTGTTTTATTTTTTCCTCTCTTCCCCTGTGATCCTCTGTTTTGTTTCTTAAATTCCACATATGAGTGAGATCGTACTAGTGATGATCTCTGATTGACTTATTTCACTTAGCATGATATCCTCTAGTTCCATCCACGTCATTGAAAAACATTTTATTTTTTTGATGGCTGAGTAGTATTCTATTGTGTACGGAACACTACATACCACATCTTTATCCATTCATCTTATCACAACCATTTTGAAATGTACCGTTCAATGGTGGTAAAACACTCACACTCGCAACTAATCTCTAGAATTCTTTTCACTTTGCAAAACTGAGACCCTACCCATTAAACAACTTCTTCCCATTCTCCCATCTCCCCAGCTACATACCATCTCTTGAACCTGGGAGTTATCAATTTAATCTACTATTTAAAAATTTCCTAAAATTCACAGCCCTACAAAGTTTACTCGGTATTGCCACATTTACCAATCCAATCTTTTTTTTAAAATATTTTATTTATTTATTTGACAGAGATCACAAGTAGACAGAGAGGCAAGCAGAGAGAGAGGGGGAAGCAGGCTCCCTGCGAAGCAGACAGCCCGATGCGGGGCTCGATCCCAGGACCCTGAGACCATGACCTGAGCCGAAGGCAGAGGCTTTAACCCACTGAGCCACCCAGGCGCCCCCCAATCCAATCTTATTAAATGAAAATATTTCCTTTCTCCTTTGTTAGTCCACATATCACTGGCCTAAGACACCACATGCTCCCAAGCAAGTACATTCTGGCTTTGCTTTAGGTAAAATATCTGTCCATTTAACACAAAATAAAAGTGGAATACTATGAACTGAATTTCACTGGGTGAAAATTTAAGTCTCATAATATCGGTGCTAGAGAAATAGTTAATTCTCAAATGTTGGGGGAAGAGAAAACGGATTCCACAAATTAGACAGTTATCTATCAAAATAAAAAATGTAGACATCTCTTCATCAGCTACTCAGCTATCAAAGCTTTACATATATATTCACAGAAATAAAATATAACTTAAATCTGAATCAACAGGGGACTGGTTAAATACTTACAGTATGCTATATGATGAACTATTATACAACTGTTAAAATAATATGAGAGTTCTGTGGGTGCTGATATAAGATCTGAAATATATTATTGAATGAAAAATTCAAGGCATATAGAATGACATAAACCTTTTGTGAAAAAAATTTTTTTTTTATTTTTTATTTCCTGAGGGACAAAGAAAGAAAGAGAGAGAGAGAGAGAAAGAGAGAGGTGGGGGGAGGGGCAGAGGAAGAGGGAGTGAGAGGATCCCAAGCAGACACCAAGCTGAGCTCTGAGCCCAACATGGGGCTCAATCTCAGAACCTTGAGATCACGACCTGAGCTGAAATTAAGAGACGCTTAACTGACTGAGCCACCCAGGCACCCCTCAAAACTTAATTTTATACACACACACACTCACATCTCTTGGTATCTAGAGATATAGTTTCTTTTCTGGAAAGATTCCCAAGCAATTGTTAACAACTGCAGCTTGGTGGAAATAGACAGGTGATTGGGGGTTGGGGGAGGGGAGAAATACATCTGTGTTTCATTTAAACCTCTCAGTACTATTGGAATTTTTAAAAACGTGTGCTTGTATTACTATAGAATTGTTTTTAAATGTCAACTGTGTTAACTAGTCAGCGGAATTACAGCTCATTTAAATTTTCTTTTTATCATTTTCTATAGATCCCGAAGTACATTTTAAAAATCTCTATCCATTTGAAAGGCAAAACAAAATATAAAGTTTTATTTCTTGCTTTAGATATTTGGCCAAATAATCACTTTCATGACTAATGTAAGTCATACAGTCTTCCATAGTTTATGTGTCTACAAAGAAAACAAGCCACAACCAAATCAACCAAACAAACAATCCTGCTTGCTTGTTTTTTTTGTGTTTTTTTTTTTTACCACAGCACTTTATTTTCCTCACACAATGACATATTGCTAGGGCCTAGTATTCTCACATGACAGTAGAAATCACAATCTGTTGTCATCTCTTAAAGAATTGAGGGTTGTGTGCAAAAACCTTACATAAATTAAAAGAATGAATAAATTTACAGGTGTAAATGCAAACCATTTTCCAACTCAAGGCAATTAACAGCCCAAGGTGTTCTGGCAGGAAAACATAGGGTAAGAAAGCAAAGTGGGTCCTGAGGCTCCCACCTTCCCATCCCTGTTATCCCACTGGACCTGTGAGACAGAAATGGCAGCTGGTTCAGGACTCTTGTCAGCCTCTAGAGAAATCCTGGAATAGGCAGCTCTTAACACAGATCAAGAAACTCACACAGGGGGCACCTGGGTGGCTCAGTGGGTTATAGCCTCTGCCTTCGGCCCAGGTCATGATCCCAGGGTCCTGGGATCGAGCCCCACATTGGGCGCTCTGCTCAGCCGGGAGCCTGCTTCCTCCTCTTCCTCTCTGCCTACCTCTCTGCCTACTTGTGATCTCTGTCTGTCAAATAAATAAATAAAATCTTAAAAAAAAAAGAAAGAAAGAAACTCACACAGATCAAGAAACTCAGGGTCTTGCTGATTCTCCAGTCAATGGATTTTTCTTCCATAACCATGTTCTCAATCTCAGGCACAAAGTGACCCAGCCAGAGGCGCTAAGGGTTTAAATCAAAGATATGTACTGGGTATTAAACATATACTAAGGGAACAGTTAACTTGGATACAAGGTCAAGATCAGCAGCAAGTTCCACAATCAGTGCTGATATCAGATGCGAGCTTCAGGGACACACTTCTTTCCAAAGCCTTGTTCCAGTTTCAGGAGGCCGGCATGAGGGTATACACTGACCAGGGCAAATGCATACTCGGGAATTCACTCATGGAGGAAATGCTACGCATCTGTTCCAAGTCCGTTTAAAAGCATTTGCAGTGCACAACGGAGAGGCCCGACTCAACATCCTCCTGTTTGCTGATCCACATCTGCTGGGAGGTGGACAGCGAGGCCGGGAGGGCGCCCCCGATCCACACCCAGGACTTGCGTTCCGGAGGAGCAGTGATCTTGACCTTCATCGTGCTGGGCGCCAGAGCTGTGATCTTCTGCATCCTGTCGGCGATGCTGGGGTACACGGTGGCCCCGCCCTGCAGCACCGCGCGAGCATAGAGGGCCTTCCGGATGTCGACGTCACACTTCCGATGGAGTGGAAGGTGAACGTTCTCGTGGATACCACCGGACCCCATCCCCAGGAAGGAAGGCTGGAAGAGCGCCTGCGGGCAGCGGAACCGCTAGCTCCGGATGGTGATTACCTGCCTTGTAGGGCAGCTCAAAGCTCTTCTCCAGGGAGGAGGAGGACGCAGCCGTGACCATCTCCTGCTCGAAGTCCAGGACGACCGAGCAGAGCTGCCCCTTGATGTCACGCACGATTCCCTGCTCGTCAGCGGCGGCAAAGCGGCAGCCACACTGGGAGAGGCTCTTCATAAACTAGTCCGTCAGGTCCCGGCCGGCTAGGTCCTGACGCAGGATGGCGTGGGGGCAGGGCGGACCCCTCGTAGATGGGCACGGTGTGGGTGACCCTGTCCCCAGAGTCCACGACAATACCAGTGGTGCGGCCAGAGCCATGCAGGGACAGCACAGCCCGGATGACCACATACATGCCTGGGGTGTTGAAGGTCTCGAACATGATCTGAGCCATCCCACAGTTGGCCTTGGGGTTCAGGGGGCCTCGGTGAGCACCACGGGGTGCTCCTCAGGGGCCATGCGCAGCTCGTTGTGGAAGGTATGGTGCCAGATCTCCTCCACATTGTCTCAGTTGGTGACAGTGCCATGCTCAAGGGGTACGTGAGGGTCAGGATGCCCCGCTTACTCTGGGCCTCGTCGCCCACGTAAGAGTCCTTCTGGCCCATTCCCACCATCACGCCCCGGTGTCGGGATCACCGAACGATGGACAGGAGCGCAGCTCGCGGGGGAACCATCCCCAGCAAAAACTACCTTGCACATCCCGGGGCCAGAGTGGATGGCGAGCGCAGTGATCTCCTCTTCCATTCGGGTGGGTGGAGGACGACACGGAGGGCCCTTGGTGGGGGAACGCGGGGCGCCAGCCGACTGGCCCAGTGAGACAGCTCTATTCTCTTTTTGACAAGAGAATAAATGACATTTACTAAAAATCCGCTCAGTTTTCTCCTTGGTCCTCTGAAAGCAGTCTTTGTAGAAAATTTGTAGTTTTATTATTTCTTTAAGCCTTCCTGCAGTTTTTGTCATTTCCTATAGATTTTGCTTAGACAGTTTTCCTCAAAGACTGTGTTATTACACTGAATAGACTAGAACATCTACAGATCCCTCAGGGTCTAAGGCACTTGAAGTTCCTGTGTTGTAATAAAATTGCCTTTTTTTGCTTCTTGTAGTCCTGGGAGTTAAGCTTTATTACAAGTGAAAATATTCTGCTAGTCTCAGGTCAAAGAGATAAAGTGCTAATATCCATACTCTGAAACTTAGCGCCATAGAACAAAACTGTCTTCCCACTTCTGGAAACAAGCTCAAGACTTCCACAGATATCATGCACCAAAAGTTAGATAAGAAAATCATTTCCTTTTTTTCTGTTGTGAAAAGACATGAGAGAATTGATTTTCTGGTTATTAGAGTTAATATAATGTTTATCTCTGTGCATGAATAAACACATTGAGCAATTACACGAATCAATGCTGCAAGTCAACGAATGAGCCACACTGTTGTAAAATCAATTCTTAATGATTTTATGATTTCACTTAAAATGGATCACTTGGAAAGACAATAAACAAAACCCAAACTCATTTGTAGTTACCATCATATTAGTCACAAAAAAAGTCCAGGCTGCATTATACAATTTTAAATGGCGTTCCCAATTGAACTCACCCTTACTATGTCCCAGCATAAAAATGCAGAATGTACTTATTTAGAATTGAGTAGTACTCATTGGAAAATAAATTTCTGGCAAAAGCACAAACTATGTGTGGTTCCCATAGAATTAAACAAAAATAGATATCGTTCAAAATAACAATAAGAATCCCATGGGACTGACTAATAAAAGATGGCTGGCACAATTTGAATTCCAGTGTAAGGGCTACGGAGAACTTTAAAAAATTGGTAACATGGTGGAATCATTTATCATTCTTTGCAACTATCACTGCCATGTTGGAACACTCCTGGAGACCATGCCTTCAAAAAGAGCTCAGGCTACTGACACACTGGGAGAAAGAGGTTGCGTCCTCTGTATTTGGGGTTTCAACAGTGACAGTGGGCTATCCAGACAACACAGATGTAAGCATCCTGCTGATTACAGCAAGATCAACTTCTGGTTTAATTTGTGCTAAAGTTTCTAAAATGTCATTCCACAGATCAGTCGCTTTACTTGCTATCAGATTCTCAAATAATATAATCAGAATATAAGTTCTTTAAGGTTTTTCAGATAAGGATGAAAATTATCAGGGCACCTGGGTGGCTCAGTTAACTGTCTGCCTTCGGCTCAGGTCATGATCTCAGGGTCCTGGGATTGAGCCCCTCGTTGGGCTCTCTGCTCAGCAGGGAGATTGTTTCTTCCTCTCCCTCTGCCCCTCCTTCTTCTCATGCTCTCTCTCTCAAATAAAATCTTTTTAAAAAAAAAGGGTGAAAATTATCATGTCACGTACCATATGATTGCATTCATATGTGGAATTTAAGAAACAAAACAAAAAACAGACTTTGTTTTTTTTTAGATTTTTTATTTACTTATTTGACACACTCAGAGAGAGAGCACTAGCAAGGGGAGTGGCAGGCACAGGCAAAAGCAGGCTCCCTACTCATGAGGGAGGCTCCCTCATCATGACCTGATCTGAAGGCAGATGTTTAACTGACTGAGTCACCCAGGCGCCCCCAATTTTGAGTGTTTTAGAGAGGCAGTTTCCCTGACAGCAGCCATGACTCTGATACCTGCATGGCTATTCAAAGACCATGGAGGTGGGAAGATGGGAGTGCTGTCCACCAGCAGGTGTGAGAGGCCCCTGTAGAGAACTACTTTCTAGTCTGTGGGGCTTGTGTGGACCTGGTCACTTGAAACAGTAACAAAAACAGCAGGGATTTTTTTTTTTTTTTCCTTTTGAAAGGACTGGGGAGTGGGGAATAACCCATCCAGCCATTTGCAAAGGCAAGCCAGCTAACTAACACTTATACACACACATAAATTGCTTGCATTTTATGCTTTCCTTACTGGAACCTGTTCCTTCTCTTAAAAAACTCTTTCCAGAAAATAAATAGGCACAGGAATCTTTACTCTATTTTAAATGACTATATTTTCTAAGATACATATTCTAAATAAAGGATCTTTCCTGATCACTGAGTTTATTATATAAAAATTCTTACAAAGGTATAAAAATTACAGAGGCACCTGGCTGGCTCAGTTGGTAGAGCATATGATTCTTGATCTAGAGGTCATGAGTTCAAGCCCCACACTCGGTGTAGAGTTTACTTTAAAAAAAAAAAAATCATATAGGAACACCTCGGTGGGTTCAGTTGGTTAAGCCACTGCCTTTGGCTCAAGTCACGATCCCTGGGTCCTGGGGTAGAGTCCCACATTGGGCTCCTTGTCCACTGGGGAGCCTGCTTCTCTCTCTGCCTCTGCCTGCCACTCAGCCTGCTTGTGCTCTCTCTCTCTGACAAATAAATAAATAAAATCTTTTTTAAAATTATATACATAGCCATTTAGCTATGTTTCTTTTTTTATATCAATTGCTTTTATTGAACACAGTAAAAATTACATGACACTGTAAAGGGTTTGGGACTATGCTGCATTTATAGTATGCAAAGGGAACTGAAAATTGATATGATAATTTCTTTGTTTTTTAATTTTTACTTATTTTACTTTATTTTTTTAAAGAATATATTTTTTAAAGATTTTATTCATTTATTTGACAGAGAGAGAGATCACAAGGAGGCAGAGAGGCAGGCAGAGAGAGAGGGAGGAAGCAGGTTCCCCGCTGAGCAGAGAGTCCGATGCAGGGCTCGATCCCAGGACCCTGCGATCATGACCTGAGCTGAAGGCAGAGGCTTAATCCACTGAGCCAGCCAGGTGCCCCTATTTTACTTTATTTTTGAAACTCCACTTTAATGGCCCTTATGGTAGACTATGTTCCATCGAAAATAATGTGACTTTTAATCTTTCAACCTGAAGTACCCCAAGTGTCCTTTACAGAGTGCGGTTGGTATCATCACAAAGATTAGGGGCCCTCAATGGTTAGGCTTTTCAGGGAAACAGAAAGAGCTGTGCAGACTGCTCCATGGTTTGGGGAGGGCTCCCTGTGACATTAATCCACAAGCTTTAACAAGGATGCAACGTAAGACAAAGAAGCCCATGACATACAAAAGGGCATGTTACTAATTAAGAGAGACTGTGTTTCCTGGATAAAAGGAAGAAGGGCAGTTTCATACCTAATGTTGCCTTGGTATTTCTTACCATAATCAATTGCAACAGTGTAATAAAAATTTCCCCTTGCTTTCTTTATAAAAATCATCCTGAGAAAAGACAGTGACCCCTCTCAGCCGCTGGCTTCTATTTTAATAGGGTATGATGTCTCCACCCTCACCAAAATGGGCTTCAGCGTGGAAACTTGTATAACTGTTGTAAATTCACATTAGGCCCAACTCTTGAGGCAGTGCTAGATGGGACAGGAAGAAATGCCTCTGCCACTCAGCCATTTTCCCTGACATACTCAAGGACAAGTAAGATTTCTCTAGGGCTGTAAGGAGGCCATCTGCCATGTTAGTGGGAACTCATTGGGGCCGGCCTTGCTAAAGGCAGAGAGACAACCAATTAGGGTAGATGATGTTCTCCCTGCCTTCCCAAATTCCTTCCCACTGGGCTAGCTGATGCCTGAAATTCTCTGATCAGAGTTTCATCCCTTACTTTCCTAATGAGGATACTCCTGAGAAAGAAAACATATCAAACTTTGGTTTATTTTCTCTTTTTTATCTCTTTGCAGGAAGGAGTTGATCAAACTGTTCTTGAAAGCAGTGTAACAGAGAATAGGGCTACTGCGGGAGGGGATAAGGAGAAAACAGAAGAGGGAAAACTCTCTAGCCAGCTTCTCTTGGGCCATGTGGAAATGCTAGGTCCCTTCGTCCTGGGAACATCCACACCATTAATGGAACAGTAAAGAGTCCTAGAACCAGTCCTTTAAAGGAATTAGTGTGTTAGCTAGACTGGTAGATGAAATGTCATTTTCTCCAAGTCCTCCACAACTAAGTTGTCTTCTGCTCAAGATTCTGATATAATGACTCACATCCTAGAGGCTTTGGGAAGATATCCCTATGAGACAGTCTAAATTCTGAGTGCGGTCATTGTATCTAAAACTCTTCTTGCTAGAAACACTGCAAAACAGAATCCAGCTCATCTTCCATAGCCCCGCTCAACTGTTCTTAAGAAACTGTATGTTGATAAATTCTTCAGCACTGCTATTTTTCTCTTTCACGGGTAGATCAAGGGCTTCAAGGTCCAAGCTCTCCCGCTGCCCTGTTTCCTTCTGTCTTTATCAGAGTGACTGCAACACGAGCTCTGGTGGTGGAAACTCTGATAGCTCTCCCTATCTTTGCCCTTCTTTCTCTCATTCTAAACTTAAATGTGGTCACCCCTTTCCTTTCAGAGTCACCTACGGGAACATGATAACTCGGGCTATTTCTCTGCTGTAATGCAAAAACCATGTTGCAACCACTGCAGTAATTCCATAGTATTTGAAATTATCACTCAGATATATGAGAAGGTTCACATATATCACTCAGATATATGAGAAGGGGATACCTGCTTAAAAAAAAAACTCTTTTAACAACATGTACTATATATGCATATATATATATCACATATAAAATAATATATAGTATACTGTATACTTGACCGCTGCTAAAAAGTAGACCTTAAACATCTCACCACACATACACACAGGAAGTGGTCGGGGGGTGGGGGGAATGGATGAAGATGGTCGTTAGGTACAAAGTTCCAATTGGAAGATGAGTAAGTACAGAGCAAGTAATGTCCAACGTGATGACTATAGCTAACCCTGCTGTAAGGTATATTAGAAAGTTGCTAAGAGAGAAGATCCTAAAAGTTCTCATCACAAGGAAAAAAACTGTCAGTATATGGAGATGAACATCTACTAAACTTATTGTGGTGATCATTTCGCAATACACAAATATTGAGTCGTTATGTTGTATGCCTTAAAATTATGTAGTGCTGTACATCAATTACATCTCAATAAAACTGGAGGGAAATAAAGGTAATGTGTGAGATGATGGAGATGTTCACCAGCTTTACTAAGGTACTCATTTTGCAGTTCATATGTATAAAAAATTGTCATATCACACACCTTAGCCATATAATGGTCTACGTCAATTATATCTTAATAAAGCTAGAAAAAAAAATCCCTGGCTATTTCTATATTGTCGGGAGTGCAAACAGTAATAATAATCCAGTTCATGCTTGGACAGTGGTGTATGTGAGATGTTTTTTTGCTATTTTTCTTATTTTGCTCAATACTTGCATATAAGCGAAGCTGACACAGTTCACAGGAAGCTGGAGCTTCCCTCTACGCTCAGCCAGGAGCCTAGAACAGATGCCATTTTCCACGGAACCAAACATTTCTGTGGCTACTCTGGAGCTTAGTAGCTTCGGATTGCAACGTGGCAGCTGAAGAAGCCTGTGGACCCCCAGGGCCGGTTCCTGAGAGCTCCTTCTTTCAAGTTCCTCCACCTTGACTCCTATTTATTTATTTTTAAATTTTTATTTAAATTCGTTAGTTAAAATATAGTGCAATATTGGTTTTAGAAGTAGAATTTAGTGATTCATCACTTACATACAACACCCAGTGCTCATCACAACAAATGCCCCCCCCTTAATGCCCATTCCCCATCTAGCCCATCCCCACCCACCTCCCCCCATTAGTTTGTTCTCAGAGGTTAAGAGTCTCCAGAGGGCACCTGAGTGGCTCAGTCAGTTAAAGTGTCTGCCTTGTGCTCAGGTCCTTAACCCAGAGTCCTGGGATGGAGCCTTGTATCAAGCTCCCTGCTCAGTGGGGAGCCTGCTTTTCCCTCTGCCCCTCTCGCTCTGCTTGTGCGTTCTCTCTCATTCTCTCTCTTACACAGATAAATAAATAAAATCTTAAGAAAAAAAAAAAAAGAAGAAGAATCTCTGTGGTTTGTTCCCCTCTCTTTTTTCCCCCCTTCCCATATGTTCATCTGTTTTGTTTCTTAAATTCCACATATGAGTGAAATCATATGGTACTTATCTTTTCTCTCCACCTTGATTCCTACTGAACCCCCTCCTCCCTCAGTCACTCAGTTTATCCTACCCTGGATTTCTAGAAATAAAGTCCCTTCAGTTTATGACCTATCTCTAGAAACTAAGCGTTTTGTAGACATTTTCCTATTCAACCCACAGCACTTCTAATAGATCTACAAAAAACACAGTTGCATTATTGCAGCAAAGCAAATATGGTGCCTAGAGTCTAAAATATTTGCATACAGCAGCTGATAACACTGCTGTCACAAGGAATCAAAGCCTAATCCATTAAAATATGATTGCCTCATTTCTTTAGAGCCCCAGATTTTTTGGGTGTGCGTTGTGGTGGAAGTATGAAGAAATGTTCCTTAGTAAATGGGAAAAAGTAATTTAACCTTTCTGAGAAAATTCAGCAAGCGTGAGATTGTCATAATTAGAATCAGTTGTCGTTTCCAAATTTAGGTGACCTTTTTGAAGTGGAGCAATTGAAGTCTAATTGAACACAAAGAAGTTAAGTTTTCATTCAAGAACCAATATCTAAATTCCAAAATTATTTCAGTGCCAAGGCTCTGCTTACTTTAAACTGAAAAAAAAAAAAAAACCCCACCAAAACCTAATAGGGGATTTTTAGAGCCCTGGACGTACACACTGAAGTATTTGATATATTCTCACAATGAGTATGTTCATGATTTTATCAGCTACTCTCAGATGTCAAAGAAGTAGAAAAAACTTGGGAAGTAAAGTCACTGATAATGGTGGCTGCAGTCAGTTGTAGAACAAGTGACCACATTATTTAGGGAAATAAAAATGTCCAGTACCAGGCTGTCCCTTTCATTTGTGACTTAAGGGTGGGGTGGGGGATCCCCCAGTGTTTTTTTTAGCCCAGTAGTACCTTCAGGAGCTCCATGAAGAGGATTAACAAGATCAGGCTGCCAGAAGCAAAGCAAAGAACTCCTCAGGACTGGTGTGTCCCTATTCACCTAGTTCCTCACCCTAGGACAGTTTACTGGGCTTACTGTTTACTGGTTTAAGAACAATAATAACAATTCTTGTACCTAACGCGCTTTCAAAACACTCACCCTTTCTCACTTTGTCCTCACCCAGCTCATTATCTCCATTTGCCAAATGCAGACACAACTCCCGCCCTCTGAAGTCCAGGCTGCAACCTCTCCTCAACCACCATGAGATGCTAAGATGAGATACAATCCGTATTCACGGCAGATCTGAGAAAAACATCTGTGCTCCACCCCATGCCCGGCCCTCAAAGCCACCACAGGATTCGAGTGTGGTTCTCGCGGGGGCGTGGGGTGGGGTGGACAATCCACTCAACCTCTAGGGTAGGGATAAAGGGCAGAGGGTTCTGGGCCATCCTGCCCCCCAGGTCCCACCTTCCCAAGCTGAGTCGCTGTATCAGATGAAAACAGAATGCGCACTGTTGTAAGTCAACGCCTCATTTCAGCCGCGCAGAGCGCACGTAATCAAGCTCGCTGCTGAGTATGTATATTACAGCCATTCCAGCCCATACTGGATCCGTTGCCGGGCGCAGAGCCCATTATGACGTCCGCCATGAGAAACTTACATTCTGTCTTTAAAACGTCCAATAGGGATTAGTTCCACCCTTGCCCTAAGCTAAAATGAGACATAGGAGTACATTTTGTAGATCAAAGAATGCCAAGATAACTATGCAGCGGGTTTCAGAGAAATGCATCTCCACTTTGAAAGCGAGCCAGAATTCATATCTTACCCTCCTGGATTGGGGGAAGGGGGCGGGGTTTCTTTACCAAAGCCACATAAGAAACCTTAAAACTTTCTTTAGAAAATTCCTAGTTTTTGTTGCAGTGGTGAAATGTGAAACCCATGTATCAATGGGAAATACATGTTGCTTTAGTAAACCAGATTCGTTGGGATAGCTACATGGCCTCCAAGTGCCCCAGAGAAAGCAGTTTTCCTATTTCATGAACAGGTGTAGATTTCTGCCTTCCACTATAGCAGTTTTCATGCTCTGATTTCAGAGTACTATGAAATACTATAGTTATCACTGTATGTTTACAAAAAGGAGACTGGAGCATAAAAAGATGGACCAGCACTTACAGTCAGTGATTCTCAAAAGTGTGGGCAGGGGATGCTGTGAGCCTGGAGTATTTCGAAGGGTTATGTCAGGTCCTTCTTTTTCCAAGCACATGTCTGCAGGAGGCAGGATTTTCTTCATCTATGTACTTCAACAAAAACGACACGTGCCAGCTGGTGTCAATACAGAAGCAGATTGTTGAAACCAACTGCCTTTTGTTAGGCCAGACATCAAAGAGATTGGCAAAATGGAAAACAATGCCATTCTTCCCGCCTAATGTGTTTTGGCTTTGCAAAATACTGTTATCTGTCAAAAAATATGTATTTAGGGGCGCCTGGGTGGCTCAGTGGGTTAAAGCCTTTCCCTTTGGCCCGGGTCGTGATCTCAGGGTCCTGGGATAGAGCCCCGCATCGGGCTCTCTGCTCAGCGGGGAGCCTGCTTCCCTCTCTCTCTCTGCCTGCCTCTCTGCCTACTTGAGATCTCTGTCAAATAAATAAATAAAATCTTTAAAAAATATATGTATTTATGTTAATATGTTACAGGTCTTTATTGTTACTTTAAAATGAAATAGTTTTTTTTTAATTTCTTTTTTTTTAAGATTTTTTATTTATTTATTTGACAGAGATCACAAGTAGGCAGAGAGAAAGGAAGGGAAGCAGGCTTCCCGCTGAGCAGAGAGCCCGATTCGGGGCTCCATCCCAGGACCCTGGGAACATGACCCGAGCTGAAGGCAGAGGCTTTAACCCACTGAGCCACCCAGGTGCCCTCATTTTTTAAATTTCTAATATGGCAAACAGCAATAGATAAAATTCATATAACCAAAAGCTCTTTGGAATCCTCGATGAATTTTTTAAAGGAATCTTGACGCTAAAAATTTGAGATTTGGGTGAAAGAATAAAGCCTTCATTAGACAAGCAAGTGAAATCATATTATCAAAAGATAATAATAAAGATGGATTTGAAATTAAAATGAAGATCACTGTTGTAGTTCACTGTTATCAAATTTAAAAAAAGATATTTTCAATAAAAGTAAGAAAGAAAATAATGTTTTAGGCAAAAGATCCATATGCAAGGACCAAGGAATATGGAAAAACAAAAATCAGACAAGGGCCCTCTACACCTGAGACTTTCATAACAACTTGTTTTTGAAGGGGAATTTGGGTGTATTTGCACTATGGGCTAATAACAAAATCACTGGGAAAGAAGAGAGTGTTGTTAGCAATGGAAGTATTATGGATAGATCAAAATATTAGGTCTAAATCTGTCAGCTAAATTAACATGAGATCTCAGGCTCATACACAAATCGATTTTAATTAAAAAACATAATTTACTAATTATGAATTGGTTAAATAAAGTGATACACCCTTATGGTACATATTTAGCCAATTATGTTCTAGAAAGAACATTTAATAACTTAGAAAACTGTTCACAAATATAAAGAGCAGGTTACAAAACAATATTTGGAAAAATATAAGTAGGAAAAGAGGAGCGCTTGGGTTGCTCAGTTGGTTAAGTGTCTGACTCTTTTTTTCAGCTCAGGTCATGATCTCATGGGTCATGAGATTGAGACCTACATGGGGCTCCCAGAGAGTCTGCTTGAAGATTCTTTCCCTCTGCCCCTCCCCCATTCTCTCTCACTTTCTCAAATAAGTAAGTTTATAAAGAAATTATTTATTTCAGAGAGAGAGAGGGAACACAAGCAGGGGGAGGGGCAGAGGGAGAGGGACAAGCAGACTCCTCACAGAGCAAGGGAGCCTAATGAGCGGCGGATCCCAGGACCCCGAGATCATGACCCAAACTGAAGTCAGATGCTTAACTGATGGAGCCACCCAGGAGCCCCAATAAATAAATCTTTAAAAAAAAAAGAGAGACAGACAGACAGACAGACAGGAAGGCTATATACCAAAATGTTAATATACGTTATCTCTGAATGATGATGTGATTATTATTACTTTTTTTGTATTTTATTGTATATTTAAATTCCCCCCCAAATAATAATAACAGCAATGATAATCCAACAACACATTTGTTTTTACAGAGCTATCTAACATTCTTGTTTTCTTCGTGCACTGGGCAAGCTGGAGCCATCTCTCCCCAGACAGGCCACACCCACTGACTCCTCCCTGGTTTTTAATAAATAACCCCAGGAAGTCAGTCCCTTCCTTCCCCTTCCAAGAGCCAGAGGAGCACTCTGTTCTGCTTTTGAATTCAGCCACTCCAGCATGTGCTAATTGATTTTATTCTGCGAATTTAGAATCAGGTAGTTGGGAACCTCGTGAACTCTCCCCGAAATAATGAATGCAAATTAATGTGAAAGTATATCCCCAGGATTTCCTGTAAGAATCTTTTATTACAGTGACAGTGAGGAGTTTTTACAAGTACTTATCATAAATAATGTATTGCCTCTGGTGGCAGGCTAGATCCCTTACGTGACTGTTACTATGGGAACATCAATGTCCATATACAGTTTAATTCTATTCCCAGAAGCTGAAGTGAAAGTCGGCATTATCTTAATGTTACAGATGTGAGAATTTAGGCATTCAAAAGCTAAGTAGCCGGCCCGGAACCAACAACAAATCAGAGGAAGAAGACCTGGAACGAGTCTGTTGACACCAAACCCAGGACACTTTTGGCTAACGCTGGGAGTCTTCACGTCATGTGTGTGGTGGGCTTGGTTTCCATGGACTCTCCTGTCCTAGGGTAACTCCAGGGGAGCCTCTCACAAGCCTAGGGTGGGCACCAACAGTCTTGTTACCTGGAGGCAGTTTATAGGAGGAAGAAGAGGATGCCCCTCCAAGGCTCTGAATTACCCATAGGGGCAAAAATCAACAGACAAAGGCACTCGCCCTTGACCCTTACTTTGCCCAAGTAGGAGAAGCCAGGGCAAGCGGGAAGCAAAGGGATTTATGTGTGCATGAAAGAGGATGTGCTAAGAAGCATTTAGACAAGTCAAAGGAAGGCTGTTTCATTTTAAATAAATGTGGCCCAGGGAAGAAAGGCGGGGCTCATTTAGATGGAAGGCTAAGGGGTTTTTAAAATTGTCACAGGGCTGGAGTAACAACAGAGTAATTTTTCTCCTGCTGTCCCCATTTGTCACAGGGGAATGATGACCCTTCCCCAGCTCATCTTCTGATCCTCTGTTTTGGGTACAAGGGGAAAAAAAAAAAAAAAAAAAAGAAAAAACTTTGGAAAACCCCAAAAATCTACATAGGGAAGGTCCTCATTTTATGTGGAAGTGATAGTCTAGGAAAACAAATTTACAGTCATGTGACTTAACAAAAGAGAATTACTCTCTTACAAAATTGATATAAAAATCTACCCTCTCATCCCATCACTTTTCATTCCTTAATATTGTTTAACAATCCCAATAAATAATACTTAATAATACTTTACATAAATAACAAATTATTAATTAAAAAGATTCTAATACTTATACCATGACACTTTTTACTTCTGGTCTTAATGAAAGAATTATAGGTCACTCGAAACCTGCGGTCAATGAATATTTTCTTTAAAGGGCCAGATGGCAAATATTTTAGGCTTTGCAGGTTATACAGGATCTCATTAAAAATGTAAAAATCATTCTTAGCTCAGATGTACAAAAATGCAATTTGCCATCCCCACCCTAAGCTATGGCAGCCAATGTAAGAGCTATAAAGGACAGGAGGGCAGAGCGGACAGGCCACCCATATCCACCTCCGTCATTTCCACAGACTTAGTCTGTCCTGTTCTCATTGTAGCTCCAGCCCCTCAAATGGTGCCTAGTGGCCACTAGGCCTAAATATGTGGTTGCTGATTCAGTAAATGATGCTGGACTCAGAGGGCTGGAGTTGCAACACGTTGAAAGTCTGCCATTGGCGTTGATTCTTTTCTACTAGGAATCTGAGTGTTGAGAGTCCACCATAATATGCCTTTGCTCTCTCCTGGCCAACAGGAGTATTATCAATAATGAAACAACTAAATATTATGACTTATAGCACAATAGGTCCTACATGTATGAGCATCTCAGTGGAAAAATGGTATAAAAAGGGAGTTATGTAACAGAGGCCTCTTTTACATACAAATCATCCTGGATAGAGGAACACAGGTACTTCCTGATGGAGTGGAAGGAAACTAACAGTTCCTGAGCCAATTTCATGCTAATGTGTTTAACACATTATTTCATATTATCCTCATACATCATTGCAAGGTAGAGGATGTTACATTTTACGGGTAGAGAACTGAGCTCAGGGGGGCTAAATAACTTGTTCAGGCTCCAAAAATAAATACGTACCAAACCAGGATTCAAATCCAAGCCTGCCTGGCCCCAAACTTCAGGCTCCTTCTACTCTACCTGACTATGGTAGGGGTGGTATTTTTAGTTCTAACCACAATTTGCCTTGTGACCTTTGAGATGATCACGTCACCTCATTCATTAGACAGAAATATAAATGGCTACCCATCTCTCAGTGAGTCGAAAGAATTCATGAATGTTGCAAAACCAAGCACACAGCACTACCTTGCACCCAGTAAATATATGCCTAATTTGAATTATGTTGAACATCTGAATTGGCTGACACCCAGGAGGAAGGAGAAAAGACTATGAGGAGGAAATGTCTGATTTATCACCCGAGAGGGAGGAGGAAAAAAGTATGAAATGTAATTCAATGATTATGTAGACGGGGGTATAGGTTCAGGCAAAGTAGATGCAAGGCAGGACCTAGAGAGTAGAACTTGGGTTTCTAGGAGAGCTAATGTAGACATTGCATTGATTTTCAAAGGATTTTTGTTAGGAACAAAGCCTTTCTTCTGAAACCTTATTTTGAAGCCCAGTATAGAAAACAAATACAGAGCTATTCTTAGCCCTGTTTTCTGGTTTCCATGGTGTCCCCTAAGGAACTTTTATAGAACCCCTCAGGCCAGCTCAGGGCATGGTTTGAAACTTCCTGGTCTTCTATCTGCTTCCTCGCTCAATGTCCAATCAAATATAGTATTTACAGTTGATGAAGGGTGCTGTTCCCTTTATCCTAATAATGGTACCAGAGATCTACTCTGGAGAGTGTAGCTGCTGGTTGTTACATTCAGGGGTGGGGGTGACTGTAGGCCTGGTCTGATTCAGGTTTCCAATTATGGAGTCAGGAATATGTCTCTCTCTGTTTTTGGATACTGTGTTCTCTGTGAAGATGCCAGTTCTTTCTACTCAGGACAGAGATGGCCACCAACAGTTTCAGACCTCTATCATCCCTGGTATCTATGGTCTCAGGAAGAAACAACTCTTGGTTAATAGCACAAGACCTCTTGAAGGATCCATCACCATCAGTCATGTGCTCATCCTGACAGTGCAGTTACTATGGGTGGAGTCATTCAGAATTATGATCGGCCAGGCCTGGCTGATGCACCCACCTCTAGAGTCAGGAGGGAGGCCAGTGCCACCAGCACACATGGATCAAGAAGAATGGGAGTGAAAGGTGATGCCCCAAAGTGATACTGAGCACAGAAGAACATAGGCCCCGTCCAGTGATCAAAGACATGATCATGATGGTAAGCAAGCCCAGGATGGGGGAGATTGCATTGATCGAGTTGACCGAAGTACTGATATAAGAAAAAGGTAGAAGTAGAATTCGGGCACAAACAAGCTAAGAGAAAAGGCGAGAGACGTGTCCCGTTAATGTGGACCTGCTTTTCCACAGGGGAAGAAAGATGTCTTCAGTCCCTGAAGGAAAGGCAAGTCGACTGTGAAGCCATCCAGAAGACTTATTTGTCATCAGGCTAAGATGAAAAGTGGTCAACAAGTGTCTGCATGAGGAGGTTGTGTGGGAACTCAGATTATAAAGTCACTGGGGAAGACTTCAAGAGACATTTTTGCAGTGATTCAGTTGCCAAGGGTGAGAGGGCGGAAAAGAGCAAGACTCAAGCCTCAGGAGTAGAGAGATTTCTTATTTATTTTGGACACAGTATCCAGAGAGAAAGATTTTGAGTGTTGACTGGACACAAATAGCACTGAGTCAACCAAAGAGAAAGACGCATCTATGGTAGTGTGGCCCAGCAGTTAGATGTTCCAGTTCTGGAATCAAGTAGATCTGGGTTTAAATATTGACTCCTCCCGCATGGGTGGTATGACCTAGACACATCACGTATTCTCTCTGGACCAAGGCTTCCTCATCTGGAAAGTAAGGATGTTAATCGCTTCTAGTTCATGAGCTTTTGTGATCTAGGATTAACAGAGATAACATTTGCAGAGAACTTTGTACAGTGACCAGCATATAAGTGTACATAAGTGGTGGCGTTCACAGGGTATAGAAACAAAATGGCTGCCGGACACAAAGCAGATATTGTATAAATGGAACAAAACATGTAGCCTAAATCAACTGAGTGAAAAATTGAATTGCCTCTGAGGAAAATAGCTGGAAAGAGAAGGGAGAGCAGACCACTGCAAAGAATTATCCAGGATACCTGATTTTTTTTTACTTGAAATAGATAAGTTATTGCAGTATATTTTTTTCATGCATGCATTCCAGAACTTTTCGTTAAGAGCCATTAAGTGTTAGGCACCATGTGCAAGCTGCCAGGGATATAAAGGAGAGGTTAAAACTCCCAGCCTTAAAGAGCTCACAGTCTAGAAGAGGAGAGAGAGAAGAACATAAATGGTATCAGAACAGCACGGTGAGAACGATGTAGGTTTGCTCAGAGTGTGTGAGGGCAGCAGGGCAATGAGCAGCCGATTCCACAGGACCTTCTCTGGCTACAGAGGGCATTCAACTATGATCTGTTTTATACATTCATGCTGGAGGTGGAGCTCAGTAATATATAGCCTTAGAAGGTCATATCTACAAACAAAATTGGCAAATGTTAACAATTGTTGAAGCTGGATGATAGGAATTCTTTTCCACTGTTCTCCCTACTTTTGAAAATATGCATTATAGAACTTTTTTCTTTTTTTCCTGAAGTATAACTGATACACAACATTACATAATTTCCGGTGTTCAACAGAATACTTCAACAAGTCTCCATGTTATGTTGTGCTGTGCTCATCACAAGTATAGCTACCTTGTGTTGCCATACAACCCTGTTACCATACCACTGACTCTATTCCCTGTGCTGTACCTTTCAACCTTGCAACTTATTCCAAAATTGGAAGCCGGTACCTCCCACTCCCTTCACCCATTTTGCCTATCCCCCCATCTCCCTAGAGCTTTTTGAAATGGCACATGAGACCTAATTTCTCAGAGCCAGAAAAGAACAGTTAGGCGAAGGAGACCTTGGCAGCAGCCATAACCAGGAACTTACAAACTGAGAAAAGAGGAAAATTGTGCTTCACCTGATGTGGATGGAGGAGTAAATGGAACAAAGCAAGGGGCAGGAACCTGGGAAAGACAGTGATAGCAAGGGGAAAGGAATAGAGATGGAAAGACAAATTGGAACAAAAAGGGAAAACGTATAAAAACCAGGAACTCTGAATACCAACTTACCAAAATAAATAAATAAATACAAGGAAAGAAGGAAAGGAAGGAAAGAAGAAAATATGCTGAAAACAGGTTGGGGTGAAAGAATTATAGAGAAACTGAATGACAAAGGTTAATGCACAAGTAAAAATATTATCAGAGATAGAAAGGGATTAGGATTCTGTTCCAAAAGAGGAATCGTGAAAACAGAAGACAGAAGGACGCCCCATGAGGAAACCAAGCACAGTGGGAAAGCCAGAGTTCCAAATGAGCTATCCAGCAGAATGTTGACATAAGGTGCTGCAGTTTAAAGAAAATTTTCAGAGTGAGGTTAGGGGACTTTGGGGAAGATCCACATATATAAGTTCATTCTTGACAAGTTCATAAATTCATTTATTTCTTCATTCATTCATTTCAACAAATAGTTATTAATCTTGTTTTCTGGCAATAAACTGACCTGTCAATCACATTGCCTAGAGCCTAACAATGGAGACGAACAATGAAACAAGCAATTCTACATTATAATGAAATGTGACCAATGCCAACAAAGGTCAGGCACTCATGGGGTGCCTTCATTCCCATGCAGGGTGTTTCCCTAATTCCGGGGTTGGCCCTTGGGATGTTGTAGGTACAGAACCATGATCTGCTTCCACACCTACATCCACCTCTTGGGGATGGACATACCCTAACCAAGCTCATAAAGGCATAACCACCAGAAGGCCAATTTACTGACTTAGAGTAAGAAAGATGAAGATGAACGATTTGGGTATTTGCATTCTCTGATGAGCACATTCTTTCATGATAGACATATCAAAGTGAGAGTCAGATTACCAGTCCAAGATTACTCAGAGAGAATGGATTACAGCAAAGGAAGGGTGAGCTGGATGACCTTAATGCCCAGTGTCACTTCTAAGTCATTTTCTGCCTCACAGAAGATATTGGTGTTCATGGGTCAGGATACCATCCCTCCGGTCACTGCTAGAGGAGTTGTCATATTCTATCTTTTTCAATTTCCTTTTTATAGACTCCCCTACTTTTGTGTACACACACATTCATTCTCCAGACATGGTACAATATAATTTACTGAATGTAATCTTTCTTAGATATAATCACAATCCAGTCTTGTCCCCACTAATGTGATACACAGATTACTCAAATTCTATCTGGGCACTCAAAATCTGTTGGGTTATCTCTACATAAGTCTGATTTTACCAATAATGTTTTAATTATTCCTAACTTCTTATTCAAAGTGTAATTTAATCTCATTTTGTGCTGCCTATTTTCCATTCGTTAGATCTATCCTCTAGCCAGCTAAAGTTGGGTTTGTCCAATAAATGGGCCATCAGAGATCAGAGGGAAGGAGGGAAGTGAAGTAGGGGTATTTGATTCCTCAGTTCTCTTCTTATGGGGTCACTGCAAATAGCCTACTTCTCCAGACCAATGATCACAGCTTTTGTTGCAAGAGTCCTCTCTGTTTCTGAGTTTTGGTAATAGCTCTCATCCTTTTCCCCTTTTGGCCTTGGGGTTGTAACAATTCCCCAGTGTTGCTAGCCCCAACATAACTCACTGTACCTGGTTGTTTTCCCTAAATCCTGCCCACACCATTGTAACAATTTCTTTATTAAACTTCCCTAATTTTCTCTTTTGGACATGCCATCTTTTTCCTCTTGGGACCCTAATATGGGTTGGTGTTGACTCTAAACCCATATGTTACCAATGGGAGGTAAAGGCTGGAGCAAATATATGTAGTCAACTAATTATATAGTGATAGAGACCCAAAGAACTAGGGATTTAATCTTTGGGGCTCTGAAAGAAGAAATGTTATGTATTACTTTCTTGAAAAATAAATGAATGAAATTAAATAGAATGCTGAGTTAAAAAACAAACTTAAAGAGTGTCAGGTTTCTAGATAATGCATAAAACCGAGGCAAGTAAGTTTCAGTGGCTCACCCACAATTACAAAGTCCCTTAACTACAGAATTGAGAGTAAATTTGGCTTTCTGGTTCCTATTCCTCTGCTACTCCTTTTCCCCTGGGCATACTATTTTGATTCCCTGAAGAAGAAAGCAACAAGGGTGTCCTACAAACAAGAAATCTAAAAAAGAAAGGAAGAAGGTGGTAGGTGTGGTGATTTTAAAATATGCCCACAGGGGCACCTGGTGCCTCAGTCTTTGAGCGTCTGCCTTTGGCTCGGGTCATTATCCCAGTGTTCTGGGATCAAGCCCCCATTGGGATCCTTGCTCAGCAGGAGGCCTGCTTCTCCCTCTCCCATTCCCCCTGCTTGTGTTCCTTTTCTGGCTGTCTCTCTGTCAAAGAAATAAATAAAATCTTTTAAAAAAATAAAATATGCCCATAATTTCTTTGATAATTCTCCATTCAAGAGGTGGATCTAGATTCCTGTTCTCTTGAGTGTAGACTGGATTTACTGACTTGCTTCTAACTAACATAATATGGTAGAAGAGATGGTGTATTATTTCCAAGACTAGGTCATAAAAAAATATGACTTCCTCCTTGCTTTCTCCCTTGGACACTTGCTCTGGGGTTCAGCCGCTGCCATGTTGTGTGGCAACTCAAGCAACCTTATGGAGAGGAAGCAAGACCAACCGTCAATAGCCCTTCAAGTACACCATCTCGGAAGCAGATTCTCTAACCCCAGTCTAGCCTTCAGATAATTACAGCCCTTAAACTTCAGTCCAGACCCAGAACCACCCCTCTAAGCTTTTACTGAATTCCTAACCTAGAGAAACTATGAAATAATAAATGTTTGGTGTTTTAAGCTGCTAAGTTTGAAGGCAATTTGTTATATAGCAATAGTTGACTAATAAAGACAGGAAGATGAAGGAAGGCAGAAAAGAGAAAAAAGATAGAGTAGTCAGAAAAAAATTCTGCTTGTAAAGTATTCTTGCATAGCACAGCCAAAAATTGTTCAGAGAACCACTACATAAAACACAGAAGGCTGATGATTTGGAGAGTTGCCGAATCAACATATTTGGAGCATGGAATGTCATGGTTTCTGTATGAATCCCAAAAAAAAGTTTCATAATTTAAAAACTTGCAAAGTGTGACTTTGGTCAGATCATGGTCTGTATGAGCCCAATGTTCTATTTACGATGGCGGAACAAGATGTGGGAAAACATGAGTATTTTTTATGGCATTGATCTCTAAAATCACAATAATGTATTCAACTAATGTCAATATATGTATGTATACAGAAAGACCTTTCTTTCCTTTTTTTTTTTTTAAGACTTTATTTATTTGCCAGAGAGAGAGTACAAGTACAAGCAGGGGGAGTAGCAGCAGAGGGACAGGGAGAACCAGGCTCCTCATTGATCAAGAATCCCAATGTGGGACTCAATTCCAGGACCCTGGGATCATGACCTGAGCCAAAGGCAGACACTTAACCAACTGACCCACCCAGCTGTCCCAAGACCCTTTTTAAAATATTATTTTCTATCCTTTTTTTTTTTTTTTTCTCTAACACTGCCTCCAAACTCTGAGGGTTGATCCCTCCATCTAAAATTCCTGTGACAGTCTTTGCTGGAAGATCTGGAAACCTAGAGGCTAGAGGAAACTCTGCTAATTCAATGTTAATATTTGGGGGAGGGAATGGCTAGCTGAAACTATTAAGGCCCCAATAAAACAACCAAAGTTACAGTCATTACCCATCTCAACAATAGATTCAATCTCCTTGAAGATCAGTTGTTTATCTTATCAATTCTATGGTTTGGGTCTTCACAAAAAGCACAAGCGTTTTTCGTTTGTTTTTTAACTTTGTTTTTTAGTAATCTATACACCGGGTGTGGGGCTCAAACTCAGGACTCTGAGATCAAGAGTCACATGCTCTTCCGAATGAGCTGGCCAGGCACCCCTCTATGAAGCTCTTCTTGCTACATATATATGCCTCCCTCTGACCTCTCTTTCTGTGGCTTTCTGTTACATCTAATACAGGACGAGTGGTCCTCTAAACTTTCTGCTGCAAGGCCCCTAATTGCTGCATCTGATGTTTCGTGGATGCCACTCATCCTCGATGTGGATTATTTCTTTTACAAATTTACAAGGAATCCTTGATTCCTTTTTCATTCAGCTTTCATCTTCTCAGACTCAACAATGGACAGACATTAAAGGAAGAAAGCAAAAATAAAGACGTAGGAATATCATAAAAAGTAAAGCTGAATGCTTGTGATGAGCATAGCATAAGGCTGAGTTGTGCCATCACTATGTTGTACACCTGTAACTAATGTAGCAATGTGTGTCAACGATGCTTCAATAAAACAAGAAAGGGCAAGTTGAATTTTTCTGAACGGTGTAGTGTAAAAGCTAATGATTTGCTCCTTAACATGCAAGGATGTGTGGTAAGAGAGTAGCTGTGCTTCAGGCTTGGAATCAGAAGAGCAGGTGAGTAAAATGCCGAGGCTACCATAGACGAGATTGGGGAGCAATGTCAGATGCTGGTATAGAATGGCAAGGAGAAGGCAGGCAGACTGGGGCGGGGGGATCTGTGTGTGACACCAAGGAGGCAGTCAGCCTAGTGGGAATCCATCAAGGAGAAGAAGAAATTCCTGAAAGTAAGGAAGACATGAGCAAGCAAGTTTAAGAAAGTTGAAGGAGGGTGTGGACTCCGACAAGTTTCATTGAGGAACATTCTAACCTAAGTAAGTCAGATAAAGGAGAAAACAGTCCAAGGTTTGATAGACAGCTGCATAGTTATGTAGCTAAGTGAGAAAATAAATAAGCACATAAATATGTATCAATAAAAAGAAAAGAGGAAAAGAGGGTAATAGAGTTCATCGCATGCTGTCTGTTTTCCCCAGAGAAAGGAGAAGTCTGTAATACCTTGTGAGTGACAGCGAGACCCCTAGAGGATGACCATCCACGTGGCCCAGCTCTGAAAAGAGAACCTCTCCTGATTATGCAAGTCTTTGGGGCCAAAACAGGACTCTGCCTAATGCTCTGGGGTTGCACAGTTTATTTTCCTAATGGGAGACTGGATTTTAAGTGGCAGAGGCAAATGTCTGAAAGCTGGAAAGCATAATAAAGTTCAGGAGGGAAAAGAGAATTCCTGGAACAGATTGGCTTACCACTGCATTTGCAAATAATTCCCCTACCGTTAAAATCAGCCTTTGGCAGATATATTTGGTTTGATTCCGGAGAAAAGGGAAATAATAAATTCCACGATACCCGTGCTTTGGACTCTCTCATTTAAGGAAGCTAGCAAAAGAATAGTGGTAATTGGAGGTACTCAACATCTTTGGATGCAGATTAAAAATTTTTTTCATAATCTCATTGCAAAGGCTAGGAGTGGCAAGTGACCAGAATAATAGCTCTGGCCTAAAATTATGCTACATAAAGAAGATGACAGAGTTGACCTTCCAGTATGTTCAGAGGGACCCAAAAGGGTCTGAACAGTGCCTTTGTCCCCAGAGACAGTCGTCAATACAATGAAGCATAAATCTTTTAAAAATAGAGCCAGCATATGGGTTGCCTTCTAACTGTGTGAAATATATAAAAATGCTAGGGAAATGTGATTAGAATTCCAATACATTATGGATAAAGCTTGAAATAAGGCAAGAATATTCATGCACCCCTCTGCGATATGCATAACAATAGAAACTGAAAATACACTGCATGGGAAAATGCTAATGAAACATTAATAAGCAAAAATTTCTGTGCATAATCAGGGAAAGTAGAGGGTTATTAAAGATTGGAAATCCACTGTTTAGGGGAAAGTGAAGCTATGTAAATAAAGAGGACAGAATTAGAAACGGTAGAAGCAATCTGTTTTGTGTATCAAAGAATCAAGAAAAAATAATATATAAAGTATGATCCCAAATCTCTTTTAAAAAAATGCCAGCTGCTGGCTCTGGATATTGGGAATATGGGAATTTCTAATTTTTTCTTCACACTTTCTTGTTTCTCAAATAATCTCATGTCTTACTATTTAAAATATTATTTTTAAAAATTGTGATGCAGATTTAAGGCCATATATCATTATGAGGTTGACACGAACAGATGGATTCTGTTTTCATTTTGGTAACAAATATGCAGGTCTAGATTCAGTGTAAACAACTATAGAGAGATTGAGACAGAGAAGAGGAAAACAGATAAAAAGAATATGAAAAGAAGAAATATCTTCGTTAAAATTTTAAGTCAGTCTTTAAAAGCCAAAAGGATGGGGCGCCTGGGTGGCTCAGTGGGTTAAAGCCTCTGTCTTTGGCCCAGGTCATGATTTCAGGGTCCTGGGACTGAGCCCCCAGGTCATCTCAAGGTCCTGGGATTGAGCCCCCGCATTGGGCTCTCTACTCAGCAGGGAGCCTGCTTCCTCCTCTCTCTCTGCCTGCCTCTTTGCCTACTTGTGATCTCTTTCTCTCTCTCTCTGTCAAATAAATACATAAAATCTTTAAAAAAAAAAAAGGTGAAAGGATGCAAGACAATACTTGGAAGAGATATTAAATAAAAAGAATATTCATCAGAGTTGCTTTCCTATAGTTTACAATTTTAACATGTATGTGCGTTGTTAGCGTGTTAAGTGTTTCTTTTGAGACATCCATGGAATCATAGAACTCTAGACTTAAAGAGAACCTTAGAGATTATCTAGTATCAATTCCTTCATTTTATAGAAAAAAACGGAGACCCAAAAAGGCAAAGTGAGCCCAGCCTAGTTAGAGGGAGTTTGGGATCTGAACGTAGGAATTCAGCATTCGGAGCTCCCTTAACCCGCTTTGACTGTAGTTTTAGGCCGCCTGTGAGCACTGCAGTCTTCCTCTTACAACATCCAAAAAAGAGGAGGAACATTCATTAGGGTAGGCCATGACATGATAAAGGCATATTTTAAAGAGATATGCTCAACTTCACAAAACTGGAAAGGATTGGATAACTAACCAGGAACTAAAAGAAAGAGAAATTGCTTCCAGACTGAAATGGAGAGAGTGGGGCTTGGGGGGCCACAAGGGATGTCAATGAACTCAAACTTAGAAAGTATGAGTAAGAGAGACTAACCAACCCAGTAAGACGGGTCTTGAATCAAGGGAGGGAATGGATAAAACGGCGGTAGCCCTCTATAGAAAATTGACGGCTGATGAAAACAATGACTTTTGACGTGTTTGGGGTCTCTGTTGGTAGAAAGATGGCTAATCAGCAATAATTTTTTATGAATAGCCAAACAGCAAAGTGTTCTGAAAGTCATAAGTGGAAAACAGAAAGTTAATGGAATTCTTCTGTTCAGAGAAATATCACTTAAATGCAAAATAAGAAATAGAAAGAGGGTAGAACAATTAAGAGATGTGTGACAGAGGACACTGAACACAAGACCCAGAAATAAGTCGGATTTTCAAGGAATTATTTGACCTGAAATAGTGCATCCAAGCCTTAGGAAGAAAATTCTCTCTAAATGAGTGGAAATAAAAATGTACAACGACAACAAAAATGTATGACGAGATGGGGATATTTAAATTCAGGGTTCTGTTTTATTAACAATGAATAAACCTGAACCATAAAAATGAATAGAAGCTCATCAAGATAGAAACAATAACGAAAGGAGAAAAGATCGTCTCTCGATAAATATGATTGTGCGAGTTTCAAGTTTCCTCTCTTTTTATATCAGCCAGAAAAAGCGTTTTAAATTAAAAATATTTATGAAGTTTTGTGACTAAAGCATTGGCAGCTGAAAGTTAAAAAAAAAAAAAATAGACTGTCAAGTATTTTCTTCCTGACTGGCGCTAACCTGCCTGTCCCACTTCCCAGGAGAGCAAGAGGCTCCTGCAATTACATAGTCAAGCTGGCTGGGGAGGACCGCACAGGAGCCCGCTCACTGCGGGAGGACAGATTTTCGGGGAGGTAGTCCTAGGGAAGATGGCTACCTTTTGCCAACTGCTGTCTCTGGAGCTTTGGCTCTGAGCCAGGGATCTGCATCATGCTCTCCTTGCTCCGGCAGCCCAGCTAACATTCTCTGGCTCTATTCAGCAGTAAACCATGGCGTGTCTATACCCAATATACATACCCAGCAGTCAACAGAGGATGCTCACCTCCAAATTAATTAGGTTTCCTCATCTATACTCTCGTAGACCCTCGTATATTTCTGCATGATTGTATAATCTGTTTTCTATTTATTTGTTTAACATCAGTACCCCCCGCCACCGCCGTCCCCTCCTCTGCCCCACCCCCAACCGGAATGTAAAGACAGGACCGTTTTACTTCTCTCCTAACTGTCTCTTTGTGTAACTGTAACTCCTCGACCCGTGCCTGTGCACAGAAGAGTTGCCACAAATAATGGAGACCGTGGATGTATTCTTTCTGGGATGGCCACCACGGGTGACTAAGGAAACGTTCCTTAATCTACGTCAAACAGGTAACTTTCTGTATTTTTTAATCCTGGAAAATGGACGCATTACAAAGATCTTTCAAGGCTTCTTCTTATTCATTTTGCTTCATGCAACTCTCAGCATTAATATTTTTGATTCTTTGGGATGCGCTCCAAAAATAGGAAATCAGATCTAAACACATCAATTGGCTCAGGAAGCGGCATCCTGAACATGTTATTATTCTTATTGATGATGAACTCTCTTGCCAATAGCTTCCCATCCTCCCCGGATTATCGCATGCCAAAAAAGGCATGCTTCATAGAGCTTTTAGTTCTTTAAGTGGCAGCTTCTATTTAAATACATAGATAAGGCTTGTCAGGCTGAGCTGCTCTTGAAGCATGAACTACTACTGTAAAGTCACATTGCAATAGAAACAATACTTTTGGTAGCTTTCCATGTTCCTTTAATCCTTTCTCATTTTTCAGAAACCTTGGGAACTTAAAGGCCTGGTTTAAAAGAAATTTCAATGGAAAAAAAAATCAAATACTAAGCAATAGCTAGAAATGAAATTATAATCTTACCATCAGACGTGCCAGCATGCACGAGTAGCAAATGTATTCGGTATTCTAACGACTGCGTGATCTACTTCGATCTAGTCTCTCAGATATCATGGGGAATACTATATGCTCAAATCTTCGTTCAATACTTACATTTTGTGGAGTTTATATGATTTGTAGCTTGTGTCCAACCCTTTAAGACAACCGGCTTATGCTATTAGATCCGTGGTGAACAACACATTTCCTTAGAAAACAAAATCTTTCATAGTCTTAAAGTACCAGACAGTGCCTGGAAGAAATGATTTAACAAGATTTAACCTTAGGTGCCCTCACTGAGTTACTATGATTCATTTCAGATGTTATCCTAATTTTCCCAACAGCAGGGTAATGTCTTAAAGGATGAGGTCGCTAAGCTGCTCTACAAATAAGTCTTTCCGATGGATACAGTTTATATATATCTTGCTGATTCTGTTTCTGCTACTAAATAGTTGGGAAACCTTGGGAATGTCATTTTTTAATCTCCATCTGGCCTCGTTTTTCTCATTTACAGAAGGAAGGAGTTGAATGAGATCAATGGTTTCAAGTATTTGGCAACAAAATCCTTTCTTCAAATAAAATATTTTGTCAAAGCCTGAGGTATGGTATAGAATATGGCTCCAATTAACATATCTTGAAAATCACTAATCTAAATGCTATCTTAGTCAATTTGACTATGATATATTATATTTCCCATTAATAGATTCATGGTTCATATCAACAAGTAGTCACTGAATGTTCTCAGGTGTCAGGTTCAAGGGACTCTGCTATACTCTGTACAAGCCAGGCCATTACCCATTTTTGCCAGCAGATGATTTTCCAGAGGGAGACCCCAAAATCCCACAAATAAAAAATAAAGTATGAAATGATACACAAAATAGGGATTGATTACTTCTGGCCAGGGCATCAAAGAAGTGTTCATGAAGGTGGCAGCCTTTGACCAAGAGGCAGGATTTTTGACCTGGCGAATATGAGTGATTCCAAGTGGGGCAAATATAGTAAACAAAGTTTTGGAGGCAGAAAATTGAAAGACATGTTGAGAAAGGCAGTGTTTCAGTTGGTTGTGTTATTAATGGTATGATGGGGACTCTGAGTTACAACTGGGAAATTAGGTTAGAATCAGATTATCAGAGACCTTGAATCTCAAGGTAATGAGGTTTGCCTTTATTCTCTGGGAAACAAAAAGTCATTGGAGGTGGGGATTTTTCTTTTTTTTTTTTTTTTTTAAAGTAGGAAGTGACATAAACAGAAATGTAGCTAGAAAAAGATTTCTCAGAATAATATGTAATTAGAAGTGGGAAAAATTGGAGACAAGAAGGTGAATTGGAAGACAACAGTCCAGCAAGAAGTGATGGAGATCCAGCCTGGTGCAGTGCTAGGAACCGAAATGTCTCACCGTAAAATGTGTACGTTGAAGCCCCATCCCACAATGTGACTGCCTTTGGAGATAGGGTTTTGGGAAGGTTATCAAGGTTAAATGAGGTCATAAGGGTTGGCTTCTAATCCCATCAAATTAGTGTCCTACAAGAAAAAGGAGAGTGATCAGTCTTTCCAGGTGCATGGACTGAAGGAAGGCTACTTGAGACTCAGAGAGAAGGGGGCTATCTACAAGCCAGGATGAGAGTCCTCACCTCACCTGACCGTGCCAGCATCCTGATCTGACTTCCAGCCTTCAGAACTGTGAGAAAACAAAGTGCTGTCGTTCAAGTCACCCAGTCCATGGTAGTTTGTTATGGTGGCCATGAGCAGACTAAGACAGTGACATTAGGAATGGCAGGGAGAGGACAAGTGTCAGCAAGTCACCATGGAAATAGAATCAATAGGATTTGACGACAAGCCCACTTGGGAATGTGAGAGGCAAAGGTCAACAGTGGCTGTGAGTCTAAGTCAGTGACTAGAAGGTGTTATGATGCCATTTGCAGATTCAGAGAACAGAGGGGGAAGAACAATTCTGCGGGAGAAGAGCTTAATTTTTGTTTCTGAAAAATTTGGTGATCGAATTAGAGGTGTTGGCAACATAAACATGCAGTCTTTCAGCAGCCAGCAAACAGAACTATGGATTTGGCGGTTAAGAGAGAAGACGGAACTAAAAATATAATTGATTTTGGAGTTATCTGCAGAAGGATACCACCAAGGGCTGGTCACGGGTGAACAAAAATATTCATGCACAAAAAGATCTACATGAGCCTGAGACTATCGAGAATGATACCTATCTCTATGTTTGCTACCTAGGCCTGGGTTACATGTGATTTTTACAAATTCTAGAACTTGTGCTATAAAATAGCATTGGGGATGTAGAAGATCTACCTTTGAAATGGTAAATAAAATGTAGTGTAAACACCCCAAGTATCCCCCTCTGCTTTGATACGCGTGTAATTTGTTTCTGTTGGCAAGAGGACCAAACAGAATTTATGAGGCCGTACAGTTCAACAAACAAGATACCATGACCCTAAAGCAGGGTAAAGGGCCAACTGTTCTTCAGATAAAGTACACACTAGCTCTAAGAGGACTAAAAGCAAAAATGGAACATTCCATTCCATAGGGATGTGGATTAGCAAGAGAATTTGACACCTGGGAATACTGGTTCTTGAATTTCACAAGTGATGATGGAGTAACTAACTTGGAGAGAGACAATAAGGAACAAAAAAAGAAAATAAAGGGGTGTCTGGGTGGCTCAGTCAGTTAAGCTTCTGCCTTCGGCTCAGGTCATGATCCCAGCTCCTGGGATCGAGTCTTGCATCGGGCTCCCTGCTTAGGGGGAAGCCTGTTTCTCCCTCTTCCTCTCCTGCTCCCCCTGCTTCTGCACCCACTCTCTCTCTCTGTCAAATAAATAAATAAATAAATAAATACTTTAAAAAAGAAAAGAAAGTAGAACAAGATTACTATAATAAAACAAAAGAAAGTTTCACAAATATTCAACTAAGTGGGATAATAGACAGGATATTTAGCAAATAAATACCTTTAAGATCCTTCTTGTAAAAAGTGGTCACCTGTCTTAAGCACAACTGATTTTTTTTTAAGATTTTTTAAATTTATTCATTTGAGAGAGAGAGAGAGTGTGAGAAGGAGCATGAGAGGGAGGAATCAAGGAAGAAGCAGACTCCCCATGGAGCTGGGAGCCCGATGTGGGGTTTGATCCCAGGACTCCAGGATCATGACCTGAGCTGAAGGCAGAGGCTTTAACCCACTGAGCCACCCAGGTGCCCCAAGTACAACTGATTTCTAAAATTCATGGAACTTGAAGATGCAGGCTTAGCATTTCCCACTAGACAGGCCACTAAACAGGAACTAGAAAATCTTAGCCGTGTGGTCTCCCGAGCCCAGAAATAGAGTTCCATGAAACATGGGGATTCCTTTAACTTAATACCCGCTGTAGAGATCCCTAGTCTTTAACAAATATGTGTATATCATTCCCATTTCCCAGAAGCAATGGCTTTCAATTATCTAAGTTATTTCTTTTGCTAGTTAGTGACCTATTTCTAAATTATATATATATGTTACTATTTCTGGACTCTCCAACTTAAACATTTCTGTTGACTTCCTGCTATGGAACATCAGGATTTAGTGCTCTTATTCTACCCTCCTGCAACAGAGACACACAGACACACAGACAGACACAGACACACATTGTTCTCTTTCTCTTTTCTGCGCAACTTGGTCAGACCATACCTTATGGTCGTATCAGTTCTCATTGTTCTCATTGTTATGACTCCATAAATCCTGCTCAGGGCTGAGCCTTCTAGGCTTCTTTGATTTTATTTCCTTGCCTATTCTACCTCCTGTTTTCCCTGGAGTGGTTTGTGCTGCTGTTTTCTTTAATTGTCTGATTTTCTCTGAAACTATCCTTTATTCATTTTCCAAGCTCTCTGCCAAAGGTGTTGTATTTCTCACTATAATCAAACACATTAGATAATTGACCAGTGCCTTTCTTTTGCCTTGGCAATCTCTCTCTGCATGTCTTTGATTTCCTGCTTCATTTGGACCTGATTGATCTCCAGATCTGCAAACAGCTGCTGGCCCAGGTCCTTGTTCACATTGATCCTAAGAACTACCTTAGTCTTTCTTCTGCACGCATTGCCCTCCCCCACAGCTTTCTTTCTTTCTTTTCCCCCTCCTTCGTTCTTTTTACTCAATAATACTGAGTGCCCACTATGTTCCAGGCATCGTTCTCAGTGCTGTGGATAGAGCAGAACTAGTAATAAAGATTTCAGGTTTGGGCATGCTGAGCCGGAGGTACCTTTTAAACAACTTGAGGCAGTTGGACGTGGAATTATGGAGTTCAGGGCGGAGGTTAGGGCTGGAAGCATTCATTTGAGAATCATGCACATATAAATGGTATTTAAAGCCAGTGCACTTGATGAGGGCACCCAGGGAGTGAGCGTGAAAGAAGGAGCTATCTGGAATGCATCAACATTTAGAGGCAGAAGGGAGGATAGGGAATATCCAGTAAAAGAGAATGAGATGTGGTCAGGGAGGTAGAAAAACCAAGAAAAAGTGGTGAAGTGAAGAAAGCATTTCACATGGCTGCTTACTTCCTCAAGCCAGCAAGGAAACTCCCTGCCTATCAGGGAGGCCCCAGTCCCTCCTAACGGGGTTTTCAGCTGATTACACCAAGCCTTGGATAAATTCCTTGATTGACTCAAAACCAACTGCTTTGGGACCTTAATTCATCTGCAAAATTCCCTCACTCTTGCCAGATGTTATTGCCTAGAAGGAAGCAAGAAGGGCCACTCACACTCAGGGAAGAGGATTCTACAGGGCTTGAATAACAGGGGGCAAGAATCAGGGGTCCCCTAGAGTCTGTTTGCCACTGAGAGGTTCAGTGGAAAGGGAAACAATGATGACTGACAAGAGAGGTGGCCATTGCAGAAGCAATTTCCTTGCGTTGGTCAGAGGGAACAGGATAGAGCACAGTTAGAGCTCAGCCCTCTGAGTTATCAGGCAGAAGGTAGAATATGTGAGTCCAGGTGCAAATAGGCTGGTTGACGTGGTGGTGGGGGCTGATGTTAGTTCCCGTCCCTTGCTGGATCCTCTATATTCCTATTCTTCAGGCGGTCTCCTTGTTTTCATAAAACTTATTCCAATTCTTTCTTTTCTTTTCTTTTCTTTTTAAGATTTTATTTGTCAGAGAGAGAGCATGCACAAGCAGGGAGAGTGGCAGGCAGAGGGAGAAGCAGGCTGAGCATGGGCCTGATGTGGGGCTCCATCCCAGGACCCTAGAATCATGACCTGAGCCGAAGGCAGACACCCAACTGACTGAGCCACCCGGGTGTCCCTTATTCCAATTCTTGAGAAAGGATAATGGGAGTCTATATTTTCTAAAACTTGACATATCTGCAAATATCCTTATTCTACCTTGAATTTGCTGGATACAGAATTCTGGGTTGGAAATAACTTTCCCTTAGCATTTTCAAGATATTGTTCCATTGTCTTCTAGCTTCCAGTGCCGCTGCTAAAAAGTCTGATGATAATCTGAGCTTTTATACTCTTCTGTGTTCTGAAATACTGAAATTTCAGTATTATAAGCCTGCTGAGGGTGTTTTTCTTTATTGTCCTATGGGCATGTGCATGGGACCCTCCAGTCTAGAAACTCACATCCTTCAATTCTGGGGGAAATTCCTGTATGATTTCTTTAACAATTTTCTCCATTTATCCTTGTCTTGTTTTCTTCCTTGAACTCCTATCATTAGATATCATGCTTTCTGAGTCAATTCTGATTTTCTTATTTTCTCTTTCATTTTCCAGAATTTTCTCTTTTATTTTCTGCTAAGTGTCCTCACCTTTATCTTGATCCATTTTATGGATTATATTTTTACTTTCAAAGTTTTAATCTCTAGGAGTTCTTATTCCTTTCATTTATAGA
This sequence comes from Lontra canadensis, assembly GCF_010015895.1. NCBI lineage: Eukaryota > Metazoa > Chordata > Mammalia > Carnivora > Mustelidae > Lontra > Lontra canadensis. The sequence continues at coordinate 12,697,510 of NW_022631042.1, forward strand.
ATATTGGCTATAGAGCCAGACTGCCTGGGGTCCCATCCCAATACCATTTACAAACTATGTGATCTTGGACAAATTACTTCATCTCTGTGTCTCCATTTATTCATGTGCATTGTAGTAGTACACACATCATAGGGTTGTCGTGAACAATGAGTTAATAGATACAAAGTGCTTAGTATCTATTCATGTTTACATGAATAAATGTTAACATAAATAAATGTTAACAATTACTGTTGTTGTTGTTCTTGTATATCTGAGGATAGTAACGTGCTTTCAGAATTTTTCTTCTCTTCGCTACAGTCTTTACTGTAGTAAAGGATAGTAACATGCTTTCAGAATTTTTCTTCTCTTCACTACAGTCTTTACTTCTCTTAGTTTATCTTTTCAGTTTATTTCTTTTGGTCCCAGTCTGTCATACTAAAAGTTTTTCTTGGAAATCTGATGATTCCTGCTGAATTCATGTTTATGAGGTATGCGGGGGTGATAGAGGGTATTGACTGGTGAACTTCAAAATAGGGTGAAAAGACAGAGAACTGGGCTCTCGAATGTCAGCATCTGTATGTCTTGACTCCTGAGCTGGTCAGTTCCCTCAAGAGGAATCCTCCAATTTCCTGCCTGGAAGGGTGTACTTTAGGGAGTCCACGGGGGGAAAGAGGCCACTGATCAGTAGTTCACCAAATTAGAATCAATCCCTCCTCCTCAGTGCCACATCTGATCCCCCACAATCAGCTGTGCAAATCTCAAGTGAGCCCCTCCACCTCCTGCTGGGAATGAAGGAGCACAGTTGCTTGCCTATGTAGGGCAGAGGAGGGCCGGAGGGTGGACAGTGTTACCAGCTCCTTCTACAAACATTTCATTAATCCTTGCTCCTTATTGCTTTTCAGAGGCACCTGGTGTCTCCAGATTCCGTGCTTTTGTGCTCTGTGATACAAATGTGATCTCGCTACTCACTGGCTTCCTCTCACTGAGCCCTCACCCAAGCTTAGGTTCCAGTGTTCTCCACACTTTGCTAAGTTAGTTCCAAAATTTTAGTAGACAACTCTCATCTGCTCTTGTCTCTTTTCCTGTTCCTTTTCCCTTTTTTACATCTTATTTATTTATTTGAGAGAGGGAATGAGCACGAGCAGGGAGAGAGGCAGAAGGGAGAGATACAAAGATATCCCACTCAATGGGGAGCCGACACTGGGCTGTGTCCCAGAACCCCAAGATCAGAACCGAAGTCAGACGCTTAACCAACTGAGCCACCCAGGCGCCCCTTCCTGTTCCTTTTCTAAAAATTAAACAAACAAATTTTTAGTTGTGGTAAATTACATATAACAAAGTTTATCATCTTAACCATTTTTCAGTCTATAGTTCAAGTTCAGTAGTGTGAAGTACACTCATATTCTTGCACAACCAACCTCATAAGTTTTTCATCTTGCAAAACTGAAACTCTTTGCCCATTAAACAGCTCCCCATTTCCCCCTCCCTTCAGCTCCCGACAGCCACCATTCTACTTCCTGTTTCTATGACTCTGACTACTCGAAGGGCCTCATTTGAGTGGAGCCATACAGTGTTTGTCTGTTTTGACTGGCTTATTTAACTTATCATAATGTCCTCAAGGTTCAGCCACATTGCAGTGTACGCCAGAATTCCCTTCCTTTTTAAGGTTAAGTAACTTAAATTTTTTATTATCATTTAAAATTTTTATTATAGTTCTCTTGTTCTTTTGTCCCTATGAGTTTATAATTTTGTTTTATCTTCCCCATTCCTTTAGTCATGGTTTCAGTGCAGCTTTAGGAAGCAGAGATAAACTTGTGCGCCCGACCTCGTCCTTAAGAGGAAACCCATATTCTATTTATGAATTGTAGCATTTAAGGATATATTCTCTGTTGCTTCTGAGAATCTCTTTAGCTGTACAAGACTTCTTAAAGGAGAACAGAATAATGAAGTTGCATTTAGGTTGCATTTAGCCAGAGAAAAACTCATGCTTTGATGTTAAGCAGAAAAGTTACTTCAAGCAGTTGTCTTCTCAGTATGAGTATAAGCTCCCTGCTGGGGGAATCGAGTGTAGTGGGTCCCCAAGTGTGGTCCCCAGACCTGCAGCAGAAGCATCCCCTAGGAGTTTGACAGAAAGGCAAATCCTCAGGCCCCACTTCTGACCTACTGAATCTGAAAAGTTGGGGGTACACACCTGCATCTAGACATGAATCATTTTATTTAGTCTTAGCCCAAACATTTCCAAGATGTCTGGGCTATGAGGTGGCCATCTTTCATAAGTTGTGAAGGTACCTATGCCACTGACAGTGTCCATGTTTGGGACTTTTTGCTGAAGACATAAGTGTTGACATGTGTTTATTTATGCTACCCAGCCCCTTCTATATCCTGCACGCCACTGGCCACACGGACTGAATCAGGAGAGAAACTCTCATGCAAGGCCAGCCCATCCACTGGATGGTCAAGACCAAATTAACTGGATTCCCTCTCTTCCGGATATGAACTAGAGACACCGATAGCTGGTACTGAACTGGTAAAGGTATATAAAACTAAGAGAGACAGCTAGAGTGGGCTCTGTGTAGGCACAACCCCCCTTTCCTTTCCATTTGTCTTTTTGCCTCAAATGGGTATATATTTCTTTAGCCAAAGAGACGTGGTCAGAATACATAGTAACTATTGGCAGGAAATGCTGTCTGATTGATTGGTCACAGTTACAATTCTCCATCATAACCTATGGCTTGTCCATGCTGTCGTCCTGTGTTGGCGGCTGCATATAAACAAATTGATGTTTCTGTCCAATATCTATTTATGTTCCATGCATGAACACAAATTTGATAGCATTCTTATTTGATTCCAATGCTGAACTCTAAGAGTTCTTTTGCAATTGCTTCAGCTTCTCTGAGAAACTAGTGAAAATTGCTTGGTAAATCAACAACCAAAGAATCAATTTCAGTGATGTTTTTTGAGAATCCAAAGATAAATAGTCCCCATAGGCCACTGTCACTGCCCTCCAAGGTTTGGAAGGACATATTCCAAAAATGAAAGCAAAGGAAATCACACCATATTAACCCAAATAGATACGGGGTAGGGAATAAAAGCCAGAATAGGAGTTTAGAAGTGAACGTTGGTTCTGAGAACAATATTAACATAATAGGACTACCAGGATCAAGCTTTAATTTTTCAGGTCATGGTTACTGATTTACGAATTGAAGCAAATAAAACTTCTCATCAGAGAGCTGTTTGCAAAGATGTTTTAAATCCCACATGTCTTCTTTTAATATTATACTGTTGTAGAATATCCCAGGATGGGAGAGACCATGTAGGTCATCTAATCCCCTTACGCATTTCATGCCTGACTCACTTCTAAACCCCTAAAGAAATGACAGCCATATGCCCCTAGCATTGCCATTGATGACAGAGCCATGCACCTTGCCTCATATAGTAAATCTACAAAAACAAAATAACAACAACAACAATAAACTACTCTGAAACACAGAATATGCTACTTTGACATACGGTTTTGTAAATGTTTGGAAAAGTAGCTCTTTTTTTCCCTGTCATTCCTGGAGGAGAGTGTTAACCATTTGGCAAACACTGGTTATTACCCCCAGAACTGGTTCTCAATTTCCAAATGTTTGCTTGGCCCATGGCTGTTCAAAATAAAGGCTACATTCCCGAGCTTTCCTTTTGGCTATGTGTTTCAGTCCTATTGCTGTGTTACAAATTATCCCAAAACTCTGAGGCTTAAAACAACCTTTTTATTATGCTCACAGGTTCTGTGGGTCAGGATTTGGGGCATTGCATCACAGAGCAGGCTACTTCTTGTCATCCTGACATGATTTCTTTCAAAGCAGTCACGAACCCATCCAGATCCAAGAGGAGGGGAATAAAGGTTTCAACCCTTGAAGGGGGAGTGGCAAGGCCACACCCTAGAAGAACATAAGGGACAGGAGATATTTTTAGAGTCACCTTTGGAAAACGCAATCCAGCATCCATCACAAATGTGGCCATCTTGACTAAATTCTGGCCAAGAGAGTATACAAGGAATTGGTGCGTTTAACTTCCTGAAAGCATTCTGAGAGGTGTGTGTGTGTGTGTGTATGTGTTTGGATGGGAGATGTGGGGAAGGAGGAGAGGGTGGAATCCCTTTCTTTCCCACTTTTCTCCCAGCTTAAACATGAATGAGATGACTGAAAGTAGGGCAACAATTTTGGATCACAATCTGAGGATTACAGAGCCATGAGGTAGAAGGAGCCTACATACCTGAAGATCATGAAACCACCATACACCAGTCCTGCTTACCTTTACATTACAGAAAAATAAGCTTCTATCTTGCTTAAGCTACTGTAGTTGGCATTTTCTGCCACATGTGAGCAAAGCTAATCTTAATAAAAACATCATCATAAATGAAGGCAGGCAATGAAAATCCATTTTAATTACTGGATCTATAAAGATAATAATGCTTATATGGTTTATAGAACACTTACATGATAAAGAGTTGGACTAATATTGTCCTCTATGAGGATCATGATATTTAATAAAACCTTACTGCTTACAATGCCTGGCATTGTAGAAGTACTTTACTATATTTAAAAACAATATACTATTATGAGGTTGATTAAGAAACAGAAGTCAAGAAATACATTCACTAATGGAGCAGTTACAAGCTGGATTATAAGCAAAGGATTACTATGAAGATGAGTTTTTATAAATGTGATATCTCAATTTCTAGGCTTTGAATTTCCTGAGTCATGTATGTACTCTTTTTTTTCAAGATTGGAAAGATAAATCAGAATAATTGAGCTTGTTCTTTACAATTTTATTTATTTATTTTATGACCATTTATTTTATGGTCATTGTAGAAAATGAAGTACGTGTTTTAAAAAAACCATTTACTTGGTAAAAAGCAATCTCCTAATTCAAAATTGTAAATATTTGCAGAATAAGACTCATTTTAAAAACAAGGACGTCTACTTTAATGGCACACGTCTCTAGTTCTATTTCTCTTTATATTAAGTATCCTATTTTGGAGATACAATTCGATTAGCTCCAAGTGTAATGTAAAGTTTTAAAATAAATAATTAGAGCCTCATCAGGCAAAACGTTTTTTGCTTTAGGACCGTCCGTCTTGACTCTGACATTTTATTCAAATTGCTGCACTATCATGTTTGAAGGGCCTCATAATAAATGGTGCATTTGTGTTAATAAATAGTAGTAAGTGCATCGCATTAGTACCAGTAAAGCAAAACATCATAAACAGGATGTATGGAGAAAGGCTGGGTAAAATGCAGCGAAGGAGAAAGGTGTCACAAGGATAGGCTATTATTTTTTTTGTCCAAAACAAAACCGGTAGCACAGAGGACTTTAAACAAAAGACACTGCCAACACTTAACAATGCAACTAGATTCCCGGAGGAAAAGAAAATGCCGCTACCGAGGTGGAGGCTGAAGTTTCGAGGCCAATCGCGTGGCAGCAGCTCCGCGCGGCTCGCCTTGCTGACTGACTTGTGGAACTCCGCCGGCGGCCCGCCAGCCCCCAGGCGCGGACAGGTGCACTGCGAGGCGCGCCTGGGGGCGCCCTGGGGCAGTGCCGAGCAGGGCCCGTGCCCCGCGCGCGCGAAGCCGCGGCCCCCGTCAGCCAGCCGCCGCCCGCCGGCGTCTTCAGCACCGCAACCTTCCCAGAGGCGGAGCGCGGCGCCCGCCGGCGGAGGTTGCCATGGTTTCCGGGGGTCACGTGGGCGCGCTCCGACGCCCCCTCCCGCGCCGCGCGGCGGGGCGGGGGCGGGGCGGCCCCGGCGCGGGGGAGGGGTGGGGAGAGGAGCGGCCGCGGCGGGAGCGGGAGGAGCCGGAGATGCTGCCAGCCCTCCCGGGGCCGCGCTCGCTCAGCCGCCGCCGCCGCACGGAGCAGCCGCGCGCCGGGAGCCGCGGGCCGGGCCAGCCGGGCCAGCCGGGCCGCCGGGGCCCACAGCGCCGCGCTAGCAGCGGGTAGCGCCTCCAGCGCCGTCTGCGCTCGCTTGGCGGCCGCGGGGCCGCAGGCCGGTCCAGGGAGGCGGCGAGGGCGGCGCCCAGGCGCCCGCCGCCGGGCAGGCAGGATGAGCATCGAGATCCCCGCGGGACTGACGGAGCTGCTGCAGGGCTTCACGGTGGAGGTGCTGAGGCACCAGCCCGCGGACCTGCTGGAGTTCGCGCTGCAGCACTTCACGCGCCTGCAGCAGGAGAACGAGCGCAAAGGCGCCGCGCGCTTCGGCCATGAGGGCAGGACCTGGGGGGACGCGGGCGCCGCCGCCGGGGGCGGCACCCCCAGTAAGGGGGTCAACTTCGCGGAGGAGCCCGTGCACACCGACTCGGAGAACGGGGAGGAGGAGGAGGAGGCGGCCGCGGACGCCGGGGCGTTCAACGGTGAGGACCCGACCCCCTGCGCGCCCCCGCTCGCCCGCGCCGTTGCCCCTTTGCTCTAGAACCCCGCAGCTTTGCTCACCCGCCTCTCCCCGCGTTCGCCACCTTCTCTACCTTCCCATCTCGCCCACCTCCTCGGCATCCATTTCTGTCTCTCCCACTCGCCCACCTTCCTACTCTGCTTTCGTGTCGTGCCCTCCCCCTCTTCCCCTCCTCTGGAGGTGGGGCGCTGAGAGCTGAGAGGTTAAGGCTCTCGGTCCCGGTGCCCCCCTCTGGTCCTGGGCTCGCCGGCAGAGGACCAACGGTGTGGGGTGGGCATCCAAGACAGCTGTCACTGTGGTTGGACAGATTTCGCGGCTCGGATACCATTGTGCGTAAAGGAAACTGGCCCACTTGGCATCCTCTTGCCGCTCTTGTAATTTATTAATGGAGTGTCCAAAGAGAAAAGGCGAAGGGTATTCAGTTGGATTGGCTTTGCTGTCGTTAGGACTGTATATTCACTAAAAGGATCATGAAATTGGACTCACTGGGGCAGAATAAAATTTATGGCAATAACTTTGACGTTCTTGGAAGCAGAGTAATCTGTTATTTTCCAATTTACCAATACCGCGTTGTGTTATTTTTGGACACACAACAAAGGATCCTGTTTAGCCTGCAACTCATGGGGTCTTTGGAATGAGGAAACGGGCTAATGGTTTGCTTTTTATTTAAAACAAATAGTCAATGATTTGGTGCCTAAAAAAAAAAAAAAAAGTATGTGAAAACCCCTGTAGGAAGTTCTGAAAGCTTGTTGGTTGTCTTTAGAATGAAAAGTCAGTGAGTAATTGTAAGGATTGTGCCATACACAAGCTAGAAAGAATGAATGAGAAAGAAAAAGGAATTTTCTGCAATAGTTGCTCCTGGCAAGTCCCACCCCTTCTGCTTACAACCCTCTTTCCCTAACACACACAGACACACACAGACACACACACACGCACACACGCACACAGTCACAGCCTCCTGTATTTACACCACATGCCTAAATCCCATCTTTGTGGCATCCCAAGCTAAAATACCACGGTGTGCAAGTGTTTTCTCTTTGTGGTGGAAGACAAACAAGCATTTCAGCATTGCACCAGTCTTTATTTATTTACACTGCTTGTGGTTTGTGTGTCTGCAGTGTATTCCATATAATGAAAACGTTTTAAGGTATCCTTTCTTTGAGTAGGTTCCTAGGAAGGTGCTTTCTTTGCAAATTTGTTGAAATGTGCTTTAGAATTAATGTATTTTTAGCTTGTCTGAAAAAAAATCACAAAAACCCTGGACATCAGTGTTCAATGAAGATAAAAAGGAAAACCCTTACTTAAAAAATGTTTATTTTAGACTTTTCAGTGTTTCCAGGGATAAGATGGTCATAGTCTTACTTGTTCCTTTTGCACAAGAATTTAATCAAATGCTTTCCTTGCTAGAACTAAGAAAAAGGGAAAAGAAGGCATACTTTAAATAGAGGGGAAGGAGAAGCCAATAACAGATGACACAGAAAGGGCAGAAGCATCTAATACTTCTTTTATGCTCCTGGCACGTCCACGCACACTTATGTACATGCACTTGCACACACACAAAGGAAAAAAAAAGACTTGTTTCCCAGATTGGAGGAAACTAGGAACTAAGGAAGGTGGTTAAAAAAAAAAACCCTATATATGTTTGATATGATTTATTGTTAGTATAACTATTTTCTTTGTTAGTAGAATGCTTTGGAAGTACTTTGCATTGATGATTCCATTTTCTCCTTACTACAATGTAGATTGTACACAAAACAGGTTTTATTTCCATTTTGTAATGAATAAGCCATTAACTTCTAAACAGCAGGGATCGTTTTATATGGTTTTATGTTCTCCAAGGCACCTTTATTGTAAAAATTACTCCGTGTGAGTGTTAATGAATACTCATTAGCCAATTGCGCTATTTATTTCCCACCCCTACCCACAAGGACTTTAAAACTTTCTGACTACAGCCAAATACAATTTGATCGTTATCCAATACACGTATATGCGTATAGAACAGAAACTTTGGCAATGGTACGTCCCTCTATTATGTGCATTAGAAAATATCTATTGAATCTCTCCTATTTTAATTAATTCTCACTTATTATCACTATTTTTTAAGTATGTAAATTGTGTTGAGACTTGCAGTTTAAAAAAAGTATAGGGCTACCGGGGGTTGACACACGTTTTTGTAAAGGACTAGCTAGTAAGTATTTTGGGCTCTGTGAACAATATATGGTCTTCATTGAATATTCCTTTCTTTTTTTTTTTTTACATTTTAAACACGTATTTCCTCTGGAAGTTGGGGTTGTGCAAAATTGGCCACAGACCAAGGCCATAGTTTGCTGGCTTCTGGCTAGAGGGGAGGAAAAGTCAGAATAGTGCCGTTGGGGGAAAAAATTATAAGTGAACCTATCAGTTTAATGTTTAGATGCAAAAATAGCCAAAATAGGAAAACATCAGATCCTGGGTAATTCTCCTAGCATAGCATAGTAAAGAGTAAGTACTAGAAGACAAGTCTTAATTTACTGTGACCCAGCATAAAACCAACTGGGTCCCTAATTTCTAAAATTTTAGAATGCATCTCAAGGAAGTCTGATTAAGAAATGAGTATTACCTGGCACTGCTGTTGAGCTTTTTTGAATAGGTTGGGAAGGTGGGACATGGGGTCTTTTTTTTTTTTTTTTTTAAATGTACTTATTTAATTGACAGAGAGAAACACAGCAAGAGAGGGAAGACAGCAGGGTAAGTGAGAGAGGGAGAAGCAGGCTTCCCGCCAAGCAGGCAGCCCCATGTGGGGCTTGATCCCAGGACCCTGGGATCATGACCTGAGCTGAAGGCAGACACTTAACAAGTGAGTCTCCCAGGTGCCCCCCCCCCCTTTTTTAAACAGACATCCTAGGTCATTCTGATATGCGTAGTTCTCTGACCACACTGTGAGAAACACCGATCGACAGATAGTGATGATAGTAATGTCTTTGTCTTACCAACATTTAAAAAACATTTGCCATGTGCTAGGCATTACCTAAATACTCCCCAGCTGTATGAGAAGGACGAGGCTGTCACTTGCCCAGTGTTTCATAGCTAGTGTGTTTCCAAATTGGGATTGAAACACAGGTGTGTTCCAGAGCCTGGCTCCGTCCCTCCACTCTTAACTCCCAGGTTTTATGTCTGGGAGGGGCTGGGGCCGACATTACTTGAGCATCCCTTTTGTGTCAAACTCTACCTGAGACCCTTGATGTGTTTTATCTATAAGACTCTGAAAAATGAACTTGTCCAGGGTTACACACGGGACTAGTAAGTAGCAGAGCGTAGTTTCTTTTTTTTTTTCTTTTTTAAAGATTTTATTTATTTATTTGACAGAGAGACACAGCGAGAGAGGGAACACAGCAGGGGGGAGTGGGAGGAGAAGCAGGGTTCCCGCAGAGCAGGGAGCCTGATGTGGGACTCGATCCCAAGACCCTGGGATCATGACCTGAGCCGAAGGCAGACTCTTAATGACTGAGCCACCCCGGCACCCCCAGAGCATAGTTTCTTACTCACATCTGACCAACCCAGGACCATCAGAGTGTTCATCCTAAATGAAATTTGTCCAATGGACTGACTCACAGATCGGGTTTTCCTGGTTATTTTTCCAGGAATGGTGATGAATTTGCATGGATTGGTTTGTATTCACTTTCATGAATCCCTTTAGGACAAGTGATGGTATTTATGAGAGGTTGGGCAAATTTTTCACCATGAGACTGCTGTCCATTTGACTCACGTGGGGATCCAGCATCTGACCTTGATCTCAGTGTAGTGATGGAATCAAATAAGTGAGCTAGGATCTGGTAGCATGGCCATTGATAGCACTGGGCCAAATGGGCAGAGAATCCCTTTTTCCATGGGTAGCTGTCCCATCTCTCTCCTGTTTTCTAATTTTATTACTTCTGTTCATTTCAGTTTGCTATCTGTTCTGGTTAAAAGGGCTGCCTTTAGGTATTAGAATGATAATGACGTATGGTAATAACCCTTTCAGGGAACTCTTTAAGTTTGGAAAGAAACTATAGTGGAGACTGCCTCCCTCATCCCCATCCAAGGGAAAGCAAGCATGACATGTTGCAGAAGTGTAGTGTCCCCAGGCTTAGAATATATTCAGAGGGTTAACTGCAGGCCAAAGAGCTGGATCAGTACTAATTTGGAGTGGAATTGTGGTAATTAATGGTTTCATGCAGGCATCATTGTGAGATCTTGTGTTGCTCAATAATTTCTTTAGTGAAGTTGCTGAAATTATAAAATGAAGTAAATAAAATTCCAAATTACCCCTATAAATTGACAAGTGGTCAGAAAAAAATTAAATTACATGTGGGTACATGAAGAGCAATCAAACTGGAAGAAAAAGAAGCTACTGTATATAAAATATACGGTATATAAAATACAGAAGAACTAATTTTCCATATTGTGGAAAAAAAAATCCAGAGTTCAAAGTGGATATGTCTGAAATTCAGAATACCTTATAAAGCAAGCACGTCAATATATAGACACACTATGACTTAATCCTCTTAATTCTGATCTATGTCAAATCTTGATTTTTTTTTTACAATTTAAAGGGAATATGGGGAATTTATAAGAGATCCTTAAAATCACACAAAATATTGGAAAGTTGGAGCTGGTGGTGGTGGTCGGGGGAGATTAAGAGAACAAATTTCTTCCATGAGAAGACATGGTTGCTTTAGGAGCAATTGGAAGAATAGTCACGTGTCTAAGAAGTTTTCTTAGAGGATTATGAGCAAATTATTCTTTATCTCTGTGTCTCTGCTGCAGCATCAGAAGAACTAAGCTTCATTGGAACTTGAAGCATAGGGCTCAGAAGTTGAGCTGTCTGAAGTGGTTTATTTGGTCTTCCTGAAATGTGTTGGCCAAAGGAGTCCCAGCAGTAGATATATTGGCTCCCAAAGAACCTGCTGTGCGAGTGTTCTTCACCGTGCCCAAACCGGGAGTACGAAACACTTTGGCCAATTGACTTTTTGGGCAGTAATCCCAGCTCTAATGAAGTGCTCCTTTGGCTGATTTATTAGGCTCCCTGTTATCTCTGCGTTCTTCCTTAAGAACCTGCTCTCTTGGTGGCTACTGGAGATGATGAGGAGACAAAGCAACCAATTGTTAGCTCTTCATTCCCCTCTTCAGTACACTTCATTGGCTTGAAAATGTTCGTGAAAGTCAGACAACGTTCATTTCCCTTCATGTATGAAACGTTGTGCTTGGCGTATTGACGTATTATCATACTAATGATCCTTACCTCGTAAGGTTGTTAGCGGATAAATGGATTAATATTTATAAGGGCCTCAGGACCAGTGCACATAGCCAGCATTGTTTCTGTGTAAGACAAATGATCTCATTAACACGAAATGTTTCAGAAGTGTAAACTTCTTGCAGAATAGCAATTTCATTGTTATTTTGTGGAAATGAATCTTGTGTTTGCACTTTTTAGAGAAATGAAGTAGGAAATGAGCTTACGTGGCATTTCCCACTTAGGATTTAATGTGAAGTTATGTTGCATGGTAATAAAACCCACATCCTTTCAGCTTGTAATTTGTAGCTAAGAGCTGCAGAATTTTATAATTAATGAAGCTTTATGGTCTTTGGTTATTAGAAATTTATATTGTAAGTTTTAAATTTGTATGGTACTTTTGAATCCTCCAAAACGGGAATCACATCATTCATGACAATGGCTAAAATATTGAAGCCATTATTTTAATTATGAGCATAAAACAATAATAGAGAAGAATTTAGAAATATTGAGTTTAGTTGGTAATTGTGATTTTCAGAGTAGAACAGTGAAGAACATTATTCATTTTAATAGTGGTATTAAGTGAATAACTTAGGGAAATCAAAGGACTTGAAATAGTGTCCTTTCTCAAACTCTTACCCATCAGTTAGCCTTAGGCCTGGGGAAGAGGGAGGGAGGGAGGGAGGAAGAGAGGAGTAATATCAGTTGGGACTTGTGGAAGGTTCTTTGACTAACTTATACTTTGAAGAGTTCATAGAATAAAAACACGTGAACAAAAAGTGAAGGATACTTTAATCTGTCTACCTGTCTTAAAAATCAAACCGTTTTGCCATTATTTAATGTAAGACAGTGATAAGCTTTCCATTTGAGGTTGAACCTACAGTGATGTGCTGTGTCTGGGTGGGATGGAGTAAATATTTAATGGTTGTTATTGTTGCAAATCCCATTCCTTGGGTTCCAGTAAATTTCCAGCTGTCAAGATTTTGTTCCTAGCTGCCTCAAGAAAAGCAAATGTGTTTCTTTTTCAGCTGTGTAAATACCAACAAGAGACCTTTGAATTCCTCAATGAGAAGCTTATTTGTGACCCATTAAGGAAGTCATTTAATGAGGGTAGTAGCAATTAGAGAAAAGCCTGTGGTTGGGATTCAGTGAAGGAGTTTGGCCAACTGCAGGGTCCCCTGAGTGGTGTCTACACTCGTTGATACCAGCACGGGGCTGGGACCTGGGGTGGCCTGTTAGCAGAAGGGATGTATGAAAGTTGAAGGGAGAATGCTGTGCTCATTCACTCACTCATTTATTCACTGCAGAAATATTGGCTAGGTGCCAACTCCTTCCTTCCTTTTTTTTTTTTTTTTTTTTAATTTAAAGAAAAAAAATTATTATTCTCTTAAGTTTACCACCTCTGGACTTAGGAAACAATCCTTTTGTCAGGTACTGTCTTCTAGATAGTACATGTAATCTATTTCATTGAGTAGATGGGGCAGCTGAGAGCCCTGGAAGCTCCTTGCCCCAGTTTAGTTGATTTTGGTCTTTGTTCATAGCACTAACCCTTACATTATTGATATTAACTTACATATAAATTCTCTCTGTCTTCCATCAAGGAGGTAGTTACAGTTTGAAAGCCTAGGCTAACGAGAAGTACTTTTGTACTCTTACCTTCGGAATTACCACTTTTTTTGTTCTTTGATTTTTTTGTTGTTGTTGTAGTGAAATATAATACAGGCTTTATTTTTATGTCAATTGCTTAAGGACAGACAATGGGAAAGAAAACAGAGTGCAGTGATTTTTCTGAGTTGAATGGATTATCACTATGTTCTTGGTCCTATTCTTATAGTCCTTTCGGTTTCATCCATACTATTTTGGTATAGTTGAAATAGTAAAAAAAACAAAAAACAGAAAACCATATAGAAACCTCACTATGATGCTGATCACTATCTTTATTTTATGGGAGCGAGTTTTGTATTTCAGAAATTCAAAATGACTCAGACTGTTCCATTATGTAATTATTTTGTGGAAAGAATTTGAGCTAAATTTTTTTAGGTCATGGCTTATATGAAAACAAAACAATCTAAAAAAATCAGAACTATAAACACAGTTGGTGTAACATTTATAAATGTTTCAGCAATGGGCACTGCCATGTGTAACTTAATATGTTTGGAAACTTAAAAAAAAAAATCATTCCAGTTGCTGCTGTTTAAAAATGTCTCTGCATTTAAAAAAAAAAAAGACAAAAGGTCAAAATGTAAACACATGTTCCACATGAAAGTGAAGCCAAGAAGATATACTGTATACAGTTATTCCCGTATCCGTTTGGCTAGGGCCTGACATTGTTTAATTTACATTAGCTGTTCCAAGACCAAATAGTTCATGGGAGTGATGTTGAGGGAATTTTTTTAATACAAAAAAGAAGGCAAAAAGCTTCCATGTGTTTAAATACATTTCAGTTGGACCCAAAAAGCATCTTTCCAAAAGGTGAAGCTGAATTAAAACATGACTCAGCTGTTTCATTTCAGTTTCTGTAGAAAGCTAATGTTTGTTAAATGATGCTCCTTTTATTTAATAATAATGATCAACATTTTTGGCAGCTTAAGTGCCAGACACTGAACAAGGCCATTTATACATGCGCCAATTTAGCCCTCCCCAAGTAGGGGATGGAGTCAGGATATGAACCTGACCTTGGGTTCAGAGCCCATCTCCTTAATCGTGGTACACTTCATTTTCAATAACTTTCATAGCAGGAATATGGTTAAAAAGAACGACATATCAAAAAATAAGCTTTCGGGGCGCCTGGGTGGCTCAGTGGGTTAAGGCCTCTGCCTTCGGCTCAGGTCATGGTCTCAGGGTCCTGGGATCGAGCCCCACATCGGGCTCTCTGCTCAGCAGGAAGCCTGCTTCCTCCTCTCTCTCTCTCTGCCTGCCTCTCTGACTACTTGTGATCTCTGTCTATCAAATAAGTAAATAAAATATTATAAAAAAAATAAGCTCTCTACTTTTGTCTCTAAAAATGTACAGCCCAGCCAAATACTGATCTGTCCCTTTTACAATTTGTTTTCTCTGTTTCACTCAAATTAGCCCCTCATATACTTTAGAAACTTGATAAAGTATTTATTTTTAGAAATTAACACTTGATATACTGAGCTGTTTAATTCTCAAAACTTTTTAAATTCTGTGCCCTCACCGGCAGAAGGTATCTGAGTATGTACTCCTTTATGAGTGTGCACTTTAAAGACACACTGAGTATGTCTTTAAAAATGTTATGCATGTACCCTTCTACTTTTGTGTATTAAAGCACCCCACAGTATAAACTTTGAAAGGAAGAAGTAAAAAGTAATCGTAAGCAAGTTCTGATTTTTTCCTGCATGCCAAAGATTGCCTTACCCTCTGCCTTAGGGTACGTGAACCATTTTGGAGACCATAGCTTAACCTGATAGTCTGTTAATACGTAAAATGCCTCTGCTCAACTTTGCTTTCCTGATTTAAGCTGCTAGATTATAAAGGACCTGCGGGTAGGTAGGGCCGTGTGCGTGCACGCGTGTGCGTGTTTTAATAGACGCTTATTAGGTAAGTTAATTGACTCAACAGAAGTTTGGCTGCAATAAAGAGGAAAATCCTATCTTATAAAAAGGAAATAAGGTAAGATCCAGGCTTTTTCTTTTAAACCTGTATTTCTGTCCGCATCTCAAAGTCCAGCCGAGATTGTAGAGTACTTGTTTTTTGCGGGGATGTGACCAAGAGACTACTATCCCGTTATAGGTGTTAAGTTAGGAATCACTAAATCATGGAAACGCCAATCAGAATTAGAAGAAAAAGTTTAAACAGTTTACAGAAATGTGGTTTTATCGAGTATCTCAGGAGGGGCAGCTGGAGAGACGATAGTTGGTCAGGAGGGAGACTTTTCAAGATCTTCTTTTTGGTAACTTTTGAAAAAATGTTTATGATATACTTGTATTGCCTACTAAATAAATTTTAACTAGAAAAAGATGTGAAAGGAAGGCAAGTCCCTTACAGGGATTCATTACGTGAAACACAGCCCTGAGAGGCACGCGGTAGGGTGCTCAGTGGATTTAATCTTCAGAAATACTCTTGTGTGAGTTATTGTCTTGGTTCTTAGTGCCCAGTCCTCTTTCCTTAACGTTCTGCCAAATCCCACTCTTTCTCCAGAGATTAACTTGCATTTCACCCTCCCAGTAATCTTCACAAAGCTCTGGTTGGCACTAATGCCATCTGTTGGGCAGGATGAATATGCCATATGCATCAGCATAAGCTTTGCAAACGGGATGTGTCCTCACCCCAGGTGGGCGGGAATAGGTAGGCACAGGCTCTCTCCCTCCAAGACTTTCCCTGCCCATAGTAGGTGCTCCAGTATAACTTAACTTAACCGTAGTTGAATACTAAATGTGTCATAATTGTAAATGTCCACACATATATATTTCTGGAGTGATTGAAACCTTCTGAAGGCATGTAAACATTTAAAATAGTCTCCTAATAACCCATTACATTAATGCATTTTAAAACGTTTTCATGAAATGGAAATACCTTAGCCTATCTTCAGTTTCATAGATTTATACCTCATTATATTAAAAATGAGGCTTTATCCAATATTGGCCTGATATTTGGTCATTCTGCTGAATGCAAAAGCACACAGACACAGAGGATTTCTAATAGATTGTTTCTTGTTTTTTTTTTTAAAGATTTGTTATAGAGAGAGAGAGAGAGTGGGGTGCGAGGGAGCAGAGGGAAAGACTCTCAGGCAGACTGATAGTCATGACGTTGAGATCATGACCTGAGCGGAAATCAAGGGGTGGCAGCTTAACCGACAGAGCCACCCAGGTGCCCCTCTGATGGAATGTTTCTCATTGAGGACACATTCTGACCCGCCCAGACTTCATGTAGCTGCTTCTGCTTTATATGAGCCCCATGCTAAATCCGAAACTTGTCTGTGGCCCTGAACCTGCTTTGTCCTTTTTTTTTTTTTTTTTTTTAATCTCTTGGCCTTCCATTGCCATTCCTACCGCCTTTATTGCGTGAGTCCTGCCCACCTCCCAAGGCTCACTTGCCCTTTGGCTTTCCCCCCAGCACCAGCCCAGACCTCCTGTCTTTGGAGATTCAGACCCATGTGTCTGTCTGCCTCCCAGCCATCTCCACTTACAGGCTCCAGATAATTTCGTCCTCAACTGAAAATGTGATCTCCTGCCTCAGCCCCTCCGTGTACTACCATGTCATTCTCTCTCTCTTTTTTTTTTTTTTGTCCCTCCACTAATGTGAGAAACATGGTCAGTAGAGCCCCTTGTGCTCTGCCTCACATTTGTTAAACCCAGTAGTTTGTGGAAAACACATAGATTGTGTTTAGTTGCTGAAAATTTAAAGTAGTGACATGAAAAATCAGAAACAATGGAAATTAAGAAAAAAAAAAATAGGACTGACTCTGGCACGGATTCTGGATCTGAATCCTGGCTCTGCCATTGGTAACTTTTGGCACCTTGAGCAAGTTACTTTGCCCTCTGTGTCTCAGTTTCTTTCTCCATGAAATGGGAATAACGATAGTACCTACCAGAGAGGGTTGTTGTGAGAATTAAGTGGGATGACCGTGTTTGGCGCATACTAAGTGTTATATTTAGGTTTGTTAAAGAGAGGGAGGGTGAATGAAAGGGAGAATGGGGGACGTTTACAAGTCAGTGAGAGGGACGCCAGGGTGGCTCAGCTGGTTAAGCGTCTGCCTTCAGCTCTGGTCGTGATTCCGGGGTCCTGGGATGGAGCCCCGTATCGGGCTTCCTTCTTAGCAGGGAGCCTGCTTCTCCCTCTGCCTGCTCCTCGCCCTGCTGGTGCTCTCTGTTGCTCTCTCTCTCTGACAAAATAAAATCTCAAAGAAAAAAAAAAAAGTGAGAAAAATGAAAGTTTTTGAAAATGAAGTTTGATTGGAAATATAAGAATCTAGAGATTGCTTTCAAGGCAGTATCATGGTGGTACTTAAAAAAAAAGTTATTAGTGGAAAGTATAAAAGTAAAGTCTTTAGGTCATTTAGCTAAGTGTTTCAGACTTTAACAAGCCTGTGCTCCTTTAAATCTCAAGCCCTTCTTGAATTCCATTTGAAATGCAAGGTAAATAGTCCGACTTAAAAAAAAAAATTTAAAAAAGCAATGGTATAAAGCTTTGCTCTGTTTTCACACCTTCCCCTCCCTTGGGAATCCATGTTCAACTGGCAGAATAAATAAGTTCGTGTGTGCAGAAGCTCCCATGTTTATGGTTTCATTTAAGTATTCACAAGTCATTTTAAAACATCTTAGTAAAATGTAGGTAGGAGTCTTGAAAATAGTCACTTATTTAAATGAGGCAGATGCTTATAGTAAAAATAGGAATATGTGCCTAAAATATAAATTAATTGGAGAAAATTTGTTGTATTAAATTGATAGCTTGTTGCCATTTCCTCGTGTCATAATATTTGTGAAAGTAAGCTCGGTGGTGGGACAGATTTCTACCTCCCGAAGTTTTACATTACAATGCAGTTTTATGCTGAAAACTCAGAATTCTCTGCTTGCTCCACTACACATTGCTATCTGTATATATTTTTAGAAGGAAAAAAAGACCATCCTCTTGGATACCTTTGTTTGTCCCTGGAGTTGTTCACAGGCCTTTGATTTCTTTGACTGTCACTAATGACCATTTATCGACAAAGCAGTATTAGGACTTTTGATTCATAAAAAGTCTTAAAATTATTTCCTTGTAATCCCTTAAAAAGAATCCAGAAGGTATGTCAGTATTTGAATTCTAATAAAAACTCATTTGTAAAAAGAGTGTTTTGTGAAAAATATTTTAAGAGTACATTTAGCATCAAAAGGGTACAAAGTTTCAGTTAACACAAGATGAAAGGGTTCTGGAGATCTGCCTCACAGCATCCTGAGGCTAGAGCTGCCAATACTGTGTCATATACTTGAAATTGGCTCGGAAGATAGGTGTTAAGTTAAATCTACACACACACACACACACACACACACACAAGGGTAGCTACACAGAGGTGATGACAAAGTTATTTAGCTTGACTGGAGCGATCTTTTCAAGACATATATCAAAACATCAAGTTGTATATCTTAAATATCTAGTTTTTCCATGTCAAAGATAAAGTTAAAAATTCACAGTGTGAATTAATTCTGATAGTGTTAGAGCATATTTGAGAGATTTTTTTTCTGCCAACACTAATTAGACCAGAACCTTTTATTCCCCTTTGTTTATTGTGAGATATTTCCACTCTACAGAAAAGAACAGACACTAAGGAACTCTCACACAAGTCATCTCCTGGCTTTTACAAATTTTAACATTTTTTAATGTTTTATTTTAGTTTTTCTGAGAGAGAGAGTGAGGGAGCATGCACACAAAGGTTGGGAGAGGCAGAGGAAGAGACAGAGAATCCCAAGCAGGCCTCACACCCAGCACAGAGCCCATCGCAGGGCTCTGTCTCAAGACCCTGAGATCATGACCTGAGCTGAAATCAAGAGTCGGATGCTTAACTGACTGAGCCACCCAGGCGTTCCTGTTTTGCATATTTTCAAAGCTTGTATGAATTGTGTCACTTACAAAAGTTTCATTTATGTAAATTATAATTTTCCACTTTATTTTTTTTTTCAAAGATTTTTTGATTTATTTGACAGACAGGGATCACAAGTAGGCAGAGAGGCAGGCAGAGAGAGAGAGAGGAGGAAGCAGGCTGAGCAGGGAGCCCGATATGGGGCTCGATCCCAGGACTCTGGGATCATGACCTGAGCTGAAGGCAGGAGATTTAACCCACTGAACCACCCAGGGGCCCCCACTTTATTTTTGAGAACAGTTTTTGAGATGATGTTCCATTGATTCATGTAGCTTTAGTTCATTTATTTTAGACTGCTATGTAATATACCTTTGTATAAATGGAAGCTTTATCTACTCTTTGACAAATACTTTGGGTATTTCCAATTTGTTGGAAACAAATTATAGTGCTGTAGTGAACTGTGTATGTGTGTGTGTGTGTGTGTGTGTGTGTGTGTGTGTGATGCACATGTACTAGAATTTTAAGGATGGTTTTCAAAGTGTGGTCTGGGGACCCCTTGAAAGGATCATTCCCTCCCAATCCTAGACGGTTTCAGGGAATCTGTAGGGTGAAAGCTATAACAACAACAATGTTCTTTGTTGTTTTCCCCTTCTCATTCTGTTGTGTGAATGGTAGAGTTTTTTAGAGGGTACATGATGTATGATATTGTAACACATCTCAAAGTGGAAGCAGATGTGAGAACCCAGTTTTCTCCCATTATATTCGATTTGCAAAAAAGTAGAACAAAGTCATTCTTTTTACTAAATTTTGCTTGTTTTGGGAAGTAAAGTTATTTTCCCTAAAAATATGTTATTTGTAATACCATGCATTGTTTTGTTGTTGGTAGTTTTAAGTGAAATATTGTTCTAATTTAGCAGTTTTAATTTCTAATACAACAAATTGCAGTGGATAGGACCCATAAAAGCAAATAATTTTTAAGAGTGGACAGAGGTTTTGAGACCAAAAAGTTTGAGAACTGCTACCCGAGGATATATACATAGGTGTGGAGAGGCTGGTTGTAAGGCGTGCATAGCTGTAACTACCCTCTCACACTGGCATTTTGTGGCGTAGAGTTGTTAAACTACTTCGCATTCTCAGCAGAGTGGAAGAGTACCTGGTTCTCCACGTTCAAGCTGACATTTGCTTTTGTTGGATTTTAACAAGCTTTGCCAGTAGCCGGATGTTAGATAGAATCCCATTGTGAATTGAATTTGCTTTTTCCTGATTACTAGTAACACGGAGCATCTTTTTTTGTTTGTTGACCATATTTGTAGTTTGTCTTCTGTGGAAAACTTTTTTGTTCTGTGCCATTTTTCTTATCCAACTGATAATGTTTTTCTTCCTGATTTGTAGGAGGATTTCTTCCCTTCCCTCGTTTCTTTCTTTTTCTTTCTTCATATTAATATTCTGGTTATTAATCCTTTGTTGGTAACATGCAGTGGAAGAATCTTCCTCCAGTCTTGGGTTTCTTTTCATTTAGTTTATGGTAATTTTGGTTGAACAGAATTTTTTAATATTAAGTTTCTTAATTTCTAAATTTTAAGTTAAGTTTCATACTTAAGATTTTAATCCATTGATAATATATTTCAGTGTATGGTTTGAAAAGGGAATTTAATTTAATTTTTAAAAATATGCATCATTTATTACCTTTCCCCCACTGATTTTTAAATATCAATTTTCCATATATGTTTTGTGAATGTACTTAACATCTCTAGTCTATTCTGTTGTTTTTTCTTTCATCATTACCTCTTTACCTAATTAAGATTAATATGACTTTATATGGTCTTCATATGGTAAAGAGGGTAAGTCTCACCTTGTTTTGTTTTTTTTTTTTGTCCCAGAATTGTTTATTCATAGGTTCTTATTATTCCATAGATCTTTTAGGATAAGGTTAAAATTTTGGAAAACTTTATTGGGAGTTTTACTGGAATTGTACTTGATTTATAAACAAATTTGGAGAGAAAAGACATTTTAATGGTATGGAGTCTTGAACTTTCCATGAACATGGAAATTTTATTTCTAAGTAACTTATCATTTTTGTTCTTACAACTAGGATTTTTTTCTATTTTATATTCTATCATTGTCATTACTAAAAACATGTCATTACTGAAAAAGGAACTGTTAAAACTCAATAATGAAAAGCTCCAATCAAACTGAGTAAAAGACTTGAATAGTTCAATGAAAAAGACATCAAAATGGCCAGTAAGCACAGAGGCTGGTGCTCAGTATTTTTAGTTATCAAGGATATGAAAGCGAAAACCACAATGAGACACCATTCAGCACACACAAGAACAACTAAAATAAGAAGACATTCCCGACCTTGTCAAGGAATAACTAGAACTCTCATATATTGCCTGTGAGAATGGTACAAACGCTTAGGAAAACTGTGGGTTTTTATAAAGTTAAACATTTCCCACCTATGACCCAGCAATCCCACTCTAGGCATTTACTCAAGAGAAATAAATACATATGTTCACAAAAAGGCTTATATATATATATTTTAGACACTTTATTCAAAATAACCCAAACTGGAAACAACCCAAATGCCCATCAACAAGAGAGTGGGTAAATAAATTGTGATATATTTATGCGATGGAATACCCTTAGCAATAAAAAAGAACAAACTATTGATCCTCTCAACAGCTGGAATGAATCTCACGTCCATATGAGATTCAAAGGAAGGCAAAGCTTAACTGTGGTGAAAGAGATCCTAACAGAAGCTTCCTGTGGGATAGCGGGGATTGACTGTGTCAAGGGGCTCAGGGCACCATCTCAGGATGCTGGAAATGTTTATATCTTTTTTTTTAAGATTTTATTTTTTAATAATCTCTATACCGAACGTGGGGCTTGAATTTTCAACCCCAAGATTAAGAGTTGTACATTCTACTGACTGAGCCAGGTAGGCAAAATATTTATATCTTGATGGGAGTATTGGTTACGTAGATGTATAAATTGTCAAAATCCTTCATACTGTGCGTTTCATTGTATGTCAAGTTCACCTTGATTTTTAAAAAAGTTGGACACATGGATCTCTTGAAGTGCTCTTTTCCACATTTTAAGTAAGAAGTACCATTGTTTTCTGCACTGATTATCTTGTGAAATTTTTTATTATTTCTCTCGGACACTAACATCTGGGTTATATTTTCATAATTATGGAGCATAAATGGAATTGCTTTTTGCTACTTGTACAAAAAGCCAAAGGTTAGTTAAGCTCTACTATTTCTAAGTATATTTTATATTTTCACCCAATACTGTATTTTAACTTACAGGTTTCATGAATTTAATACTTCTATGAATATTTGTCTAAATAATCACTGTCAGGAAGCACCCCTATTGTATTAATTGCCATTAGCACTACTCATTTGGTATTTATTGAACCTAATATATTTCAAGCAGTGTTTTAGACACCGGGGAAACAGTAGTGAAGCAGACAGACAAAAAAGGACCCTCCCCTCACACAGTTTGCAGACTGGGGGGCCGGGGAGAAGGAAGCTGACAATAAACATAATGCCTTAAATCCCTTGAGACACCACTTACAGCGCTGCAGGGAACTCTTTTTCTTAAAGATTTTATTTCTCTATCTGAGCGAGAAAGAGAGCACAAGTTGGAGGTGAGGGGGGGCAGAGGGAGAGGGAGAAGCAGACTTCCCGCTGAGCAGGGAGCGGGATGCCCATGCCGGTCGGGGTTCCATCCCAGGACCCGCTCCAAGATCATGACTGATCCAAAGGCAGACGCTTGGAGGACTGAGCCACCCAGGTGCCCCTGGGAGGACCTCTTGAGGGGAACTGGAGGGAGCTACTTTCAACCTGGCGTTCACAGAGAGGTTTCAGACGGGGCATCTGAGCGGAAACTAGAATAGCAGGAACGTCTTCCTTCTGTGAAGTTATGGAGAGGGTCTGAATGTAGGTATTTGCTCTAACTGTACCTTTATGATTAGACCAACCTTAATCATATCCCTGAATTGTTTCCTTAGCTGGTCTCCATCTCAAAGCCTTCTTTTATTCTTAATTATGTTTTCTGAGTCAGTTTTGTTGTGACTTTATGGAAGTGTGACACTTTGAACCCTTGCAACTCTGGGCTCTCCTGATGTCAGTAGTAGTGCAGTCTGGATGGTCAGCTGTTACCAGCAGGCCATTTGTCTCCATGAATATGCCCTTCGCACATAGTTGACACCTAGGTTTAGAAGAGACAGTCCTGGGCGCTTGGGTGGCTTAGTTGGCTGAGCATCCCGCTCTCGATTTCAGCTCAGGCCATGATCTCAACATGGTGAGATGGAGCCCTGGGTGAGGGTTCCGGCTGTGTGGGGAGCCTGCTGGGATTTTAATCTCCTCCTCCCCTTTCTTGCATCACTCTCACACATGCGCACGCTTGCTCAAAAAAAAAAAAAAAGAAAGAAAAAAAAGCTGTTAGAAGAGACTGTTTCAATATGCGCAGAAGCAGAGATGGAATTTAGGTAGCTTTGACAGTGGCCCTTCTTATATCTTACTTCCCTTCTGAGCCCACATTTTAGAATCCTGAAAGTACTTGGGATCCTCTCTCTCAGCACTGTAACTGCATCCACTCTCCGAGTTCTATAAGTTCGGCAACCTCAGAAATCTCATAGCCCAAACTATGTTTTTCTTTTCCTTAGAGGACATTTTGAGTGAAGTTCTCATGAATTAAAAAGTTGAGAATCAAGTTCATTTATAAGCAAAAACAAGTGGGTGTAGTTTTTTATTCCTAGTGTAATAATTATATTTTATTGGTATTTTATTTTATTTTTATTTTTTAAAGATTTTATTTATTTATCTGATAGAGAGAGATCATAAGTAGGTGGAGAGGCAGGCAGAGAGAGAGGGGGGAAGCAGGCTCCCCGCTGAGCAGAGAGCCCGATGCAGGGCTCGATCCCAGCACCCCGAGACCAAGACCTGAGCCGAAGGCAGAGGCTTAACCCACTGAGCCACCCAGGTGCTCCTATATTTTTTTGGTATTTTAAAATATCAGTTATATTTTGAGGACTTTATTTCATGAATAGAAAGAACGAAAATGCACATCTTTTTAGTGGTCCTGCAAGCTGGTACTTTCTAAAAGCTGTGGTGTCTGTATTTCATCCAACTCCGCCAGACTCCATCCATGCCCCCTATGTCTAGGTGGGTTGGACCCCTGACCTCAGGCTATATAATCAGGAAGGAAGAAGCAAATTGGTTCCCCAAATGCCTGCCTTTCCAACAGTTCCCATTATGTCTGATCACAAGTACTTTGAGGGTACACAGCTTATAATATGTCTACTTGGAGCCAAGACTGGGACACTCTGGAGAGTACCCCCCAACTGTAGCTCTTTCCTAGTCCCCCACAGCCCCTCTAGGGGCTGAATCCCAGTGGAGTCTTGGGCACCATGAATCCACCTGGAAACGAACTCAGAGGCTCACAGGGGCAGTGGCAACAGCAAGAGTAATCAGAGTGTCTCTGACTACTTACAAAGGTGGTCAAGTCTCCTCATCCTTTAATAAAACTAACTGGTCCTTTTCAGTATCAGGAATTAAATTTGTATAAGAAAGTTTGAAATGGTGTTTGTTAGGTTAATGAGCAAGATATTTCAGGTTTTGTTTGTTCATTTGCTGTCTTCTAAAAGAGGTGATTCTTCCTTGGTTCAAGGGTGAAGCTTACTTCATTTTTAATTTTCGAAACACAAGCATAAGAGAATTTAATTCATTCTGAGCTAACTGTTTACTGTGTCAAAAATAATTAACTAACATGGTCTCAATTTACATAGTTTCTAGAATCTTTTATTTAGACCGTTAACAGATTCAGAAAGTGTTTACTGCTAGAAAAAGCAACTAATAGGAGAATAGGGATGCTAATTATTTGGTCGACTCCGAGATTACTGTGTACATCTCACTTTGGGGTATAGGAACACTTCTGCGAAAGGGCTATGTCACCAGTGCAGTTCCAGTAGAGACATGGTGATTTTGTGTGTGTGTGTGTGTGTGTGTGTGATGACCAAACACACAGCTCAGGGCTCTTACTTCTTTAACCTGGAGCTTCTTTCCCAGTATTATGCTCAGAGATGCAAACTCTGCACTGCTATCAAAAACTTCTTTTTGAAGACCAGACTCATTGGATCATTGACTGCTTTTGTTTTTTTGTGTTTTTTTGTTTTGTTTTGTTTTTTGGTTTGCAGCAAATCGAAGTTTCTTGAGCAATAGTACAGAGTTTATTGAGTGGTAGTACCAAGCTCCCAAAAAGGGACGCCTGGGTGGCTCAGTGGGTTAAGTGTCTGCCTTCGGCTCAGGCCATGATTCTAGGGTCCTGGGATCGAGCCCCACATCGGGCTCCCTGCTCAGCGGGAAACCTGCTTCTCCCTCTCCTCCTAGCTTTTGCTCTCTCTCACTCTCTCTGTCTCTCAAATAAATAAATCTTCAAACAAAACAAAACAAAGCTCCTGAAGAGGGAGGGGACCCGAAAGAGTTGCCGTGACTGCTTTTATTTTTATAGAATTTGTTTTAGTCTAATGTAGAATTTCTAATTCATCCCAACTTTTTGGTTAGGTAGTTTCTTGGAGTGGTGTAAGCCCTTCAGTCATTGTATTTGGAAATACGACTAGACTTGGTCAAACTCTTCAGGGACAAGGACTCTTAGCTGTCCAGGGCCCCACGTCCAACCTCAATAAAACAAATAAAATGACTGGGACAAGGAGACTTGCTCTATTGATTTCACAGTTTATTGATTAATGATGAGGTGTTCACTTAGCACCACTTGTCTGTTAGGCATAAAGAGTTGAGAAGATAATCAGGTCTCGCTGGTACCAGTGGGGGCCCGAGTCACAGGTGTGGGAAGCTCTTTTCGCTGCCGGGAATAGAGAGGCTTATTCAGGCTACATCACATCGTGGAGCAATTTACTTGTAAGGACGCTCTGACATGAAGGAAGACTTGAATCAGTTCTACTTCTGGATCTCCTGGGAGCAGAGGAGTTAAGACTAATCTGGTGGAATATAGTTTGGGAAGGGAGGGGATCGCTGGTTAGACGAGCATGTAGATATTCAGAGGAACACAGGCCTCTCAGTAATCCCCTGGGATGGCATTTGGGAGAAAGTCAAACCTGTATAAATATTTCTGTATTTTTCCTTCGGGATTCACTAAGCTCTGAGGAGTCACTAAGATCTAAAAATGTTAGGAGTTTAGTATAGTCTTAAATCATATTTGCTTGTTTTTTTTCAGGCAGATAATACATTTCCTATTTATTTCCTTTTGTATTATCCTAGTCTCCAGTATTTGCGTGTGTGTGTGTGTGTGTGTGTGTGTGTGTGCGCGCGCGCGCGCATGCGCATAAGTAAATACACACAGAATACCCACAGGATAGGAAAATCTGAAGGTGGAAACCGAGAGTCTGGGAAAACTAAATTTGACTTGTCACATTTGAAAACATCATCTGTTAACCTTTTTTGTGTGTGAGTTTATACTGCTGCTTAGTGTATTTTGAAAGTGGTAATATTAAAACTGATCATATTAGCTCACAATAAATAAACATCAACCTCTCACATTTGAATAGGAATTTATAGCTTATGGGTACTTTCAAAGATTTTTTTCCTTTTTTTAACTTATTCAGTTTTTTGGGATTTGGGGGGGGGGCTTAGTTCTTTTCTGAAGTTCTTTTAAAATTCTTCCTAAAACCCCCCTGAAAGGAGGCAGACAGGTCTTAACTTTTCATATTTTCAAAGTTGAGAATTTAAGTCAACAACATGACCCCATGCATCCCAGGTCCCCTGACTCCAGTTGGTGGCCCTGCCCGTGTGGCAGGCTCTCTGGGGAACAGAGAGTCCTTCCTCACCTTCTGCCTGCTCCCCTTCTCTCTACTTAGTTCCTGAGAATCAGAGTAGCAGGCACACCAGAGCCGGATGTTCATTACTTGCTTCAGCAGCAAGGCTTCCACAACCTTCTTCCCTATTTCGGCAGCTAGACTAAAAAAATCTAGAGAGACTGTGTAGGTTACTGTTAGCTTGCCAAAAGTTCTCGCAGGGAACACCTGTGCTTCATATCTGCAAGTGAGTAAGGAGGGTTGTGGGTATAAGGGATTGAGTTCTTGGTAGTTGTCATCCAAACCCAGTGTTGACTTGGGCACCAGGGTGGCTCAGTTGGCTAAGCATTGGCCTTCGGCTCAGGTCATGTACCCAGGGTCCCGGGATCGAGTCCTGCATCGGGTTCCCTACTCAGTGGGGAGCCTGCTTCTCCCTCTCCCTCTGTCTGGTGCTCCCTCTGCTTGTGCTGTCTCTCTCTAATAAATAAATAACATCTTTAAAAAAAAAAAAAAGAAAGAAAACTAACACAAAACCCCATGTTTACCTTGACTACTGGAAATCACTTGCCTGGTGCTTCCCTATTCCTAACTGCCCCATCCCATACCCTATTCACTACTGGGAGGTGGAAACCATAGTTGTATAAGCTGTCGACTCACAATTTGAACATTGAGACAGTTTCTAGCAAAAGTATAAAGGAGGCATAGAGGAAAGTAATCTACCATCAGTAAAGTGAGGGCATTTTTACAGTCAAGCTCAGATCCTGATTTGCTTTAGATCAGTGTATCAGCAGGTGTGCACTCAAGTATGTTTATGGAAGACATAATGTAGTTAGGATTCTCCCCCTTACCTGTGGAACCACGAAGAATATAAAAGCTGCAAATGTCATCCGACCAGGTGTATCATACTGATTGATTCAGACACCTTAAGTGGCTTTGCAGCAATGCCCTGATCTTTTGAAATGCTGAATATCTATTAGTAAAATTCCAAACAAAACAAAATACACAAACACCCCAGAAAACTCTTTGGATTTATGTTGTAGCTGTGCTGTGGAAAAGTCAATGCAAAACTGTGTAAGATAGCTGTGTTTATATATAAACACTGTTTGGATCTAGGATCTGATGGTTATAAGCTGACTCTTTGGCCAACCTGAATGTCCAGATGTCTGGTGAGATAATTGAAAGCAGTGCAGGATACAGGAGTGGGGTTTCAGGAGGTCCCAGATGCCACCGACCTCCTGTGAATTACTGTGACAATTGAAAAGACTGCCCCCCCCAAATTAGAATACACCTTCGCGATGGTGATGGCACTTGTGTTGCAAAGCTCTGCCTTACACAGGTCAGAAAGACCTGGAAACCTAAGGGATCCCAAGGGAACAAAGACTGCCCACCATTTCGGATCAGAAGCTCCTCATGCTGTAATTTCATTGTCTCGAGAGGCTGGAGAGTGCAGGAGGAGAATGTCTGCTCTAATTTTTCTCCAAGGCTGACAGGTTTTCTGCCTTTCTCTGCCTTTGTCAGCCTGCACTATCTCCTCTGCCTGCGTTCTTGCTGGGAAGTGCCTTGCACCGTCTCCATTCCCTGTCCTTGGAGCTTGCTGGGGAGCCTTTCTTCAGGCTTGGTTCCCAAGGAGCTGTGAAGAAGGGGTTTGAAAGTGTTCAAGAAGACTGGTGGGAAGTTGCTTGTTTTTTTTTTTCCCTCTTATGTGGTGAATGTACATACCATACAGGTTACCCGTTTCAAGGTTTTCAATAAGTAATTTGTCACTTTGCAAGTATATGGCTAAAGTGTTCTGGTATATAAATAATAATTTTATCTTGCTTGGTCAGTTTGAAAGATACGATTTTCTATAAACCATAGCATTTTATTTTATTTTAAGATTTTATTTATTTGACAGAGAGAGAGATCAGAAGTAGGCAGAGAGGCAGGCAGAGAGAGGGGAGAAGCAGGCTCCCTGCTGAGCAGAGAGCCTGATGTGGGGCTCGATCCCAGGACCCTGAGATCATGACCTGAACTGAAGGCAGAGGCTTTAACCCACTGAGCCACCCAGGCACCCCGAGAACTGCTTTTTTAAAAAAGATTTTATGTATTTATTTGACACAGAGACAGCGTAGAGGGGGAGGGGCAGAGGAAGAGGGAGAAGCAGGCTCCCCGCTGAGCAGAGAGCCCGATGCGGGGCTCGATCCCAGGACCCTGAGATCATGACCTGAACTGAAGGCAGAGGCTTAACCCACTGAGCCACCCAGGTGCCCCAGCCATAGCATTTTAATAATAATTGAGCTTGTGACTCATGTCACCAAATGAATCGTTGATAACAGTGGGAATCAGTATGGAAGGATGTATTTACTTGTCGTAGTGTGACTTCAGGAGTCAGTGTTTTTGCTTCCTGTGCTCTGTGAGCAGCATTTTGGTACTAGAGGTGTCTAGGTTCAAGTCCTCTGGCTCTGCCGCAGAGTGGCTTTGTGATCTGGAGCAAATCAGGATCTTGGAGCTTTACCATAAAAATGTCCTCATGATAATGTGGTGGTGTCGGTGTTTAATACAGTGGTTGCAAGGATTAATGTCGAACATTTGACACAGTGCTCCTCTAGTACTCATTCCTATGCATCCACCTTCTTTCATTTTCTGACCACAGTGCATGTAAAATCTTTGTCTTCCTCTTTCACTTGACCTAGCATAAACAATTTTTATAATTACCGTTTTCGAAGTATTAAAATTCAGTATTATGGTATATAATGACATTCTGCCACTAACTGTGGACATGATGTTCTCTCTGTGTATAATATGAACCTTCAATTTACCTGCGTACTTCAAGAAATAAAGTTTTTCAAAACCTCCCTTCTTGACATAAGTGTAAGCAAAACTGGGAGGAGACAACCTGAGTTAAGTCTGGGCGGTGGCCCTTGGGAGGCTTCCCAGGTGAGGGACGGTGCGCTTCCACACGCCACCTTGAAATTGCAGCCTTCAGTATACAGATCTGGACGCCTTGACCTCTGGGTTGCACAGAAATGATCAAAACTATAACTATTAAATCTGAGAATATCAAGGATATACTCAATAATGATTACAGTACACACAAGCATTTTTCATTTTGTTTCCTTTTTTTTTTTAATTGTAAAAATCATGCTGCTGAATAGAAGTATACTGTTGACCAGGAAAGAATGCACCGAAAATTTAAGCAAACAGGTGTTTTTTGCGGCAATTAGAATTGCAGTTCAGGAGACACAGATAGAGGTAGGAGCCTGAATCCGAGGAAGCCAAAGAGAGGGCAGGTTAGAGAGTCAAAGGGCTGAGAGTGTAGTTCTCATTCAGGTCCTCCTTGCGAGAGAGGGAGTGGAAAGAAGTTAGCGGGGATTGGTTGGGGTAATGTGCAGATGAGGGGTTGAAGCTTTGCTAAACTGCTTTGGCTCCTTTTGCAGTGAAGAGTGAGGAGGATTCAGGTGTCCCGATGAGAAGAAAGTGAAGTCCCAGCTGAGAGCTTGCAGCTGGCCGAAGTGGTCTTCAGAAAAATTTGTGGTTTTCCCAGTGAGGGTGTGAATAAATTCCTCTACCTTTATGGCCTCCTGATCCCATTTTAAGCGACTCTGTTAGCTAGGGTTACTAGCTGTGTTCTGAAATCTCCTTTGACAAGACATATTGATTTTTCTTTCTCTAGTAGTATTTCTGTAGCATAAATCTCTAAAAGTAGAATTACTTTATTAGAGGACACAAGAACCTTGTATGGCCCACGATGTGATTGCCAAATTGTTTCCGAAGATACTGTATGGATTTACATATAGATCCTCAGTTAAGTAGTTTCAATTGTATATAAGGCGAGCCTTTTTTTTTTTTTAAATTTCAGGTGCTTTGGGGGGGACTAATTTACCAGGTGAAATATTGATTTTAATTTCTCTTTCTTGGCTACTGGTGAATTTAAACAATCTTCACATATTTGTGATATTTCCTCTGGCATTTCTTATTCATTCTTTTTTTCTTTTTAACTTAAGTAATGTGTATAATAATGTGTAATCATATTATTCTGCTTTTTTTCTTTTAGCTCCAGTAATAAACCGATTCACAAGGCGTGCCTCGGGTAAGTCAGATCATATTATGGATATTGCTTATTAATGGTGACATTTCTTAAGTAGTAATTGCTGTAGAGTAATGATGTATTTGTCGGTCGTTTTCCCAGAAAACGAACCATCGGATATAATCAAGGACGAGGACATAATTGGAAACAACCTCTGCATGGCTGAACTTAAACCCACCCTGTGCACTGAGACCAGTGCACCTTTTTATTTTTTTATTTTTATTTATTTTAAAGATTTTATTTATTTATTTGACAGAGATCACAAGTAGGCAGAGAGGCAGACAGGAGGGGGTTCAGGGAAGCAGGCTTCCCACTGAGCAGAGAGCCCAATGTGGGGCTCGATCCCAGGACCTTGGGATCATGACCTGAGCTGAAGGCAGAGGCTTTAACCCACTGAGCCACCCAGGTGCTCCTGATGCACCTTTTTAAATGGAACCTCTCACCGCGATTTGTCTATTCTTGCTCTTGATCAGTTATTATCTGCCCGGTTCCCGGATGTGTCAGGCACAGTTCAAAAGCAGTGATGTAGAAGATCGGTGAAGGACAGCCTAGAAACGGTGGTGGATGAGCGACAGGAAAAGGGACAGGGAACAGGGAACGAGGATAAGGGACAATGGATAAGGGTCAGGAAAACTCTGAAAATGTAGATACAGGAACCTGTCTTCATGGTGCCTTTTGGAAGAGGAGGGAATTGCTCTGCCTTTGTTAATGGCCCTGAGGCTCTTGCTCTCTTCAAGATAGCGCAGTAACCTAACATATGTTCACTGTGAGAGATCGCAGGCACTAACAGATGCTTGAGTTAGATTCACAAATACTGTACCACCTGCATTGGTGGGGAGTACCGGCCACAGCTGAGGACAGTTCTGTCCACAGTGGTTTAAGTAAAGTGAGCTTGGGCATTGAAGTGGATGAAATTTACTTCTGTGGAATGCCTTCCTCTAGCTGAACATAGAGGACAAATGAAGTGTTTGATGTGAGAAAATTACTTTTTCTTTTAAATACTCTAGAATTTTTTGTTGTTGATGAACATTTTGACTAGATCATTTCTGACGTCTATATGATACAATTGAGTAATTTAATCTAATTACCTTGTTTCCATAATGCTGGATTATTAAAGATGTTTTAAAGATTAAAGATTATTAAAGATGTTTTAAGGTTAAGTTTTATTTTTAATTTGTCGGCAGTTACTGGTACAATTTATTCTTATTATGTAGCGACCGGCTGTAAGAGGAAAAAGACCAGGATTGAGAAAATGTGCTATATTGGGATAGTGTCTACTTTACCCTCCTGAGCTTTTTGTAATATGAAGACATATTTATTTTAAATGGTGCAAACAAAGAGTGAATTGTAGTGACTTTAGTGGAATGAGGAGTCATGTTTATGTCAGCAAAACATCAGATGATATCCCAAAGCAGAGCCATTGAGCGTGATGGTGTCGTAGTTTAGGAATATGGTCTTTTGTGAGCAGTGGTGGGAATGAGAGAGGAGCAGTAAGAGAATCCGTCGTGTGCTATCTTGTCTTCATGGTGTAAAATTCTCTCCATAGACGCATAGTTAGGAGTCTTAGAATAGATCATCTCTCTTTCTGTCTCAAACTGTAGACGAGACACGTGTATCTGGGCAAGTTGCATTAGCATTTGTTGTAGAATCAGCTTAACCTCAATCAATGGGTCAGGGGCTCTAGTGTGTAGGGTAGCTTTGAAACACATCATTATTTTAGTTTCTCCACCACCACTAAATCCGTGTCCAGTGTATCTCAGTAAGACTTGGCTGGAAATGTAGGGAAGATGAAATGCCAGCAAAGAAGCCCACAATAAAGTCGGATGTTTTGTTTACTTCTAGAATGACAGGCATAGGAAATGTCGATGAAAACAAGAGGAAACAATTTGATTTAAAGAAAAATAAGGTGATATCAAGTTCAGGAGTTGTGTTATATCTAGCAATAAGCCTTAAAAGGAGTGAAAATTGTTACCGTAGGAATATAATACACTGGAATCCATTATGAGAATGAATCTTGACATTGATTATTTTATGTGCATCTTCAGTCTTTCAGGCAAGGGAAATAAAATTGTATTTATTACCTTAGATACAAAGAGCAGTGGTATAGAAAGGAAAAAAAGAAATGAGACCTATTAATCATCTACCTATCTGTAATTTATTTGACATTCTTTTTTTTTTTTACGTGTTTTTTTTTTTTTTTAAGATTTTATTTATTTATTTGACAGACAGAGATCACAAGTAGGCAGAGAGGCAGGCAGAGAGAGAGGAGGAAGCAGGCTCCCCGCTGAGCAGAGAGCCCGATGCGGGGCTCGATCTCAGGACCCTGAGACCATGACCTGAGCTGAAGGCAGAGGCTTTAACCCACTGAGCCACCCAGGTGCCCCTGACATTCTTATTTTTTATAAAAGTTTCTCTACAACTTTTCTGGCAAAGGAGAATACAGAAACAGTCTTAAGCCATCTTGAGGAGGAAATCCTATAGTTCTCTTTGTTAACTTAGTGGCTAAAAGGAATTTAATTTAATAGTAGAGATACACATCAATTTATTTGGAAGTATCATTTCCTGAAAATAATAAATGTTTACTTAAAATGTAGAAATTCCTATTTGATGGTTAATATTTCTTAGCATGTCTTTTTCTAGTGGAGTTTTATTTCAGAAATACTTTTTTCTTTTCTGAAATGAACTATAAAACTTACATAAAACCTGTCATTTCGGGGAAAAAATAAGTCAGGTAAAATCAACCAGAAGTTTATGTGATATGACAGTTTGTTTCTTTTTTTTTTTTTTTTTTAAGATTTTATTTATTTATTTGAGAGAGAGAGAGGTCACAAGTAGGCAGAGAGGCAGAAGCAGGCTCCCCACTGAGCCGAGAGCCCCATGCGGGCCTTGATCCTAGGACCTCGAGATCATGACCTGAGCCGAAGGCAGAGGCCCAACCCACTGAGCCACGCAGGCGCCAGACAATTTGTTTCTTATTCGTCTATTTTTTAATAATGATTTCAACAACAAAAGCTGTGTAATATACAATAATATACTACCTGTGGTGCTCGGTAATCAGTCACTGTTGATGGAATGAAAGTGGAAAAGAATATGTTACAATGTATTTCTAAATCTTTGAGGTTTTGTTTTTTGCTATTCCTACTGCATCTTAGAAAAATAAATACTACAACTCTAGTGATTCAAACAGAACATTTCTTTTATTATACTTCTGGAGGATGAGGGGATGTTTACATTAAGAAAGTATTTGACAAATACGTTACTTCGGATCATTTTTACACCTTTCACCACACTTTCTGTGAAACTCTCTTCATGTGCTCTCAGTGCCTGCCTACAAACCTGTCAGTTTTCATTTCTGTAAGTAGACGTGTCACTCAGCATTTTCAAATGGATTTCAAATGGGGTTTGTGGAGGTTTCAGGGTTTCCTAAGCTCGTTTTCCACTAGGTGGAGGAATGAAAGGCATACAGTAGGGGATAACTTACGGCAGCAAACACAGGTGGGCGTTAGATTGGTTACGTTCTACAACACAGGATCGAAACTGTAAGGTGTCTTCTGAAATCCAGATGAGGGAGGTATCTTTGGTATCTTCCTGACAGCACCCCATAACCTTAATTTTATCACTATTTTTTTATATTTATTGTTCACTGAGCTGTAGTTGAATAGAACACTGTGTGCGTTCCAGGTGTGCGGTGTGTTGGTTTCACATATTTATATAATGCAATATCATTATCCACAGCCTTATTTTTAAGCAGCACCCCATCATCTTCTTTTGAACAAAAGAAGTACTACTTTTGTTCTTTTTTTAACTCATTTCTACTCTCAGTAATCATTTCTTATCAATATGTCTTTTTTAAATACACAGAAGTCACACATAATCTATTCTGTAGTCACATAAGCTATTATGTGGTTATATATAACATACATAAAATTAATAGAAAATACACATACTGTCTTGGAATGTTGATGGAATTAGAATTAACATCGGCAGTTTGGAGTATTTTGGAAGGTTATTTTTCTTGGTGGAATAATGGAGATATACCATTTATTATAATTATTATTAAAAATTAATGGTAGTGGTAGACATAGTCGTTGGATAAAGCTTTGAAGAGTAAAACTTTACATGACAACAGTCCTGTTGCTTCTGTTTCTCTAGTATATTATGTGGGAAAGACTCCAGAGTGTGGGGTTTCACAGACTTGAGGTCATACCACCCATACTGTGCAAATTTGCACGTGTTATTTTGCACATTGAGTCTTACTTTCTTATTTTCACTTTCTTTCAGTTTGGGATCATAAGAGCTATAATCCCACTTGTTCTTATGGTTAAGCTAGATGGTTTTTATAAAGCAGAGTGGCTAGGCTCTCAGAAATGTTAGTGGTCAACCATCTTCTGAACATAGTTTAAAACAAAACAAAACAGTAAGACCCTCAGTGCTGTGCCTTAGCCTTTCATGACTAAGCCTTAGGGAGTCATAACACTCTTTGATACCTTCAGTGTGGGGCATCTCCTTCTACTGTTTGCATGTTCCGGTTTCTAGAAAGATCATAATGGTTTTCCTCTGTGGTTTTTTCTCTGAATTGGAAAAAAAGAAAAAGTAAAAGAAATTTCTTGTTACTCTTGAGACGGTGCCTTGCAGTATGAACTCAGACCACACTCTCTGATTTTGTTTTAACCCCAGGATTTTATTTTGGAAAAAGTCAAGCTTATAGAAGAGTTTAAAGAATTATTCAGTGATCACTTTTCTCTGGATTTCCTGGTTCATATTTTGCCACATTTGTAGACCCCTCTGTGTCCTTCCCTGCACACACTCATACCCACACTTCGTTTTTTCACTGGATTTTTAGGAATTCTGAATACTTCATTTGTGTCTCCTAAGAACAAGGTCATTCTTTTGCATAATATTACCCTTAAGGAATTTAACCTTGATACAGTGCTGTTATCTACATAGAGTCTAATGTCCTTCATTGTCTTGGTGTAGCCTCTGTTCCTCTCTCTTTATCTAAGCTGATTCAAGGATTTTAGATTGCATTTAATTTTCATGGCTCCATTTTTCTAATCTTTCATAAACTGATTCCCTAACATTTTTGAAGTCTGCTTCTCTTGAAGTTCTGAAGTTTCTCCCTCCTAGTGAAACCATTCCCATTATCACCGGTTATGAATTCTTAGTTCACTTGGGCGTACCCGCTGTCTGGTCACCGTGACCCGCTGGTGCTGGTGAAGCCTTAGCATTTAGCATTGCTTTATTTAGTACTGCTTTCCCGGACTGCTGTTGAGCGTTACTTGCTCTAATGCCTAATTATTTCTTAAAATAGAAGTGAAAATGGAACTCCAAATTATGAATTTGGTAATTTTCTTTTCTCATGTAGATAATTAGCCACACTTCAATTTTTAGCCATAACGTGAGCATTGATTTTTATAGTATATTTTTAACAGAGCTAAAATTTTATAGTTTTCCCTGCATTAGCATTTGGAGTAATTCAGAGGTGAAATTAAGTCTTTAAATTTCACACACCCACTGTGTAAAATGATACATTAAAAATTCAGTAAAATCTCCCAAACCAGAAAATGATTAATCCCCAAGGTAGTAGTGAAACAACAGAAGTTCAGATCTTTTATTGACTCCAATTCAGGGAACATATGCTTCCTTGATTCAGGGAACATATGCTTCCTTTTGTTTTGTCGTGGAAATATTTTGTAGCCTTGGTGTTCATTGTTTTTTTCTTTAAAGTTTTTTGATGAGAGCTTTTAACCTTCCCATTTTTTTTTTTTTCAAGATGTCATTCTCATGTTGTCAGACCAGTTTGCTGGAGTGATTATATTTACATTTTGTACTTTATTTTTTAAATGAGCTTCAGTTTGAAAGCTCATTTCAAGCTTGGTCATGACCAACACCAGATAATGGCCACCGGGAGCATATTCCTTGAACTGATTTCCTAATTCATTCTGCCGACATTTACTGCAGCCCTACTGTGTGCCAGATACAGGGCAAGGCATGCAAGAGGAGTAGGACACGGCCCTCCAGAAGTTCACAATCTAGCAGGGGAGCTGGCTGTGACTGACTTGGTGTAGTGAACACCGTAATGTCCACAAAGGGAAAAGGAGAAAACCTATAATTGTTGCGGGGCATGGCTCACAGAAAGGGGGCTGGTCATTAGGGCTCATAAGGTGGGTTTCAACAGAAAAACAAGGTGTGTGGTTGTGCCTTATCACAAATAGCCAGCTGTTTTTATCATGACGTCCCCGTGTGCTGCTCTGCACCTCGCCCCAGCATCGAGACCTGTGGCACGGAGTAAGCAGATGCCCACGGCCGCGGGCAGCAGGGGCTTAAAGCCAGGATTTGCTTCTGCCTTTAACTTACCATTCCTTCCCAACCTTAGGCTCTCTGATGTCAGAGGAGGCAGGAGAGGCTCTGGCCTTGGAGAGACTTGTGCTGGAATGCAGCTCTGCTACTCCCGTATCCACTTACTAAAAGTGTGGGAGGGGCCCCGGGGCTTAGTCATCTTGCTAAGGCTTGGTTTCTTCAGGTATAAAATGGGAATAATACTTACCTCACAAGATTATCGTAGTGATCAGACAGTAGATAATACATGAAAAACACGACACAGTGTTCTCTCCGGTTCAGTTTCCCAGTGTGAGCCTGTTGTCCAGTTGTGTCTCCTGCATAATAGGGCTGCCAGGAGCCGGGCCTGGACGGAAAGGCAGGTCCGAAGTAGCTGAGAAGGCTTGACATGGAGACGTGTTAGAAGGGGGACCCCCAGGATTAGGCCAAAAGCAAGGGGCAGACAGTTCAGCTGAGGCAACAGGATGAACCCAGAGGGCCCGGCCCTGGTCAGGTGGACCGAGATACGAGGGTGGAGGGTGGACCTGGAGAGCTGCTCTGAGATGCCAAGTGTAGCCCCCAGGCCTCTCCCTCGGGGGGACTGGAAGTGGTTCCAGGCCGCTTTATGCATCTGTTGGCTCTTTGTGCCCAGACTCAGCCCATCCTCTTCCCTCCCCTCCTGTCATCCTCTGGCAGTACTGTTTTCCTGGCCCTTGTAAGCGTGGCCGTTCTTGGGTGCATTAGCGTACTGTGGGAAAGAGAGCCTCGTGCAATCTGTGGGCAGTGTTAAGTCCCTGTTTTTTTGTTTTTTTTTTTAATAAGGATTTTATTTATTTATTTGACAGACAGAGATCGCAAGTAGGCAGAAAGGCACACAGAGAGAGAGGGGGAAGCAGGCTCCCTGCTGAGCAGAGAGCCCAATGTGGGACCTGATCCCAGGGCCCTGGGATCATGACCTGAGCCGAAGACAGAAGCTTTTTTTTTTTTTTTTTTTTTTTTTTTTTTTTTTTTAAGATTTCATTCATCCACCTGACAGAGAGATCACAAGCAGGCAGAGAGGCAGGCAGAGAGGGAAGCAGGCTCCCCACTGAGCAGAGAGCCCAATGCGGGGCTCGATCCTAGGACGCTGAGATCATGACCTGAACCGAAGGCAGAGACTTAACCCACTGAGCCACCAGGCGCCCCAACCGAAGGCAGAAGCTTTAATCCACTAAGCCACCCAGGCACCCGAGTCCCTGGTTCTTTTTTGTTAGGCCCAGGAATGCTGATAGGCATTCTCAAGGCCAGTGAGAAATTCAGTTATCTTGAACTTAACTGTATTTTCTTCAGAGTTCTCTTTGAGCCCCCAGGGAGGGGGGAAGAGACGGAGGTAGTAGAAACTGCTCAGCAGTTCAGGGCAGGGGTGGGGCGCAGGACAGGCTCTCTTCTCCTGCTCCCAGGGTGGTGTCCTCAGACTCTTCTCGCCTGCAGTGGGAGAGGGACTTCGCAGATGGCCCACTGGGGCCTTGTGCGTCCTGGTTACTGGACACTGCCCTGTAGAGCAGACGCGAGTAGATAGAAGAAGGCACGGCCATTCTCTGATTATGATCAGAGTTCAGGTCCCTGTTCCACAAACTGTATGGAGGATCAGCCTCCCTGCCCCCAAATCCGTGGCAGACCAGTACTTTTATACATTAGGATAAGATTGCCGCTGCTGTATCCACATGCTGCAGTCGCCCCGAAGAGCCCCGAAGCTCTCCCACTCTCAGCGTCTCTCCCTGTGGACTGCTGTGCATTCGCGGTCTTGACTGGTGTGCTCTGTGAGAGATCGGAATCTTCTCATAAAGGACAATTACCATTCATCCCCAAATAACTGACTATTAAACCAAAACCAAAACCCTTATTTTACTACTTTGGCATTTTGTGAGAAAAGACGGCAGTGTGAATGGTGTCCCCTGGAGAGGGAGAATGGTGGCAGGTGGCTGCCCGGCTCCAGGCCCCAGGGACACATGTTGCTGCCACCGACTGGTACCTGCCTGTTCACCTTAGGAGCACTCCGGAGGCTTCGCTTCTCTGCGTTCCTGCAGCTCACCCCAGCCACGTCCCCTTGCCCCTCAGCATCCTTCCTGTCTCTCTTGGTGCCACCTGTCTATAGAGTGGGTACTCGGGCTGCTGTTACTGTTTACACAGCACTTAATGCCGTGGTTGTTTGTTCACACATCTGGTTCCCTCCAAAACTGTGAGCATTGTAGTTAACGAACTGAGGAGAAAGAAGGGGCAGGATGCAAAAAGTAAGGAAGTGGGAGTCCTAGAAGAATTGGGAGATTTGGCCAGATGTGCACAGTGGGGTTTAAGATCCCTGAGGGAAGGACCAGCAGGTGTGAGGTTACAGGTGAGGCTGAGGCTAAGGAGACAAGGGTTGCCTTGGACCCCAAAGTTCTCTATGGTGATGGCGGAACTGGAATGTGAAGAGCACGGAGCCGGAGACCTATCAGGAGGGGCACCTGAACCCGTGAATCTCAGAGATGCCCCCGCATAGGCATGAGGGTACCAGGTAGTGGTGTAGGTGCCCATGTGGGGAGCCACGAGGGTCCCTCGCTGTCTTCCGGGTCCCGCTGTGTACACGGAGCAGGGATATGTTGGGAGTGCTTCCCCTCACCCTCGAGTAACCGCACTCAAGGGTGAGGGGAAAGCGTTGGGAAGGAAGGTGGGAAGGGATGGGAGGATCCTGCAGGTCAGAAGTTCACTTGAGCAGGTTTCTATTGAGCAGTTACTGTTGCTGGGCACTGTACAAGGATCCTTGCCCTGGGAAGGGCAGCAGCAGATGCTCCCTGACCTTGAGATGCTGCAGTCCAGTGGGGGAAGCTTGGAAGAGTGTGGACATGAACTTGGGGAGAAGGTGGTTCTTATGGAGCCTTGCCTGTTGTGGATGACCGAGGTGAGAGAGCAAAGCAGGCATGGCCGGATCAGGGGTCTTCAGGA
Organism: Lontra canadensis; assembly: GCF_010015895.1. Classification (NCBI taxonomy): domain Eukaryota; kingdom Metazoa; phylum Chordata; class Mammalia; order Carnivora; family Mustelidae; genus Lontra; species Lontra canadensis. Next base: position 12,737,847 of record NW_022631042.1, read on the forward strand.
TATAATGTACTCACTCTGGATGCGTGTTTAAACTTAGTTTAAAGCTAATTCTATCAGGTTTCCAATGAGAGACTTCGACTGCCTGATGTTTATCTTAAGTACAATGGACAGTATGGCGTAGAAGTGAAGAGCTTGGATTTGAGGTCATTCTGTCATTTCTTGATCAAATAGCCAGTGAGAGCTTGTGATGGGTTTGGCACGGAGGGGTGCCCGAGGCAGACGACATTGTTTAGGATCTTGGCTACACAACATATCAGCTGTGTGACCTTCGGCAACGTACTTAAACCCAAGCCTTCTATAGAATTGGGTTGTTGTAATTCATGAAGTGAATTCAGGCAAAGCTTTTTTTTTTTCTTTTTTTCTTTTTTTTAAATCACAATGCCTGGAACAGAGGGTGCTAAATTAACATTTCGTATCCTTAGGCTCAATTTGTTACATTTTACTCTAGCAAAAATACCATAATATTAGTATCTCTGCTATTTTCTCCTATAATTTATCCCACTGACTTTTAATTGGCCAGAGTACATAATTCTGTGTGTCTCCTCCAGCAAATTCTCCTACCCTAAACTTGGATTTGATATAACATTGTATCAGCATTTGACGGAGATGGGAAAGATTTCTCTCAGATGTAACATCCTTTGGATTTTTAGATAAAGTCAGAAAAACAACTTTAGTCTCCTCTAGATTGTAAGCTGTATTCTTAGACTGTTATTTTGAAGATAGATTGATCTGACTTTTAAAATTTAACCTTTAATTTTAATCAGGTCTGTGTAGATGCAGGTGCCCCCCCCACCCCCGCCCCGTCCCCGTAGCCATTAGATTGGACCAGCTGTGCCCAGGAGCTGATTGCTAGGAGTGTTACTATTACTGGGTTCTGAGTCTCCGAGAGCCAACAGTGTGTTTTATACTAGCTAATCATTTGATCATGTGTTCTCATATTTAAAACATTAATGACACAACTGAAAACCAAAAAGTGAATCTCATTCTTCTCTTTCTTTTACCATCTTCAGCCTTGAGTTACTAAAACCTGGAGAACGCTGATTTCATAGTTGTTTTACTAAGGCAATATAATTAAACTGCTAAAAAACTAAAATACAGATTAATGGTATATTGTTTTCAAAATGGTAGAAAAAAGGAGCCTTTCATTTGAAAGACCAAATAGCTTAAATAATTGTGTTGTTAGACCTGTTTCAAGGAATGATGAATATTATCTTTACTGACCTTCATCAGAAAAGGTAGAGCTGGCCCTCCTCTCTTTAGGTATTTTAAAAACAATTCCAAGTTGTAGCTCCCATTTAAAAACAAACGTAGGTAGTTTAATATGCTCTGCTTGTTGCATAACATAAAGTAACAGGGTACCAGACACAAGGTATTTCAGAAAAGGAACATGGCTTTCTGCTGTGAGGTCATTTTCAGAGCTGAGTCTCCACAGGTTGCTGGGTGATACTTGTAGTAGAAACTAAAAACTTAAACTTACCATAGGTACTCAGTTGGGTTTCTAAAATAAACTGCTACTTTTGGGGCTCCTGGCTGGCTCAGTTGGAGGAACATGCGACTCTTGATCTCATGGCTGTGAGTTCGAGCCTCACTTTGGGCGTAGAGATTACTTAGAAAAATAAACATTAAAAAAAAATTAAAAATAGGGGTGCCTGGGTGGCTCAATCGTTAAGCTTCTGCCTTGAGCTCAGGTCATGATCCCAGAGTCCTGGGATCCAGCCCCGCCTCCGGCTCCCTGCTCCACAGAAAGCCTGTTCTGTTCTCCCTCTTCCATTGCCTCTGCTTGTGTTCCCTCTCTCACTGTGTCTCTCTCTCTCTCTGTAAAAAAAAAATAAATAAATAAAAATAAAAAATTAAAAATAAAAATAAACTGCTGCTTTCAAGTTACCTTTTTATTTGGTCTTTTCACTTTTTTCAGATTTTTGGCCCTGTTAGAGTATTGCTTTTCTTTCTTCAGTGCCTTAACTTGAAGGGGAGAGTTTAATTTAGGTATATTTCTTAGATTAAGAGCTGTTCTTAGAATTAGAATAATGAGAAAGTTTATAATCCCGGATTATATTTTTAGGGATTAAAAAATAAATATTTATGTCCTATCACAAAGTCAATGAAGTGTGAAGTTAAATGAAAGCAAAATTTTTCTTTAGTAAAATTGTGTTTTAGAAAGGACTGTTGATGTTAAACTATATAGTTGGTGGCACTGAAATCTCTTGGATGGTTTTCCTAGCTGTAGGAGAGTCACACTGTGTGTCTCATCCTGGACAGAGTCACACCGCGTGTCCCACCCTGGGCAGTGTCACACTGTGTGTCCCGCGACTGGACAGAGTCACACTGCTTGTCCCACCTCTGAACAGAGTCACACTCCGTGTCCTGCCCTGGACAGAAATTCTGAGGCAGAGGTCATTATATGTTTTAAAGGCAGCCTGTGAGTCCTGTTAAAAGCTAAACTGAGGCATATTAAAAATTTGAAGAGTTTATTTGAGCAAAAATCTATTCAAATCATGCAGCATCCAGTCTAGCAGATAGAAAGGAGCTCCAAGGAGCTATACAAAAAATAGACACTTGTAGGCAGAAGGGAGCGGAAACAAGGAAGTTATGTGTGGCAGAAAAGTAGATTGGTTACTGCGGGGTCACCTTCTTACAGGGAATGACAGGGGTTTGCCTCACTGGCGCTGACTAGGCGATTCCTGATTGGCCTAAGAATCCATCTCAGGGGCAGCTGGAACTGTCATCAAGTCTCGGTTTGGTGACATGGGACTTAGCATAAAAGTGACTCCATTTTGGGCCTTTTGTTTTTCACAATCCCAAATATTTCTCATGAAGTTGTAATTCTCAGAGCTTTTTCCCCTCACTTTTGTCAAAGAATAAATTTCTCTAACAAGAGAAGTAGTTCAAAAGTGTGACTAAGGATCAGCTATTTTGATTATGAACCTTAGCAGTCTCATCTGTGAAAGCAGGTGATGGTGGTGGTAAAATGTGCTCAGGGTCGCCTGTGTGCCTGGCCCTGTTGCTCAGCTTTGCTTTCCCTGAGATAATCTATGACAGTCACGACCACCGTCTTTGAAAGGACGTTTTCTTAGTGTCTTGAAAAGGGAAGGGGATAATACTTAAATTTAGATCAAAATTAATCTGAATCGTGATGTCGAAGGGCAGGGAATGTACAAGTCACACCAGAAACTGCTTATTATACATTTTTGCACAGGCTGAAATCAAGAGTCCAACGCTCAACTGACTGAGATACCCACACGCCCATATTTAAAGACTTTTTTAGGAACGCCAGCGTGACTCAGTCAGTTAAGCAACTGCCTTCAGCTCAGGTCATGATCCCAGGGTCCTGGGATTGAGTCCTCCATCGGGCTCCTTGCTCAGTGGGGAGCCTGCTTCTCCCTCTCCCTGCCGCTCGCCCTGCTTGTGCACGCATATTCTCTGACAAATAAATAAATAGGTACATTCTTTAAAAAAAAAAGATTTTTAATGATGAAATGTGTATATGTTCATGATAAAAGTCAAATATTATAATAAAATGAAAATTAAAGGTGCTTTTTTCTCCTGCTGTTCCCAGTTCCAGCCATAGAGATCGCCACAGTTAACGCTTTCTTGAGTACTTTCCTGGACATCTTTAGGCACGTGCATGTTTAGTTGGAATTTAAATGATATCCAACTTTCCACGTTGTCTTTTTTACCTAAGAGCATATCCTGGATTACTTTTCATGTCTTTGCGTCTAGAGGTGCCTCATTCTTACTGGAATGCTTGAATTCCATTGAGTTCCATTATATGGGTGTATTAAAGTTTATGTAACAGGGGTGTCTAAAAATTTCAGGTACGTGTAGTTTTGCATAACTGTGCCGGTAAAACTATAAATAGGATTGCTTAGTCAATGGTATGAGCATGTACAAGTGGACAATTATTGTCAAATTGCCCCCTGTGATGGCATTACCCATTTATACTCTCATCTTATCTTTAACATAGTGTGAAACACGCAGTACTACAGAATTTTTAAATGTTTATTTAATTAATTTAAATGTTTTAAATTTTTAAATGACTAGGCCCATTATGTTTTTAGTTGGCATTTTTAAAGATTTATGAGTGAGGCTTAGTGTTTTTTCATCACCGTTGACCATTTTTGTTGTTGTTGTTGTTGTTTGTTTTTTGGTTTTTGGTAAAGTGCCTGTTCAGTTTTTTACCCTTACTGATTTGGTAAGTGTTTGAGCTCGGAGGTCAGATGGCTTTGTGTTCATATTTGGTCTTTGCTACTCACTAGTTGTTTAACCTTGAGAGGGTTATTTTGTCTCTTTGAACTTTAGTTCATTATCTGTAAAATTGGTGGTTAATGTACTTAACTCATAGGGTATTGTTAAGTGATTAATGAGCTAATCAGTATAAAATGCTTAACACATTTCCTGAAGTATAGTAAGAGTATAGGTTTGTTAGTAGCATTACTAATACTACTGAGATCTTTTTAAAATAAGAGTGGTATTTGTCAAATGCCTTCATATAGTCATATGATCATTTGGTTTTTGTCTTTTAACATAAGGATATGGTATTGTGTTAATGGACTTTTTTTTTTTAAGATTTTATGTATTTATTTGACAGAGAGAGAAATCACAAGTAGGCAGAGGCAGGCAGAGAGAGAGGCAGAAGCAGGTTCTCCACTGAGTGAGGCTTGATCCCAGGACCCCGAGATCACGACCTGCGCTGAAGGCAGAGGCTTAACCCACTGAGCCACCCAGGTGCCCCTTAATGGACTTTCTAGTACTCAACTGTTCTTAAACTGCTAGGATGAATCCGCTTGGTCATAATATTAATGATTAATCTTGTTCTTGAAATGTCATTAACACGTACCAACTATTATTTTAGTGCAAATCAAAACATATTTTGTAACACAGAATCAGGCTCTGAATTTGAGGTGTATTTCAGAGACCGTTGCTGAGTGTGCTTTCCTGATTTAGGGGAGTAATTAGGGATCAGAGCTGGGAGTGAGCTGTTTAGGGACCATTGGTTGAAACACCTGCTGATCCCAACAAGAGGCGTTTATCATGGTTTGGATGTACTTTCCAGGTGTTGGCTCCTCTGTCACGTCCTGGGAGAGGCATTCTTCCCCATGTAACAAGGTGTCATGTGTCCACTCACAGAAGAACCAAGTCACCTGCTAGATTCCCCTTCAGGTTGGAATCCCACTGATGGAACGTTAGCTCCTGAAAGAATAGGTGCTGAGAAGGGCACAGCCAGAGGGAAACTTGCTGGGTTCACACTTTGCACTCCAGGTGGGCTGAGGGACTTTGGAGTAGTTATATAACTTCTCTGGGCCTCAGTTTTCTTGTCTGTAAAATGGGGACAATTAATGGTGCCTTACACAGTTCATGGGAGGATTACATGATACATTACAAGTCAGAGAATATTAAGACAGTAGGCAGCCACAGCGTCATTGGCTGGGAAGGTTTGTGAGAGGGCTGGCAGAAAATAGGGTTACAGACAAGGAAGAACAGGGTGGGGGGCCTGGAGGGGAGCTTTTGGTGGGAATTTGTGTGCAGAGGCCTGGAGCTTGTTCTCCTTCATTGGCCAGTTTGAATTTTTATTCTACTTCATCCTGATCTTTTTTGATAACTTAGAGCCAAATATATGAATCTACTTTTCAAGGTTTACTTCTCATGGAATGCCTATGCAGGTGGCATTTATTTATTTAATCACACCAGTTCTCTGAGGTAGGTCTTAGCCACATTTAAAGATGAGAAAAATCACATTTAATAATGCTTAGTAATGTACAAGGGTCACGCAATTAATAAATGGCAGGAAGAAAACAGCAGAGCTGGGATGTGCTTTGGTCTGTCTGAATCATGTCCTCTTTCTCCACGCTGTAAATCAGTACTTCTGTCTAATCACAGATAATAACTTATATTCCTGCCTTAACAGATGAATTAATCTCCCTAAGCAGCTGGTAGAAGGCAGGGACCCTGTTTAGTGCTTCCATCATCATAAACACCAGACACAGCTTTACAAATGAGGAGTCAGTAAAGAGTGGTTTTCTGTGTATTGGTTTTGCTAAAGCTAGAGGCATTTTATATTTGTTAAAACAAAAGTTTAATAGTTAAAAAATGAGTTGTTTGCCAGGTGCATCTGTCATTTTCATCAAAATGCTAAAACCATTTTAGAAAAAAATACCACCCAGTGGCTCTGAAATCCATGAAACGTAAAACTAAGTCGAAGACCCAAGGCCAGGTTTGTTCTGCCAAAACAGCAAAATTTGGTGGAAGAGAATAATTTCAGTTTTGCAGAATACCTTTATCATTTAAAATCTCTGGTTAATATCCCAGATCAGCAAGGATGGTACTCCTGTCTGAGCCACCCATGGGCTCTGACTTAGGTGTCACCTACTTTTGTTGTTAGAATTTCGTTGAGTTTGAACATGTTGAGTTTGAACGTGTTGTCTTGTAAATACCACTTTCCTATCAAGGACTGCTCTGGGTTTTTTTGTTTTTTTTTTTTTTAAGATTTATTTATTTACTTATTTGACAGAGAGAGAGAGAGAGAAAGTAGGCACAAGTAGACAGAGAGGCAGGCAAAGAGAGAGAGGAGGAAGCAAGCTCCCGCCGAGCAGACAGCCTGATGTGGGGCTTGATCCCAGGACCCCGTCCGTGATCATGACCTGAACCGAAGGCAGAGGCTTTAACCCACTGAGCCACCCAGGCGCCCCCAACTGCTCTGTGATTTTATTCTCAGTTACTTCTGGCAGCTGGTTGGACCTTTGTTACCTTGTTTTCCTTGCCCCGATCTTTTTAAACCAGGGTTCCCCTTCATTTCTGATGTTTCCTTGGTTATCAGTAACTGAAACACACATTGAAATCCATCAAGAGAACATGGGAAGTTTATTGAAATAATGGTCGGGGTGGGGTGATCCGAAAATCATCAAGCTGCGGGGAAGGCAGGCCTGTAGGTAGGCCTTGGGAGGAACTGGAACCTGGGTTTCCAACATTGTCAAGAATCTGCTCGTCTCTTGCTGTAGGCTGCTCTCTCCTTGAGGTGGGCATAGGACACCACAGCTCCACGCTTTACAGTGATAGCCACCAGAAAGAGACTGACCTGGTATTCTCTGTGATTCACGCCCCCCCCCCCAGGCCCCAGGAAAGGTTTCTGATTAATCAGGCCACCCATCTTGGATTGATCTGGAAGCTGTCTCATTTGCCGCTCTGGGATCCACTAGGACAGAGGGCTCAGAAACCCCGACCTCACCTGGGACTGATTTCAGCTGACCCATTTTGGGTTATTAGAATCATGTCTGCTAGCTGATTATTAGGTTGGACTGGCTGCCCTGAGGAAGTGCTCTTGTCTTCCCTTGTCCAGGGCAGCTTCTCCGATGGCCCACGGAGCTTCCTCTGCAGCCTCAGGGGACACCTGCCTGAGACCCCCCTACTTTTGCAAGTCAGAGACAGTCCACACCCCTGAACTCTCCTTGGGAAGCTCAAGTCACTTGTTTCACCACCTGCTTATAAGGCTGCAGGTTACCCATTTGGATGTGTCTTTTTTTCTGTTGAGAAACATTACTGTTTCACGAGAGCATAATACTTTACACAAACAATGGCAGTAAATAACGATCCAGACAAATGTCACTTCTTTTTAAAAGAATGGAACTATTATCTTGCATATCAGTTCATCTGGTTACTAAAGGAAAAAAGCCCTAAAGAAGAAATCATACTTCACATTTAAACCACCATGTTTTCAAAGAGAAAAAGTGGGAGGCTAAAGGTCACTGTAATTTTCTTCTTACAGACTCTCTTTTGATGTTCTTTTCTTTGGAGCAGTAGAACAGCCAACCACCTGGTTCCCTCCTATTATGCAAAATTACTGCATTTTAAGATCAGATTGTTTTTTTTCCCCTGGACTTGCAAGGGTTTGTCCTTTGTGAGGGGACAACTTTTTTGTATGCATAAATGTTTGTTTTTGAAATGTTTATACTCTGGTAACTATAGAAAAGGGTGGCTTCAGGGTTGGTTGTGTTTATTGTCTCTTCACTTAAATTAAGAAACACTTATCTTTCACTATTTGCAAGACTGTGTTCTGTGCACACTGTAAGATTGCTGGAGCTAAGACTTAGCCCTCTGGAGGAGCTGACCACATAACCATGAACTTGGGCGCACTGATGTGGGGTGGGAGGCAAACAGTCAAGAAAGAATTCTTGAGACCTTTTCTGTTTAAACAGCTGCTTATTTTTAAAACCACAGAGACAGGTTCCCATGGGCAAAAAGAGCTGCCCTTTTGCTCTGTGAAGCTGGTGCTTATATGCTTGGTGCTCGGAGGGAGGGGACATACAGTGAGTATTAGATCATAAATGTTTCTTTCAGTTTCTACTCGTGAAACTACTTTGGCAGGATTTCTCTGGTGCTTCTTCTTCAGATCACTATTAACTATCGGTGAGATGTACAGGCAGTCAGTCATGAGACCCTTTAAGAATGTAGCAGCAGTAGAATCAATGTATTTGATTCTTATCAGAGCTATGCAGGCTATAGTTCTGCGTTCTGGGCTAACGGTGACGTTTTTCTGCATCTGCCCTTCATCACTATGAGCCACTTGGAGGACAGCACAGCAGAGTTGGGTCATGGTGAATTCCACTCTGATTTCACTATACACATTGTGCAGAGAGCATGAGCCCAATGGAACAGCTAGATGTTCCGCTCTGAGTTTGTGCCCTCAACGGGTGCGGGTGTGGGTGTAGGGGAGATGTGATTCTACCCCTCCCACTGGCTTGCTCCGTTCCTGCATACCTTGGAGTATGAGCATTTCTAGGGTTTAAAGGTATCAATTTTTCATATAAGTAGCTTCTAAATGTAAGCCAGCAATAACTTCGAGTGCTCAGCAGAAGAAAAGGAGTCAGTTTTAATGCTGGAGGGAAAACCCCACTGCTCACTGTGGGACCACGTGACTGTCTTGAGCAGTGGCTTCCTGTGGGGTTTTCAACAATGACATTGACTGTCAGAGATGTTTCCCTCTTATATTTAGAACTTAGCCCCCACGTGATGTGTGATTCCACCAAAATAAGAACACAAATAAGGTGCATTCTGTTTCCCTGCATTGAAGGGAGCATTTAGTCCTAACTTGTGTGCTTAGGGAAAGTGACAGGGAGGAGGTGGCATTTGTGTAGTTTTGAGGGAAGAGTAGGCTTTCAATAGGTGGGAATAGAAGAAATGAATTTCTAGTCGAGAAAACCGTGTGAAATAAGTAATACTGAATATTCTAATCAGGTTAGCAATTTATGGGTTTTGCTGAGAATTTGGGCTGTATTCTGTATGTTGTGGTATTGGGCCAGAGATACGTCATGCCCAGGGATGGTCAGGTTGGGATCCTGAAGTTTCAGAATGGGTCCATACTATCCTCCTCACCTCTTTCACCTTGATCATTACCCAGGAACAAACTGAGAAGAGGTGGTGACTTCCTGGGGATGGCCACCTGTGATCATCAGACTGCCTTACCAAGGCGCATGAACTGGGAGGAACTGAGGGAGGGAGTAGACTGTCAGCCCATAGTGCTGTTACTGACATGTGCGCTGTGTATGTTATAAACCCAGCAGTGCAGTGTCATAAGTATTACTAGACCTTGTCTTTTAAAGTAAAAATCAGGAGAAAAAAACCAGCAAAAGTATGTTTATACAGTCTTCCATATTTACTCACATGTTTATCTTTTCCAACACTCTTCACTTCTTCCTACCTATCTGAGTCAGCATCTGATGTCATGTCCTTTTAGTCCTTTCTTGTAGGTCACATCTGTTAGCAACAGGTTTTCTCAATCTTCGTTTAACTGAGAATGGATTCATGTCATCTTAGTTTTTTAAGGATAGCTTTGCTGGGTACAGAATTCTTTGGGAAACAGTTTCTTTCAGCAATTTAAATATGGCATCAGTGCCTTCTGATACTTATTGTTTCTGATGAGAAATTAACTATTAATTACTTTATTGTTTCCTTTTATATGATAAGTTTTTGCAGTTTTGAAGATTTCGTTTTTGATTTTTTTTTTTTAAGATTTTGTTTAATTATTTGACAGACAGAGATCACAAGCAGGCAGAGAGGCAGGCAGAGACAGAGAGGGGGAAGCAGGCTCCCTGCTGAGCAGAAAGCCCGATGGGGGGCTCCATCCCAGGACCCCGAGACCATGACCTGAGCCGAAGGCAGAGGCTTACTCCACGGAGCCACCCAGTGACCCCTCATTTTTTATTTTTAAACAGTTTACTAAACTGTGTCTTGGTATGGATTTGTGTGTGTGTGTTTGCTCTAGGCTAAGTTTCATTGAGATGCTCAGACTGTTTAATGTTTTTAATAAAATTTGGGAACTTGGGGGCCATGATTTCTTCCCTTTTTCCTGCCTCTTACTCTTTTATTTTTTGGAACTGCCATTATGGGTAGGTTAGCACGTCTCCGAGGCTGTCTTCATTTTTATTTGTTCATTTTTTGGTCGGTTCTGCAGATTGAGTAGCTTCTGTTACTCTGTCTTCAAGTTCCTTGATTCTCCGTCTTGTCAAATCCAGCCTGGTGAGCTGCCCTGGTGAAGTTTCTGTCTCAGTCAGTAAGCTTTTCAACTCCAGAATTTCATTTGGTTCTTTTTCATAATTTCTACCTCTTTATTGAGGTAAAGGTATTTGTTGGGTCATTGTTGTCATACTTTAATTCTTTGGTTTCTTTTAGTTCTTTGAACAATAGCTGCTTTGACGTCTTTGTCTGCTAAGTCCAACAGCTGGGCCCCCTCAGAGACAATATCTATTGAGTGTTTTTTCCCTGACTATGGATCACACTTTCTCATTTCTTTACTGTTCTTTCCCATTCTTATAAGTTTGTGGAGAACTGGCATTTTAGATCCTATTTTTTAGCAACCCTGAATTCTAATTTCTTCTGTCTCAGGGTTGTTGCTGGTTTTTGCTCAGTAACTTTCCCACGGCAAATGTACAGACTCTGTCTCCACCGAGTACATGGCTGCTAATGTCCTTCCTTTTTTTTAAATTAAAAACAAATTAACTCTGGCTTTCCCCCTTTAGTCCCTGTGTGTGCATGGCTTAGTGGTCTGTCACCGGTGGTTAGAGGTTATACATCAGTTATACTGATGGATTTGTGTTTGAGTTGGGAAGCATGTTCAAATTATAGAGAGTTTTAAAGGGTGCCCGACTTGTAACTACCATCTTGGTCTTCTCTATATGTGCTACATCCTTAAGACAGCCAGGGAAATGTGGATGGCCTGGGTCCTGTCTAGTTTCTCCAGCATGCCCACACAGCCTTCCAGTCAGCCACGGACGTTTGAAGAGCTTGTAGCTTCTCTTTGGTGTTTCATTTTTTGGTTTACTTTCTAGTTAGTCTGTTGATCTGTTGCGTTCTGCAGCCAGAACCACAACCTAGGCTAGGCAAGCTACTAGTCTTCCCGTTTGTCCACCACCAAGGCCACCATTACCAACCTTGCTGGCGGGCATTGGTTCCTTTGTGCACTTCCCTCAATCAGGTTAGCCTCCTGCAGCAGCAGAGCTGGTAGAGCTGCTCTGGTGACTGAGCTGGGGATGGGGGATCTCGGGTAGCAGCTCCAGGCAAGAATGCTGTGAACTTCCTATGGAAGAATGGAAATCATATATAGCTCTCTGTCCCTAGTTCCTGGCACAGAGCTCCTAAATGCCCCTTGTAATTTCCTAAGTGATAAGAGCACTGGGAGCATCTTTTGTGCTAATATTTCGTTTTCGATTTGGGATCCTCACACAGAGCTCCTACATCCTTTGGAATTTCCTGGGTGATAAGAGTGTCTTTTGTTCTGGTGAGGTGACTCTTCATGGGCTTCTGGATGGTCACCATCCAGATGGGGGCTGGTCACCAGAGTGACCAAACCATGATTAGAAATTTAGAACTTTCGGCTCTATCCTCCATCCTCTGGGAAGAGGAGAGGGACTAGGGATTGGGTTATGATCAATTATGCCTATTTGATGAAAGCTCCATAAAAATCCCCAAAGTACAGGGTTTGGTGAACACATCTACGTGCTGGAAGGGTGGCACACTCTGACTCAATGGGGACCCTTCCAGACCTTTCCCTATGCATCTCTTCACCTGGCTGTTAAACTGTATCCTTTATTATATCCTTTATCATGTGATAAACTGCTAAACAGTTTTCCTGGGTTCTGTGATGGACCCTAAGGAGGGGCTCATGGCAACCTGCAGTCTGCAAGATAGACAAGTTGTGGGTAACCTTTGTACATCCTACTTGCACTGGGCGTCTGCATTAGAGGGGTCAGTCTTGGGAGACTGAACCTTTGCCTTGTGCCATCTGATGTTAACTCCAGGGAGATAGTATCAGAACTGAAGTGAATTGTAGGACACCCAGCTGGTGTTGGAGAATTAATCATTGTGGAAATAAACCCACATTTTTGGTGTCAGGTGTGTTTTGAGTGTGGTAGTAGTGTAGGTAAAGGAACACGCTTGTGTGTTTTCCTGTGTGCTTCCACTGTTGTAACTTGAGGCTCACTAGTTTTGTATAAATAAATGTCTCTCCACTTGTTGTATGCCTTTAATTGATCCCCAGAGTCCTACAATGATTTTGGTTTTTTTGTGGAAATTTTGTCTTGTTTGATAATTGCTTTTGAGGTAAGGATTTGCATACTCCTCACTCTCCTGGTACTGTACCTCTGATGGTGGTTTTTTTAAACATTCAAGGTTTAGAGGAGGCCCTATTGTTGTAAGACTGAGATAGACATTAAGCCAGTGTTCTCGTTTTATGTGAAAAGATTAGAAAGAAAGCTTTCAGTGAAAAAACAGTCTTGTTGATGAGATTATTTTTCATGACTATTTTCGAATAAGTTTTAGTAGGTTGATTCTGCCAGTTGTAGAAGCTTATGTTTTTAAGAGGTATTAAATTACAAAAGTGATTCTGACAGGGGATCGGATCCCTTTAAAAGACAGACTGATTATTAGCAGGATAACTTTTTCCTCGGTTTTTAAGCCCTCTTTATGTTTGAGATGTGAACGGGAGTTTTATGATCATCTCTTTTTAAAAAAATTCTTTATTTCTGATTGTAAATATGGTGTTTTCTGTGTTGAAAATGAGGAGAACCTAAGAAAGTACCAATGGGGAAGTAAGAGTGATCACAACCATACCACCAAGAGACAACAGAGTTCAGTGTCAGCCTTACCAGATCAATGCACACTTTACATGGGCTCAAACCGTGCACCTGTCTTGAAACTTGCTTTAAAAAACAAAGCCAAGGGGCACCTGGGTGGCTCAGTGGGTTAAGCCTCTGCTTTCAGCTCAGGTCATGATCCTTGGGGTCCTGGGATCGAGCCCCTCGTCGGACTCTCTGCTCAGCGGGGATCCTGCTTCCCCCTCTCTCTGCTTGCTTCTCTGCCTACTTGTGATCTCTCTCTCTGTCAAATAAATAAATAAAATCTTTAAAAAAAAACAAATTAATAAGATTTAGTGACCATTTCCTATGTCATTAGATATACCTGTAAAATGTAATTTTTAAAATTTTTTATTTTTTAATGTAATTTTTAAATGGCTGGGTTAGTACATCAGTAGTATATATAGATATCTGTCACTATTGTTTATTGTTGGAATTCAGATTTCTTCTATTTTGAACCATTCTCTTCAGATTACTTGCAGGGCACTTGCTGAACTTGACACGAGCATTTTCCTTTTTTTCCCCCCCAATATTAAAATATGGTTTCAAAATTTCTTTATTTTAGTTAACATACAGTGTATTATTAGTTTCAGAGGTAGAGTTCAGTGATTCGTCTGTCTTTTTTAACACGCAGTGCTCATAACATCATGTGCCCTCCTTAATGCCCATCACCAATACCCCATCCCGCGACCCCCTCCCCTCCAGCAACCCTCAGTTTGTTTCCTGATTAAGAGTCTCTTATGGTTTGTCTTGCTCTCTGTTTTTATCTTATTTTATTTTTCCTTCCCTTCCTCTGTGTTGGGCATGAACATTTTCAAGACTTTTGACATTTTCAGACTGACTCTTTGATCTTTCGATTTTCCCCAGTTTAGAGTTTCACCAGCAGTATATGGCAGAGCTCATTCTCAAATAGACCCCTCTCTAAAACTGGGTTTTATTTAAAAAATGAGTAATTTTGCTAAATTTAGTATTAAATGTTTAATTGCTATTTTACTATATTTGTATATTTCCCATCTTATTGCTTTTATATTGTTTTTCTTTTAAATTAAAAGTTCATTTAAATTGTCTTTTATCGCCTCAGAAATCTTGGCATTGTTTTTCAAGTTTCCCTCAAAAAAATAGAAATGGAATTTTTCTTTTCTTCAAGAAGAAAATCCTGATAGGCTATTTATAAGGATTTCTTTTGGGGGCACCTGGGTGGCTCAGTGGGTTAAGCCTCTGCCTTCAGCTCAGGTCATGATCTCAGGGTCCTGGGATCGAGCCCCGAATCAGGCTCTCTGCTCAGTGGGGAGCCTGCTTCCTCCTCTCTCTCTACCTGCCTCTGTGCCTACTTGTGATCTCTCTCTCTCTATCAAATAAATAAATAAAATCTTAAAAAGAAAAAAAGGATTTCGTTTTGACTTTAATGAATAAGCTACACACAGTTGCATTTATTTGTAAATATAGATCACATATTTTAAGTCTTTGGGTATTGATATGTATTGTTTTGTTATAGTTTGGTCATATTTTTCTAAAATAGCATTGAAATTCTTATTAGACTTCTGATAATGACACAGAGAGTGACTTGATTGAAGGACCTTCCCCTAATGCTCATGTTTGGTAGTTTTATTACTAAACCTGGTGGAAGCTGGGGATTGACCAAACTCTTTTGCCATAATTCTGGCTATATTTAGTCCCAACTTCACATCCTAGAACCACCTGGTCAAATGGTTCTGATTCTGAAAATTTATGAATAATGAGAAGAATCCCTTAGTGTTTCTCTTCCTATAATTTTTTCATAGGTACATGTTAGGCAGCATTAGTCTCAAAAACAATAAACAGATAAAATTATTCAGAAGCTTTAAGTAGCCAGCTCCTCTGCATCTGAAAGGCAAAATTGTGTTTTGATATATGTGGGCATATCATTCACTATCAACTAGTATTTATATTCATATTTCTTTAATGTGATCCAAGTACTCAGACCAAAATAAAATACAAAAGTTGGGCATTTTGCAGATTCTTGGGAAGCTGTTTGTTGACTTTTTTTTTTTTTTTTTTTTTTTTAGATTTTATTTATATACCCAACAGCACAAGTAGGCAGAGAGGCAGGCAGAGAGAGAGGGAAGCAGGCTCGCCGCCGAGCAGAGAGCCCGATGCGGGGCTCGATCCCAGGACCCTGAGACCATGACCTGAGCCGAAGGCAGAAGCTTTAACCCACTGAGCCACCCAGGCGCCCTGACTTTTTTTTTTTTTTTTTTTAAGATTTATTTATTTATTTGACACACAGATAGAGATCACAAGTAGTCAGAGAGGCAGACAGAGAGAGAGGGGGAAGCAGGCTCCCTGCTGAGCAGAGAGCCTGAAGCAGGACTCAATCCCAGGACCCCGAGATCATGACCTGAGCCAAAGGCAGAGGCTTAACCCACTGAGCCACCCAGGCGCCGTGTTTGTAGGCTTTTAATCAAAGCATGAGGATTATTTTTTGATATCTCCTTGGCTATTAATTTCTGAAAACTCATAATAGTCATCAAATATAGTGCTCAGAAGTCCTCATTAGATTGTTTCAACAAAACACAAATGTAAGTTCTATTATAGTGCTGTCCTCTAAAACATATGGATCTACCTACCATCACTACTCAGTAGTTCTGGAGAATATCATTGAGGAATTATGGTGATTAATAGTAAACACATACATGGGCTTTCAAATATTAATGGTTATCAGAATATAGTCTCCTCAGAATTATTCTTCAGGCCCTTTCTATGGTATCTCTTTATCTTACACAGGTCATTTTTAAGTTTTTATTCTTTCTCTTAAAGAAAATTCACTTGGAATGTATTATTTGGAAAATACCCATATGTTGGGTCCTTAGATTACATGCGCACACCATTTCCTGGATCTTGCACATTGTTAAGTTTCCTTTCGTCCTTAACTAATGAAAGGAGCGTTAGTAGCTATAGGGGGACCACTGTTCCACGTGAGAGGAAGTGGGGGCTCACGTGGTTCTCCTCCATTCTCTGAGTCCCACGGGCTACGCACAGAGTATGAACGGTGGTATTACGTAGAATATTCGGAAACATACCATGTTGACATGATTCTTTTTATAAACCTGTTGAATGCTTTGTCCTCTTAATTGTGCCATCCTTATAAATGAATTGATTTTCTAATAAAAGAGGTGATGGATTCAGGGACTGAATACGTATGTGTAGAGCATGTAGTGGAAAGACAGTGGATTGGGGATGGATCCAATGATTGAACCCACATAATTTATAACTGAAGTTTTAAAATATTTTGGAGCCCAAGCCTAGACTAAAAATTCATCTACCATAAGTATACAGGTTCTAATATAGTTAGGACTTTGTTGTTCCTTTGGAGTTATTTTTTGAAGAAAAATTCATACATATTTTCAACAGATTAAAGAGTGTTTTGGTTCCCATAGCTTTAATCATAGGGAAATGGCAAACGATGGACAAATTCTCATTTGTTTGAAGCTCTCTATTGTGCTCATTTATGTATCTCAGTGACACTGTTCCACTGGTGTCCAGTGCATGATGGTTTATTTGTGGGTGTGAATAGTTCTTGATTTACAGTCACTTAAAGAGGAGTTGTATACAGATGGGGGAAAATTGTTTTTAGAAACAAAAACATAGAAATGAATTGGTAAGTTATGAAGTCTTACTCTAAATATCTCTCTGTTTTTTTTCCCTTAAGATTTTTTTTTTTTTTTTAATAGAACACATGCTGGAGAGGGGCGGCAAAGGGAGAGGGAGAGAGAATCTTTTTCTTTTCTTTTCTTTTCTTTCCTTCCTTCCTTCCTTCCTTCCTTCCTTCCTTCCTTCCTTCCTTTCTTTCTTTTTTAAGGGAGAGAGAGTCTTAAGCAGAGTCTGTGCTTGTGGAGCCTAATGTGGGGTTTGATCTCACAACCCTGATACCTTGACCATGAAATCATGACCTGATCTGAAATCGAGAGTCAGGTGCTTAACCAACTGAACCACCCACCTGCCCCTAAATATCTCTCTTGTTAAAGGGCAACAAAATCAGTGGGTTTGTAATGAATCAGGGCAGTTGAGTAAAATATATGGCATAGCTAAAATGCTTTTGTGACAATAGGCTATTTTATAGTGGAAATAACAGGAAAAAATTTATAGCCATTTTTTAGGATTGGTAGTTATACGTTGGGGGTGATTCAGGAACCTACCTGAACAAAGGTTTATATTGCTCTTTTTGTAGCTGAAATGTAGGCAGTAATGGTAGATTATAATAATTTAGTATTTCAATGCAGCAAATCATAAAATATTAAGTGAAATGTTCAGTGACTAAATATTCAATGAATTATTTGGAAGGCAGTTTTAAGGAAATTTTAATGATTCTGTTCAGAGTTTATGAGCCTTAGCCGGTAGATTTTTAAACTAAGAACATTTTCCTTATTTTTAGGTAAATCATATGGTTGAATTCAATACTCTCCATTCTGCTTCTAAGCCCCTGGTAGAGAGGACAAGAGAGGACTGCTTGAGCTTAGGGCCATCAGGTGGTTGTGTTGGTCATTAGGACTCTTCACAATATTCTGGTTTTCTCTCCTCTGAACACCTGTTGAGATTCATGTCCCTCTGTCCTTGAAGTTAGGAATGGCCATATCACTTGTCCTATGAACTGTGATTATATGTTCCTTCTTGGCAGAGTGGACACATATCACTTGCCGGCAGAGGCTTTAGGGGTTCAGGGGAGGAAAAATTCTCCTGCACCCTCTTTGGCTCTCTGGTTGGGTCTGAGAAACTGACATAAGAATAACAAAAGAACTTACACACATTTTATGGAATTTTTACCTGTTTATGGGGTCCTTCACAAGAAAATGAAGACCCAAACAAGTGACTAGAGCAGGAGGCTTTTATATCTCTTGGGCAACAATAAATCTGTGAAGGATTGACAAGACAAAGGGGTTTTGGATCGTGGCAGTAAGTGGTAAGTGTTGTTTATACAGCCTTGTCGGCCCTAACTTCCTTGTCCCTGGTGTTAAGGATGTCCCCTTCCTCCTGGTACAGAGACAGTATCTTTCCCATGGGAGACTACTGGGGGAGAGGGCGGGGTACAGGAGGTCAGAGTGACCTTCCTTCTTCTGCTGATTTGTGGATGGTCAACATGAGGTGTGGTGTTTTGGGGTGCTCTATCTTGAGCCCATCAGGGCCAGTGAGCAATTTGCTGCTGTCTCGGGGACTGGCGACATTCCAGATGGTGGCAGCTCTTTCAGCCCACAGCCTTTGCAAAGACGACATGGAGCAAATTGCCACTGTCCTGTGACGGACATACCTTGTGAGCAAGAAGTACACTTCTGTTTGAAGTCCCTGTGATCCGGGGATGCTTGTTAGTGTAGTATAAGCCAGACTCCCCGACACAGGCAGTTTCCCTAGGTCTAAGATCAAAAGAAAGTCATACTTTTCTCACCACTACAATGACTGTTCCTTTTCTCCACCATTTTTGCTAACGATTTACTGTGTGCCAGTCACGGTTCTACGGCTGGAAATACCGCAACGGACAAAGCCGTCTGCTCTCTCCTCAGACTTGTTCCCGTTGCTTCTTAGCTGCCTGCGGGTTTCTCTCTCTGCGCAGCTTTCTCTGTCCTCTGAGCCATTGCTCACTGCTTTCTCCTTTGTGCTTCTCCAGCATTCTTTCATGCTGCATCATCTCCCAAATTCCACAAACTATTTTTTTTTTTTTTTAATGATAAGTAAGAATTCCGATGGGTCCTTTTGCTTGAATGTGATTTGGGATCAAAATGTGAACTTCTTTGTTGGGGTCATGTCCAAAGGCTTTTGCTCTGTGAATTCGAAGTTAGGATCGTCACCAGTGTGTCAGAGCAGACATACAGCACACTTCCTGGACAGACGTGTGGATGAGGCAGGGGAGGGGACAGCCTCTTGACTGTCACTATGTCATCTTTTCCCTTTACTTCGCTGGACCTAGTGCATCTTATCCCAGTGTTTCTTGGTCTTACTTTTATCATTGGCTCTCCCCCAGGTCTTTTCAGGCTCTTTCCCCTCATCCCTCTCACCCCCACAGTGAGATTTTAATGCCACATATGTACTGTGTATCTGTTTCTGTACTGTGTACATATATGTGCTTTATCCAAAAAAAAAAAAGAGAGACCAAGTTTCTGTTGCCTCCTCCCCCAACTGATTTTGCTTGAGAATGCATGCCTTAAACTCGTATTTGTAAAGGTAAGTTTTTTTTTCCCTTTGTAGGCGGGCATTTCCACATCAATAAGATAAGTTTAACCATATTGAAGCAGAACTCTGTTGTCTAATGCACCTGTGCTTTTATCATAGCTTTCTTTTTAGCTGATTACCATTTAAATAAGTATGCTAAAATCTTAGTGTATTGAGAACATTGGAAAAGTAAATTTTATATACTTTCCAGAAGTCAGTTTTTTTCCCCTAGGTTAAAAGCCTATAAACCATGCAGCTTTTCTGTACAGGCCACGTTTGCTTTTTGCTCCTTCGACAAATATTTATTGAGGGCGTCCTGTGCACAAGGCTCTGTGCCGGGTTCTGAAGCCCAGTGGAGTTCAGGCTGGTTCCTTCATGCTCTGTTAGTCCAAGAACCAGCATGGGCTATGTAAACTGGTCCAGTGCAGAGCTGTTTGTACTAGTTTTTATACGTTACCAACAAAGTATAGTGCCCCTGGGAGTTGCTCTAACCCCTGCGTGGTGCAATAAGAAGGGTACTTGGTCTTGGTCCTGGGTCCCTAAAGCTCCTGAAACCCTTAGATTCTCCTGAGTGGTGAGAATTTCTTTGGTGCTCAGTAACTCTTGGCCGAGGGGCTTCTAGATAGCATCAGAATGGGGGCTGATTCCCAGAAAGGCCAAACTTTGATTAAAAGCTTGGAACTTTTCTGCCCTATCCCTTCCAGCCCCAGGAAAGGGAGGGAAGCTGGAGATTGGGTTAATTGCCATTGGTCAATGATTTAATCAGTTGTGCCTCTGTAAACCCTAGAGGACAGGATTAAGAGAGCTTCCAGATTGGTGATCACATCGGGGTACTGGGAGGTACACTGAGAGAGGACTTGGAGGCTCTCTGCCCCTCCCCCATATCTCACCCTGTGTCTCTCTTCCATTGGCTTTTCTTGAGTTGTTACCTTTAGAGTAAACCTGTAAGAGCAAGGAAGGTACTTTCCTGTTCTGTGAGTCGTTCTAGTGAATTATGGAACCAGAGGGAAGGGGTCATGAGAACCCTCAGTGCTGGTTGTTCAGATGTGTGGATGGCCTGGGACTCGAGATTGGCATCTGAAGTGGAGGCAGTCCTACCAGCCTGAGCCCTTTGACTTGTGGGACCTGACACTAACTTCAGGTAGATCGTGTCAATTACACAGAATTGTGAGCCAGCCCATTGGGTGTCAGAGAGTTGGAGGAGTGCTGTTGGGAAAAAAAAACAGCATGTATTTGGTGTCCTGATAGGAAGAAAATCCCTTACCCCTTGTCCATCACCGCAGTGGACCCTCAAGCAACATGGTTTGAACTGCACAGGTCCACTTATATGTGGATTTTTTTTCAATAGGCACCGTATAGTACTGTAAACATATTTTCTCTTCCTTAAGATCTTCTCAGTGACATTTTTTCTCTAGGCTTTTTCATTACAAGACTACAATATATAACACATATAACATACAAAATACGTGTTAACTGTTTATGTTATCAGTAAGACTTCCGATCCGCAGTAGGCTCTTTGTAGTTAAGTCCTCAGAGGGTCAAAAGTTATATGTGGATTTTCAGCTATGTAGGGGGTCTGCACACCCTAACTCTAAATTGTACAAGGGTACAGGGGTCAACAGCTGTGTGTGTGTGTGTGTGTGTGTGTGTGCGCCCGCGTGCAGGCGCGCGCACGTGCACGCACACTTACTGTATGAAAACATCGAGGGCCAAGCCCTGGAAGATGCAGAGTCAACATGGTTCTCCCTTCCCTGTTCTTTCCTGCCAACTGTGACAGGTTTCTGGCCACATAGTGCACGCCTGTCGCAGAACAGTGTGGGAATTGACTTAAATTCTTGGACCATTCTAGATGACTGATGTACTGTCAAATAGATACATGCAAACATAACAGGGAAACCTCCATATAGGGTTCCTTCAAAGAATAAGGCTCTGTCCTTCTCTACTGTGTAATTGCCAAACCAAGAAGGGGGTATATAGTTTCAGGCTCAATTTCACATTGCTCAGGAGGGACTGGGTAAATATGTTTTAGAAAGAATACAAAGCAGCTCATATTCTCTGGAGGCTTTCGTTTGAGGGTCCTTCCGGAGATAGAACGTCTCATGCATTCGTTCCTTGTACAGAGAGTTACGGAGCTTCCAGGCTCTGTGCCAGGCTCCTTGGTGCACAAGACAAAAGGTTCTCCTTTCACTCTGTTCCTGTTTCTTGGACAAATGGTGTTAGACAACTTTTTATTCATTCAACTTGAGATTCAGAGTCAATCATGCAGGTAGACTATCAGGAGGTATTTAAACAAGATACCATCTCTGCCCTCAAGGACCTTGCAAGCCTGTTTGTTCATTAATCAGGCATTCATTCAAAAAGTGTGCACTGAGCTAGGTCAGTGGTAGGGAAACAGAGGACCGGGAGTGCACAGTTAGTCCCTGAAGGGCTGTGAGTCTCAGCCTGGAGGGCGAACACACAGTAACCACTTTGAGGGAGTACAGTGTGGGGAGAGACAAGAACGAGCTCTGCCCACGGCACTGGGAGCACAGAGGCAAGGGGAGTACAGAAAGTGGGTTTTCCTAACTTAGCTCTGAGGAGGTGAGGCTCTTGTCCTGACTTTCTAGTTGGGGCTGGAGAGAAGGGATGGCTTGGAAAGGAGGATGCGGCAGGAGTTCCAACCCGCGGGAAGATGGCAGTGTCCAAACCTGCAGGTGCTGTATTTTGCTCTCGCTGTCGGAGGTGGTGGTAGACAGACTGGAAGGTAGCGAAATGCTGCACCTGCATGCCAGGAACTAAATCCTGGTAATCCCGGCACAGTAGTAGTTCAATGAAATGGGCAACCGAGAAACAAGTAATACAGTGGACACCACAAATGAGAAGGGTGTCAAGGAGCAATTAACACTGGGACATTGATAAGTTACTTAGAAAAACAATAGAGGCTTACTCCTCGTGATTTTTAGTCAGAGTATAGGAGCTTAGAACTTAGAGCAATGAAGGTTTCCCTCTGTGAATTAAAATTTAAGATCAACACTAAAGTGTCTTACCTACTCTAACACCTCGTTGAATATATTGATCCTATTAGCAGGGCTGTCGTCCTGAGCCCCCTATTCACGAGGGCCCCGCGTTTGGTCCTAATGTTCTCTTGGTGCCCTCTTGAAATTCTGAATTTTTTTTTTTTAAGATTTTATTTATTTGTCAGAGAGAGAGAGTATACACAAGCAGGCAGAGAGGCAGGCAGAGAGAGAGGAGGAAGCAGGCTCCCTGCCGAGCAAAGAGCCCGATGCGGGACTCGATCCCAGGACCCCAGGATCATGACCTGAGCCGAAGGCAGCGGCTTAACCAACTGAGCCACCCAGGCGTCCCGAAATTCTGAATTTTTGAACATGGGGCTGTGTTTTCATTTTGCACCGAGCCCTGATAATTAGGTAGCAGTCCCGCCCATAAGACTGGTCATCTACGGAAACCAAGTCACAGAGCCAAGCTTTAAAGAAGTCCATGTCCTCATGCTTTCTGGGAAGTTGGAGCCAACAGGATTAAAGTGTCTGGGCCCCATGAGCAGGACCATCTGTATGGTGTGTGTGGAAAGCTCAAGCTGTCCCAGACTGATGCCACCTAACATTCGTTTTATTAGACAAATAATCTCTTCCTCCCAGCTCTTTCTCAGCAGGCAACCCTTTAATTGTGACTTGGCTTCATGCATGGTCTTCCTGCGGGGAGAGAGCTGGTCATGCTGACTCCATACTTGATTCAGGGAGTTAGTTACTAAATTGGCATTCATGTGATATTCCTCAGTGAGGTTCTTTAGTGGGATCCTGTCCGTGAGAGACAGGTCCCCTTCTGCTCGGTTCTGAGCCTGATGGCTGAAGTCCAGCCTTGATGCTGGTGAATTCACCAGAGTCGAGGGCAGAATAGGAGTTAAGAACAAGGGCTCTGGGTTCAGCCAGACCCTGCTGGGATCAGATATTGGTCCTGTCCTCCTAGAGTGTGTGATCTGGGCCAAGATACGTAAGCTCTCTCTGCCCTAGTCTTTCATCTGTCAGGTACTGAAAGGAAACCTGTCTGTCTTAGGGTTGTTGTGAGACTGAATGAGGAAATAGACAGTAGGTCAGTGTTTCTCACCCTCAGCACTCTGGACATTTTGAGCCGGGGGTCATAGGTTGCCGGGACGGGAGCTGCCCCCTTGCATTGTAGGATGTTCGTCAGAATCGTTGACGTCCCTCAGTAACCAGTGGCTTCCGCATCAGTCCCACAGCTGTAACAATTGAAATGTCCTCAGATGTTGTCAGTTGTCCTCTGGGGGCCAAAATTGGCCCTGGTTAAGAGTCCCTCACTCACTGGCCAGGAGTGTGTGTGGATACACAGGAGTGTGCGTGGAGTGTGTAGATAGAGCAGCGCCTGGAGGAAAGAAAGTTAATATCAGGTCTTATAATCATAATGGCAGTACTAGTACTAATGATAGTACTCTTCGTGCCATCCTGAGGCTTCTGGAAAGACATTTGTCAGCTTGTCGCTTATCCTCTGTTCCTTAAATTTCTCCATCCCTGGCAGAGTACAGTCCATATGAATTAAAGGGTAAATGTTAAAAAAACAAAAATCTACTTTAAAAAAAATGAAAGAGAAGTAATCTTTAGATTTGCAAATAAAGAAGGAGCTTCCTAGCTCAAAACCAGTGGTGTTTTTGTGATGTTTATTTTTGAGTTTAAATCATATTGGGGAATTTTCTTCCTTGATCTCATTGCATTAAAAATGAGCATGTATAACCTATAACCACTCGGTAGTTATAGTGAAAAAGGAAACTGGATAAAATGATCATGAGAAATACAACAAAGTACTGTTAGGAAACTGGTATAAACCAAAAAGAAAATCAGATGCATACCGAGATTCCTCACAAAGACAAACAGTGGAACATAGTTCAAATTCAAAATAATTTTTTAAAATTTCAATAATTTTTTTCATCTAAATTGGCAAAGATTTAAGCAGTAACATCCATTTCTGCTGTCTAATTTAGAGGAATCTTTTTACACATTCTTTGTAGGACAGTGGATGGGTGTAGTCCTTCTAGAAGGACGCTCGGTAGTAAGTACGCCTTAAAACTTGTCATATCTGTTAGCCCCCAAAAATAACATTTGGAAATAATTCCTATAGCATAATCTGAAATGTAGACAAATATTTATGCATGAAGATGTTTATTGCAAGCTTATTTTAATAGAAGCCAGCCAAGTGTCTAGCATTAAGGGAGTGGTTAATTCCAGCTTACGGTAAACAATCAGCAGTCCTTAAAACAATTTTTGCAAAATGTTTCTAATGGCACGTGAAATTCTTACACAGTGTTAAATTAAAAAAGCAAGTTTTAACAATGCATATGCTGTATGAAATCCACTCAAAATAAAGACCAGGAAGGAATATGAACACATTTAACCTATTTGCTCTTGGAAGATTGGCTTAGGGATAATTTATGAAAGGTACTCATAACTATGATTAAATTGATCATTTCATAGCAAACTTAGGCTTTTTGGTCCGTTCTTAAAGTAATTTTTAGATGTCATGCATTTCTATAGCTTAGAAACGAAGGTGGAGGAGGTGAAGCTATGTTTCTCTGAATAACAGAAAGCAGAAAGCAATTGTCGTTGTCTTAAAGTGCAGCTTTATATTTTAAATAAAGTCATTATAAATTCCAATAGGGAATCGTCTTTTGAGCGTAGATGCCTTGCCCTGGATGAAATGAATTAATGTTTTATATTATGGTTTTCTTTTTGTTTATCAATTTTTAAGGTGTATTTATTTTAGTATATTTCTTGATGGAATAATCTTTTAAATGTCCATTTTTATTTTTATAGTATGTGCAGAAGCTTATAATCCTGATGAAGAAGAAGATGATGCAGAGTCCAGGGTATGTAAATTCCTTAATAAATTAATTTTAAATTATACTCCCATATCAGATCAGGAATATGATTTTAGAAAGAGGTTAACAGGCATATAGATTGACAAGAAGCATAATGGACTATTTTGACTGTTTCTTTTCTAGTCTTCTCTCTGATAGCTTACTTCTACTTCAAGTTCTATAGAATTACTTTTCTCCAAAGAGAAAGATCTTGTTCTTTGGATAAAAGGAAAGATGAACATACAAACTCACTGTAATTGTGGTTTTATTTCTTTTACAAAAATACAGCCTGGTGATGGAAAATGTTTTTAGCTATCTTTCTCGTAGCATTAATGCTATTTTTCTGACAGTGTTTCTAGTAAAGAAAAATACTAGGGAAAGCCTTCTTTCTGTTCCTACCAATTTATAACAACAGAAGCTTATTCTGAAACAAACATACAAAAATCACGGAAGAATTATATCTAAAGTACCAGTATAAAAGTTCTTACTCTTTGATATCTATGAATCTAATTGTTTGCTGAGAAACTGATTTCTTGAAGGTCGTAATGTTTTTGTAAGAATTTGTCCAGTGTTGTTTGAAGCAGTTTTTAAACTATGTCCTCCCTTCACCTATTATTTATTTAGTAAAAAGTAAACTAAATAAGAGATAACTGCCTGAAAATGGAAAGTAATAATTTACCCTTTTCTTTTTCTTTTTTTTTTTTTTTGAGTACTTTCTTGGCAAAAGCTCCTGTTTTCTGTTTGGACTCAAATGATAAACAAAAATTTATTTCTGTAGCTCTGACAAATACTTAAATAAGATTGAGTTTTAATGTGGAAATGCAAATACTGCATCCCTAAGTCATTACATCGTGAAGCTCCCTGAAATTGATGTAAAATCCAGTGGTAGAAAGATCAGGAGTCTTATCTTGAAGGTCTGGAAGGAAATCCCATTTCAATTCCCATACCCGTGGGGATTCCCACCAGCAGTTTGGGGGGAGCTCACTGTTTGCTACCAGAACATAAATTAATTTGATAATGTCTATAAATTCTGGCCTGAAATTATGTTTCCTTAGGATTAAGATTTTACTACATATAGCATGCTGTTGGTGTAGTTGTAAAAACTAGGCTGTCCCCATTGTGTCTTTGATTTATGTATCTAGCAGAAACAATAATGAGTGACTTTGAAGAGTACATACATTCTTTATATTTGCGTATTACGGTATACATGATAAAACTTAGTAATTGAGATGTGTGATGGGCTGGTTTAATTTAGTGAGAATCTAAATTGAAGGACATCTCAAAAGTACGGTTTAAAAACAGTATACCATATCTCCTAGACTCAGACTATTAGCTACCATTTTGATCGATGTGATAGGTAAAGTGATTGGCTGGGTCACTCCAGTTAATTCCTAACTGTCTTGTTGGGGAGGTGGTACTTGTTAAGATTCATTTGGCTATGTCAAAGAACCCAATCACATTGAGATAAAAATTTAAAAAAAGAAAATACTGAAGAAAATTCTTGTACGTATGCTTAGAAATCTTATAGAATTCCAGAAAGAATTGGGAAAAAAACAAAATAACCCAAGCTGTGGCTGGTGGGCCAGAGCAAGCCCACCTCTGGGGACCTTCCATAGCCATGGTGCAGTACTTAGAGTGTTGTCTTAGAAAGACACTTGGCTGCCAATGGTTCTTCATGCTGGGACTCTCAGCTGGAAGTCTCAGTTTCCCTGGGAGAGTTTCTCATGGACCCAGCTTTGGGAGGACCAGGGACAAGGGCAACCTTTGGCTACCAGACACCACTTTTAAATGAAGGCAGCTCCTAGAGAAGGATGAATCTTTCTGAACTGGGCATTCACTGCGGGAGCTGTCCCCTCTAACACCCTCCCTGTTACTTTTAATAGTTTTTTTCCAATTTATTTATTTTAGTTATTAAGTGCTTCAGGTTCTCCATTAGTTTGACAGAACAGTCAAACTAACAGTCTAAACATGTTACTAAAAACTGCACTGTTTTTTTGGTCATAGATACTACACGGCAAATTGCATCTAGCCCTTGGAAATTATTCTTACAGATTTCAGAATTAATTGGCTCTAAGCATATATTGGAAAATGTCTGTAAGGAAAACATATATTTTGATAAAGTGCCATTTCATTTGAACATTTTGTATTTCACAGACCATGTATCAAATCCTTAAGTCTCAGATTAGTATAAATGAGTATTCTTTGATACGAATTTGAAGAAAATTTTAAATACTTAAGATGGATTTTGGGGGCGCCTGGGTGGCTCAGTGGGTTAAGTCTCTGCCTTCCGCTCAGGTCATGGTCTCCGGGTCCTGGGATGGAGCCCCGCATCATGCTCTCTGCTCAGCAGGGAGCCTGCTTCCCCCCTCTTTCTCTGCCTGCCTCTCTGCCTATTTGTGATCTCTCTCTCTGTCAAATAAATAAATAAAATCTTAAAAAAAATAAAAGATGGATTTTCGGAAAATCTCAAATTAGATTTTACCTTTAATAAATGAAGATATAGGGGTGACTGGCTGTGTCAGTCAGTGGAGCATGCAACTTTCCACCTCGGGTTTGTGAGTTCAAGCCTTGTGTTGAGTGTAGAGATTACTTTAAAAAAATATTTTAAAAAATAAATGAAAATATAAGAATTATATATATACATCTAACATGTAGCTCTTCTGGTAGAGAAGAGCTGGTAATTTTAAGAACGGGTCATTTCTTTGTTATGTTCCTCAAGATTTTGTGGGAGTGCCTTCTGTATGCCTGGATGGATGCTAGGAATTTCGGGTGAGTACTGTGGGAAAAGTCCCTGCCATCTTGGGGCACAGAGACTAATAGCAGAATTAAACAACAAGCCAGTAAATTAATGAACAGTTACAAGATATGAAGTGCCCAAAGGATGATAAAATAAAACCATACCCCACGTCGACAGGGTCCCTAATTAGATGGACTGGTTGCAAGATGTCTGCTTGAGGTGGGACCAGAAGGTGGCGAAGGGGAACCTTGCCACAAAGCCCAGGAGCCAGTTTCACTTGGCCCCAGCACCCCAGCGTGGGAGCCCTTGGCAGTTCTGAGCGCAGGCAGGTGTGGCTGCGGACTGGGTGGCTGAGGTGATGGTGGCGAAGGAAGGATGGGCATTTAATGCACAGTAAATGCAATGGAATCCATCCAGGTGTTCTGATTTGAATTTTTTAAAGGTTACCTTCAGCTCTATGTGGACAAATAGGAAACTATCTTGTACAGATATGCCTTGCTTAGCAGAATAGACTTGCAGTGTTTTTTTTGGAGAAAATGTCTATATAAATTTTATTTATGAATTCGTTTTCTAATTTTTTTAAATGAAAGACACCAGAGCTTTAGAGCAGGAGCTGGCAAACTTTTTCTGTAAACCTTTTTTTTTTTTTTAAACGGAAAAATTTGCTCTTTCTAGGTAATAAATATTTTAGTCTTTGAGGGGCTGTACAGTTTCTGTCCAAGCTACTTGCTCTGCTGTTGTAGCTTGAAAACAGCCATGGATAATACATAAATGGATGAATGTGGCTGTGTTCTGTTAAAACTTTATTTCTGGGGGCACCTGGCTGGCTCATTCGGTGGCATGTGCAACTCTTGATCTCGGGGTCATGAGCTCAAGCCTCATATTGGGTGTAGAGCTTACTTTAAAAAAAAAAAGAAAGAAAGAAAACCAAAATCAAAAACCCAAAAAACTTTATTATAGACACTTGAATTTGAATTTATTATTTTCACATGTCAAGAAGTATTAATTCTTCTGCTTTTTTTCTCCAAATCATTCTTAGCTTAAGGGCCATGCAAAAAGAAACTTGTCCTTCAGGCCACAGTTTGCTGACCCTGGTTTAGACCATAAATACTATAGCCAACCTGGCTGGGATGAATCCTAGCTCTACAGCTCTGAACTTTCTGACACTGAAGAAATGACTTGGGCAAGTTCGTTTTAACATATGAGATCATGCAGGATTTTTCTTCCTGTCTGACTGATTTTACTTAGCATAAATTATTACTTGCTTCATGGGGTCAGTCACTAGGATAAAAGGAGTTTACATTTTTAAAGCCCTTAAACCAGTGCCTGGCACATAATAAATGCTACATAATTATTGGTTTAACAAATACGATTTTTACCCTGAAATCATAAATAAAATTTAATTTAAAAAACCAGAGTGAATTCTAGTGTAATGAAAATCGCATTTGGGTGTACTGTTTAGTCACACCCTTAGTTATCCAGGTGCAGACCTATATGGGATCCCACCAAATGAAACAGAAAACGAGAGTCTTAGACGTGGGAGAGCATCTTCTGAGTGCTTGGTTACAGGGCAGAAGCCTCAAAGCCTCAAGGAGTCACTGGTTTCTGACTGTCTGCTCTCCCGAACACAGAGCAGGATTTTAATGCGGGGTAAAAGACAGAAGGCTCTGAGCACCAAGGAGTGAGGCTGGGGAGAGGGGACAGAGGGAGAATGGAAAGCAGGGGAGCCAGAGACCACAGCAGCGGTGGCAGGATTGAAAACCAAGACTGAAAAGGGTTAATGCATACGCACGCCCAGTAGGAGGAGAGAGAGAGAGAAGAGGAAAAGCTGTTGTGTGAGGGGTTCCCACAGAGTGAAGACTTAAATTGTTAAGAAGAGTAAAGCAGGTGCAAGATGGTGCTAAGAATGATTAAAGAAGACTGGGTGATCCGGACAAGCCCTGGCACTTCCTGAAGCGGGTTCGCAAGGGTCCAGAGACCTGTGAGACCGGGTGGAAGGCAGGAAGCATTCATGGAATAAGGGGTGAGGGACGAGAAATAAGTATGGAGCCCAGAGTTGGCTTGGCTTTGGGGCTTGGCTAACTGGCTACGCCACGTTTCTGGCGCATTCATGGGGACCCGAAGGCTATCTGAATTGTGGTTTGCTGACACGGCTCCCTCGGCTGGAGCACCTCCGTCTTAGGCCTAGAATGTTTTACGTTTTTTTCCCCAATGATGCCATGGTATCCCCAACTTTTTCTCTCTGAGGACAGAGCTTCTCAACAGGCAAGGCTTTTTTTTTTTTTTTAAAGATTTTATTTATTTGGGAGAGTGAGAGAAAACGGGGGAGGGGCAGAGCAAAGGAGAGAAAGCGTCTCCAGCAGGCTCCACACTCAGCGCAGAGCCCGATGTGGGGTCCGATTCCACAACCCTGAGATCACCACCTGAAACCAAGAGCCAGCCGCTTGACCAACTGCACCGGCCAGGCGCCTCTCAGCAGGCAGATGCTTTATGATTGCTTCAGTTTGAAGTTCTCTTTGGAGGGAGAAGTGTCTTTTTGTTTTGTTTTATTGTGTTAATCTTCCTCATGTGAAGTAGGGAGATAAGAGTTTTGGCTGGTATGGTTTCTTCAGTGCCCTAATTTAAAAAGTCTCTTGTATAGTAAGCAAGGAGTTAGTAGGTACCAGGGTCTGCTTTTTCTGGGTCCATATGTCATCTTAAAATCTGGATCGAGGTTAATATTGATTAGATAGTAAATAAAAGTTTGCATATATCTTACCCATAT
This sequence comes from Lontra canadensis, assembly GCF_010015895.1. Lineage (NCBI taxonomy): Eukaryota > Metazoa > Chordata > Mammalia > Carnivora > Mustelidae > Lontra > Lontra canadensis. Next base: position 12,768,509 of record NW_022631042.1, read on the forward strand.
GGGAAAAAATACAGTGATGTACTCTCCCACTGGCTAATACTCTTCTGTGTAGTGTATAAATAGTACACATACAAGCATACCTTGCTTTCAGACCACCGAAATGAATCAAATAATTTCAGTAAAACCAATCAAATGAATTGTTTTCCTAGGGCATATAAAAGTTATGTGTGTACTCTGTTTTCATCTGTTTAACATACAATAAATAGTATTATGTCTAAAAAAACAATGGACATGCCTTAATTAGAAATATACTTTACTGGGGCACCTGGGTGGCTCAGTGGGTTAATAAGCCTCTGCCTTTGGCTCAGGTCATGATCTCAGGGTCCTGGGATCAAGCCCCACATCGGGCTCTCTGCTCAGCGGGGAGCCTGCTTCCCCTTCTCTCTCTGACTGCCTCTCTGCCTACTTGTGATCTCTGTCAAATAAATGAATAAAATCTTAATATATATATATATATGTATATATATATATATACACACACACACATACACACATATACACAATTTATTGCTAAAAAATGCTAACCATCATCTGAGCTTTCAGCAAGTCCTGATAACTGATCACAGATCACCATAACCAGCACAGTCATAATGGAAAGGTCTGAAATATTGTAAGAATTACCAAGATGTAACACAGAGAGATGAAGTGAGCAAATGCTGCGGGAAAAATGGCCCTCCCTCAGCACAGCTTTGCCACACATCTCCGATTGACAAACACATCCCAGCTGTGAGGCTCACTAAGGTGACGTCAGTAAAACAAGGTGTACGCCTGAATACTATGAATTTCCTTTATTCATCTTGGGCCTATGATTTTCATTAATTTTTAGCCACCTGAGATGGGTTTGAAATGCTGATTCTAATTCCCCATTGTGGGTCCTGGTATATTCATGGGCACAGAACCTCCCACAGCCCGATTCCAGCTGCTCTGATGGTGGGGCCAGGGACAGAGGAGCTGGGATACACGCTGGCAGCAGGCACAGCCGCGCTGGGACCATCCAGGATGTTCCGCGCTCGGCGGTCCAGGAGGGTGGCCGTCTCTTGCCTCTCAACTCATTTTATAGTTACCGACTACCAGTGTTCGCAAAAGAATGGGCCTTTTGGCTCAAGTGGGTTGCGCCTTCTGCTGGTCAAAGGGGACTCTGGAGAGGTGACACGCCACACTTATGGAGGGCATTCGGTTGGTCTTCACTCTCCTTGAATGATACTTTAGGAAGAAGATACTACACCGGTTTTCTTTGAGCTCATTCTAAATTGAGCACGCCAAGACTTTTGGGTTCATTTTTCCTCAAATCCACACTCTCTTAGTACGTCACCCCGTGTTGACTCGCTCCCTTCGGAAAACCACCCTCCGTGGGGATGGTGTCGTACGTAAAAATGTATTTAACATCTAGTGCCCTATATGTGTAAGAATTTACTGGCTTCGAGAGCCTGTCACGTTTCAAAGGAAAGAGCTCCCTCCTGAAAGACTGTTGCACTCAGTGGCGGAGTATGGAACAGTATTAGAGAGTATCAGGAGAGTATTAAACAGAATGAAGGCAGTCTCCAGACCGTCAGCGTAGCGGTTGCAGCCAGTTGTCCTGTATGTTCCCACTGATGGGGGGTCTTGGGGTCTTCAGTGAATAAGCCATCATAGACCTTTACAAAATGAACTTGCTAACCTGGGGGAGCACTCGATGGAAAAGCAGTCAGGCATGCTGTGGATAAGGCTGCACCCCCTCCCCAGACAAAGCTGTATGACTTTCCCTCACTCGGGGGGTTGAGAGCTTGCGTCTGCTCCCCCAAAGCGGACCTCAGCACTGACAGTTCTGCCCTCCGACATCCTGAGGGGAAGTTTTATGCCTATCATAAGACAGTAGACTGATGTGTTTGTTAATTTGGTTTTAGATTATACATCCCAAAACTGATGATCAAAGAAATCGGTTGCAAGAGGCTTGCAAGGACATCCTTCTGTTTAAGAACCTCGATCCGGTAAGTGACAACACAGTGACCAGCGACGGTTTTTTTGTTTCAGCGTCACAGAGTGAAAAATGGTGCAGGGTCTTGACAAGCTAACATCACCCTGGATGACGTAACCCCCTGCTCCCCAAGCAGCGCTAAGCTTGGGAGAAGCAGTGTCCTTGCAGCCTGGAGCACACAGGCTGGCCGGCCTGCTCCCTTGTCCGGGGAAGACATTATCTCATCCCTCCAGGTTACAAGTGTAGCCTGAGAAACGGCCCAGATGAAGGGAGGGCGGGACCTCACATTCTTTGTACATCCAGGGGGAACGTGAAGGGTGGATTGCCGCTCTTTTGGGCAAGTGATAATAATGATATTTTAGTGTATAACTTTTGTATTCTACTTATTTTGAAAGTAACATTTTACTTCACTGTAAAGGTAGAGGGATTTTTTTCCTTTATAAGGATTTTGAAATCTCTGGTTTTTGGTTCTGGATGCTTATTTAGAAACCCCTCTTGGTATGAGTAGGCCTGAGGTTCACATTTTGCCCCGTACTCAGACCTGAATGTTCTCTTTCTTCCTCTCATGTTATGCTTCCTCATTGCTATGTGGTCATTCGGGTTGCCATGATCCTGCTGCCATGACCCAAATGTGGAAACGGAGTCAACTTTTATAGGTTACCCCAACTTCTTAAAAATATATTTTTTTAATTTTTTTTTTTTTTTTGAGAGAGAGAGAGTATGAAGGAGCATGAGCAGGGAGTAGGGCCAGAGGGAGAGGAGAGGGGGAAGCAGGCTCCCCATTGAGCAAGGAGCCCAATGCGGGGCTCCATCCCAGTACCCAAGCTGAAGGCAGATGCTTAACCGACTGAGCCAGCCAGATGCCCCTTAACTCAGCGTTTTTTGGTCAGATGCAGTATCTTACAGTTTTCAGATTGATGCCCTAGAACATTAGATTAAAGCCTACTCTTTTTAAGATGAGGTCTTCTTAAATCCATTTTTATAGAGAGGAAGGTATGTATTGTACTGAGTGTTGTACACTGGGACACACTGAAACATCTTTTTAAGATCTTTTGTTTTGAATACCACATGATTCTATCATGTCCTCCAGGAACGGGGATTACATTTTTTGACTTTGGATACTGTTTTAGGACCACATGTTATAAGTTTTGTCCACTTAGACTCAGGTCCTCTAGAATTCTTGTTGAGTTTGCAAAACTGTGAGCTCTAAAGAATGGGGTTGTTGATTGTCCTAATAAATGGAAGATTAAGAAATGAAATTCAGGGGCGCCTGGGTGGCTCAGTCAGTTAAGCACCTGACTCCTGATTTCAGCTCGGGTCGTGATCTCAGGGTGGTGAGATTGAGCCCCACACTGGGATCTACACTGGGCATGGAGCCTGCTTAAGATTCTTTCTCTCTCTCTCCTCCGCCCCTCCTCTCTCTCTCCCTCCTGCCCCCCAACCCTCTCAAAAAAAGAAAGGAAAAGAAAAAAAGAAATGGAATTAAGATAGAAAATTTAGAAATTTAGGAATGGAAATATTTTCTTGTAGTATTAAGTACTAGAATAAGTGACTAAAGGGAATTTGTAAAATTTTGATGGGCTTCCAAATAGTCTGTCTTCTCATTTATTTAGAATAATGACTGTGACATAAAGGACACTAAAACTGTATGATCTCTAATCATCTTCCACCAATAAGAGTCCAAATAATGATTAGTGGAAAGATACAACTTTGTGTGTTGGGGGGGGGTTGGGATTAAACTAATTGAGTATTTAACTTTTTTCCTCCAGATACACACAAAGACAGCTATAAAATTAATGCCGAGTTTTACCCTTAGGGGTGGGCTTCCACTCAGGAGATCTGTTTTTCGACTAGAATGTTCCGTGGGAGAATTTCCGAGCTGTCCAGAAGCAGGGCTTTTTGCGCTCTCCTGTGTCTGTCACCAGAGAGTGTTCCTCAGAAGGCAGGGTCTGGTTCACTAGGTCTGTGGTGGAGCCTGAGAGTCTGCATTTCTCACGGGCTCTCAGGCGAGGGAGGGGCGCCTGGCCCACAGCCCCGCTTCCCGTAGCGAGGACGCGCACCAACCGTGAAATGGTCCAGCTCTGGATTTTGGTGACTGCAGCGTTTTATTCTGTGTGCGCACTTTCCTGCTGAATCGAAGCCGCATTTTGCGGCTTGGGCCGTGACGGAACGGTGCTCTCCGTGGCCTGGGCGCCAAGTGATAAACCAGCGGGAGCCGGATGGCTGCCAGGCGTGTTCTCCTAAGATGCAGCCACCTGTCCTTACTGCTCCTCACCGTTAGAGTGACTTTTCTCACTGTTTCACCTTTGACTCTTAAAAGCACTGTGAACATTTTGGATGCGTTTAAAGTAAGTTTTGAAAAGCTTTCACTAGTATATTCTGGCCAGGAACATGTCTACTTAGTTCAAGTGGTGTTTTTTATAAACAGTAAATTTTTTTAGCATTTTTTTGCTGCAGTGTCGAAGGTCTTCAATACATGTATTTTAAAGGCCAGTTCATGGCCGGGGGAGAAAGAAAAAACCAGTTCATGAAATTACGAAATTCATGAATTATCATTATTAAATATTTTGTAGGGGAAGAAGCTAATATATTTACGTAGTTGCTTCCAATAGATTTTTTTTTTTTTAAATGTGAGCTCAAGCTGTCTTGATTTATTTGCCCTACTATCCCCAATCCTTCTGGGAATGATGCAAAATATAGATGAGTAAAACTTTATTTTTCTCAATAAATTACCACCTGGAACAAAAAACAAATAAAAAACCCTCCCCAGACATGGCAGATGGAAGATTTTAGGTTAAGCTCATGTTTTAAACAGTCTTCTAGTTTTTCATGATACACATTTTTTTTTTTACAATAACCCAGATGCATTTATTTTATTTTATTTTTTAGTTTTATTTTATTTTTTTATTTATTTGACAGACAGAGATCACTAGTAGGCAGAGAGGCAGGCAGAGACAGAGGAGGAAGCAGGCTCCCTGCCGAACGGAGAGCCCGATGCGGGGCTCGATCCCAGGACCCTGGGATCATGACCCGAGCCGAAGGCAGAGGCCTTAAACCACTGAGCCACTCAGGCGCCCCCCCCAGATGCATTTAAAGTGAATTACATATTCATTACATATTCAACTCCAATCACCTGCTTATACAACAGCTTTCAGTTCAATGCCCTGACTGCTCATTGTGCTCCAGAGCCCACGTGAGCCTTTTTAGGGACGCTGCAGAAATACTGAGACATGGCTTTTGTCCTCTTGGAACTTATAATTTGATGAGGGATTCAGAAGCAGTTTGGTACCTGACCAGTGCTGTGATGGAGTCAGGACTCTGTGTGAGGAGAGGGTCTCTCAGCCCCACATGGGGATTTGGGAAGCTGGGGAGGCTGCCTGAGCTGAGCCTCAGAAAGTGAGTAGGAAGGAGGTTGCCCATGGAAGAAAAGGGAAGGGAGTGTTCTCACGGGAGCCTGCGCCAGCAGACACAGTGGCAAGTGCTTAGGTACATGTGTGCCGTGTCCTCAAGGACCCTTCTTGAGTGCCCCCTATAGCGTCAGCCACATACTGTAGGCAGCGGGAAGTCACCATTGAAACATTTTAAGCACAGAAAGTAACAATCAAATGTGTCTGAGGTCACTGCTATGGCAGGATGGAGAGTAGAAAGGCGGGAAATGGGCTTAGGGAAGGGAATAAGAGAATGGGTTTCATAAAATATTCAGGGTTAGCAGAAGTTGGCACTTTTTAGGGACCAAATGATTGACCTGATGGAAAGGGTTTAGGATGACTCCCACTGTCTTGCTGGGAATGAACATGAGCTGGTATCTTTTTCTGAAATGGGAAAATTTGGAGGAAGGGCACACAGTAACTGTAGACTAAAAGGAAGAATGATCTTGGCCTTAAACTACTATCTCATCTGAACTCCCTGAAGTCATTGTTTAGCTTGGAAGTCTTGCTCCTCCTGGGCCTCTGGACATTTTTCCTGGGAGGGCTGTATATTCATATGTTGGGCGCAGCATTTATAATTATTAATCTCTTTGAAGATATCCTTTTCATGAATATTTAATGCTCGACTCAGTAGGCCATTTTTCTTCTGAAATATTTCTAATTTGAGGCAAACGGAAATAATTTTCCTATGCTCCATGATAGGTTCTTTGGTTAATGGAGAGTAAATTGTTATTTTGAAGTTAGAGAACTTTCATCGAGCTTGAATTTGCTTTCTGTAGAATAAGATGTGGATTTCCTCCTGTAGTTGTCAGTTGCTGGGATAAGCCTCTGCATATTAAATATTTCCTAAGTTCTTTTCACTCTGTGCATAATTATGGGGAAATTGCATTTTGATTGATTAGAACAGACACATGTCACAGTGACAAGTTCTAGAAGAAATGATTGTTCTGTATTTTACCAGGAATTACTTTTTTATATATCCATGTGTGAATTCCTAAGCTTTATAATGTTTTAAAATGCAGCTAAATACCAAGGTAACAAAAAAATTTATTAGAGCACTGTATTTCATTTTTTTCCCTCCATTTGACATTTAGAGAAAGAGCTGATCAATAAAGCTGATATTTTCTCTCCATCTGGACTAAATATAAATAGTAAGAGCTACAAAATATTAGTAAACCATTTAATGAAACTTCATAATTTTGATAGGTGACCATATGCTGCCTGGTTGATGAACTCATTTGGATAAAATGGTCCCTGCGGGGCCAATTAGCAGCACATCCAGATAGCACTGCTTGTTGGCCACACTGGCTTTATCTTCCACAGGGGCTCCTGTTTCACAAGCAGGTGTCACAGCTCACGCAGGGACCCAGGGAGGGGACGAAAACCCCTTCCTGCAGGACCCAGCCCCATCATTCCTCCAGAAGCTTCGTTAGCCCCGTGAAGATGTATGTTCTCTGTTCCAATGGACACCTTGGGTTTTTAATTACAAGTTCTAAGTCTGTGTTCATATACAATTTATAAAAATCCAAAAAGAACAAAAGAGTAGTCAGGGAGAAGAGTAGTCAAGGAGAGTAGTCAGGGAGAACTACAGGGGAAGTAGTCCCCTCGCAACCCAGCTTCTCAGGAGCCATGTGCTCTGAGCATTTCCATGGGTATTTCTCCAGGGTTATGCCCTGCACAGAGCAGTATGTTGTTTTTTTAAATTTCAGTGGCAGCAAACTCTCCACAGTGTCCTGCCCTGTTCTTTTTACTTGACAATATATCCGTATTTGTAGAGGTTCTGTATTTTTTAAAAAATTATTTGTTTCAATATGATTTTATAAAAGCTTAAATTGGTAGCATTTACATATTTTAAAACTAAACCAGGAAAACACATTAATATTTTGCTATTGTCTCATTTATTAAATTTGTATAGATAGCCAAGGAGAGCCCACATTGTCAAAATAATATTACAAAAGAAGAGCAAAGTTGAGGGACTCACACTTGCCAGTTTCAAAACTTTTACTACAGGGACACCTGGGTAGCTCAGTCTTTTAAGCAGCTGACTCCTGGTTTTAGCTCAGGTCACAATCTCAGGGTCATGAGATCGAGCCCCACTCGGGCTCCACACTCAACGGGGAATCTGCTTGAGATTCTCTCTCTGCCTCTGCCTCTCTCCCCTTTTCTCTCTAAAATAAATAAATAAATCTTAAAAACAAAACAAAAACAACAACGACACCTGTACTACAGAGCTCCAAGAATAAAAACAATGTGTTACTGGCCTGGGTATACACATCAAACAGTTGAATAGAATTGAGAGTCTAGAAACAAACCTGTACATTTGATTTATACATTTGATTTGAAGGCCATTTGATTTTTGATGAGAGTGCCAAGACCATTCAGTGGGGAAAGAATAATCCCTTCCACAAATGGTGCTGGGACCATTGGATATCCACACACAAAGGAACCAAGTTGGACCCCCTCCTTTATACTGTACAAAAAATTAACTCAGAATGGATCCAGGACCTAAATATAAGCTCCTAAACTGTAAAAACTCCTAGAAGAAAACACAAGGGTTTGGGGCACCTGGGTGGCTCAGTGGGTTAAAGCCTCTGCCTTCAGCTCGGGTCATAATCTCAGGGTCCTGGGATCGAACCCCGCATCGGGCTCTCTGCTCAGCAGGGAGCCTACCTCCCTGTCCCCTGCCTGCCTCTCTGCCTACTTGTGATTTCTGTCTGTCAAATAAATAAATAAAATCTTTAAAAAAAAAAAGAGAGAAAAAGAAAACACAAGGGTTCGTCTTCATGACCTTGGATTTAGCAGTGGATTCCAAAAATAAGAATATGAAAAGAAAAGAAAGAAACTGGGCTTCATAAAAAATAAAAATATTTGTGCATCAAAGGACATTATTGAAAAAAATGAAAGACATTCTACGAAATGGGAGAAAATAATTATAGATCATCTATATATATAAAGACCTAGTAGCCAAAATATATAAAGAACTCTTACAACTCAACAACAAAATAACAACCTTACTTAAAATTAGGCAAAATACTTGAATAGACATTCTCCAAAAAAGATATACAAATGACCAATAAACACATGAAAAGATTCTCAGCATGGCTAGTCATGAGGGAAATGCCAATCATGAAACCGTAATGAAATACCAGCCCAGTGCTCCTAGGTGTGTGTCTATATACAAATTTTTTAAGAAGGGAAAATAAACAAGTTGATAGGATGTGAAGAAGTTGGAACCTCATTGCTGGTGGGAGAGAAAATGGTTTACGGACTGTGGAATATGGCTTGGCAGTTGCTCAAAAGGTTAAACCTAGAATTAGCATAGGACTCGGTAGTTCCACTCCTCAGTATAACCCAGAAGAATGGATGTAAATATTCAGACAAATCCTTGAATATGACTGTTCCATAGCTGCACTATTCACAGTAGCAAAAAGGTGGAAACAATCCAAGTGTCCATTGGCGGGTGAATGGGTAAACGAATTGTGGTATATTTACAGCAGAATACTATTCATCCATAAAAAGGAATAAAGTAGAATTATCCAAAACAAGGATGAACCTTGAAAACCTTATGCTGAGTGAAATAAGGCAGAAGGAAAAGGTCACACTGTATGATTGCATTGTAGGAAATACCAGATTAGGGGGATCATAGAGACAGAAAACAGGTAGGTGTTGCCAGGGGCCAGTGGGGGAGAAGAGCAAAGTGACAGCTTAGTGGGCACAGGCCTGCTTTTTGGAGTGATGAAGATGTTTAGAAACTAAGAATTGGTGGTTGCACAACTTTGTGGCCACTGAATTGTTCACTTAATCATAGTTGATTTTATGAGAAACTTAACCTCACAAAAAAAAAAAATCATGTATATATAATTCATCTGAGCATTTAGTGTCAATATTTAGTGTCAGTATAAAATGACATTAGTGTCACTTTAAGGAGGCATTTAAATCAACAGTTTACAGAATCAGTTACTGTGGCATCTCCACAAAATCCCTGGGTTCCACAAAACCCAGTTTGAGAAACATTGAGCTCTTTTGTCTGTCTGGGGGGTTGGTGTCTTTGAATTGTTCCTGTATTTGTTCTAAGGAAATGTTTCTTCACCTTCTAGTTTATCCTCACTAGGTGAAGTTTACCCTGAAGCCTTGTCAACCACACTTTAGCAGAATAAAAATTTTATGTAGTGTAAGTAGTTGTTGAAGAATAGGTTTGACGTTTCTGACTTCAGTTTTAATAAATCTGCCCTAGGGAGGTAAATGGTTGCTTCTTGAAGAGAACCAGCGTGATGAGGAACCATGATAACAAATCTACCATTGTCATTTTGGGGTTTGCCTTTCATCTTTTCAGTTCTGTTGTTTTGTTTTTGGTGCTAAACCAAACAGGATTGGAGTCAGAATTTGAATTCACTAAGTGTTTAGGTAATCTCTACATAAATTCTAGTGATGACTAAACATAAGGAAGTTTTAAGAACAGATAATCTTTAAAAGACATTTGCAGTCATTCTTTATGAATCTGGTCATTTTCATTGCCAAGATTCTATTTCATTTATACGTTGTGGTTTGCAGGTTCATTTTTCAATATATTAAAGTGGTGGTTATTGCACTGAAATATTCTGAAATAAGCTAATTATAATTTCATTGAGGTACTGAATATGAAAGGAAGGAAATGTATAGCCATCTCATTTGTTAGGTGGTACGAACAGCTGTGCTGTGTGTGTGTGTGTGTGTGTGTGTGTGTGTGTGTGTTTGAAAGATTTAATGGCAGTGATGATATTTCTGTGTCTTCTAGCTGGTTCACAGAAATATAAAGCCGGTTACGGTTAGTTAAGTGAACGTACTGTAGACAAATGTAAGAATCATATCTTTTCTTTTGAAAAAATAGGAGCAGATGTCTCAAGTGTTAGATGCCATGTTTGAAAAACTGGTCAAAGAAGGGGAGCATGTAATTGATCAAGGAGATGATGGTGACAACTTCTACGTGATCGATAGGTAAGTCTCGTGTAACCTCCCTGCTGAAATGTAATGAGCCTTCCGTATAAAATCTCAGCGGTTCTAGTAATGACTGGCAAATTGATATTTGATAGTTGCTGTTACCTCTTTATTCTTTATTCTTGGAAGCCTGCTGTGAATGCATGTGGTGCAGCTACATTAGATCACAAAAAAAGGCCTCGTTCATAGAAGAACGGGTGATTTGGGTCAGTTAAATCTATAAATCTCAGGCATTTACTGTGAGCCGCCTCGTTTATTAACTTTGTCTTGAGAGGAGGCCTGTTACACTTAGAAGGGACAGCATCTGGGGTGCTGAGTCACATAACTCAATCTGTTTTTTTTATTAACAATAAAGTAAAACATGCACATGGTGGAGAGGGTAGTTTATGTTCTTTCCAGAAATTGTGTATGCATTCTTGTGCATTAAAAACCTTGTAGAAAAGTTATTTTAAAACATTGCAGAGAAGGGCACCTGGGTGGCTCAGTTGGTTGAGCGACTGCATTCAGCTCAGGTCATGATCCCAGAGTCCCGGGATCGAGTCCCACATCAGGCTCCCAACTCCATGGGGAATCTGCTTCTCTCTCTGACCCTCCCCCTTCTCATGCTCTATCTCTCATTCTCTTTCTCAAATAAATAAATAAAATCTTTAAAAAAAAAATGCAGAGAGATTATCATATTTAAATGGGGGAGGTGAGCATTCATATTGAAAATGTAATTTTGGAAAACGTTAAGTTGTGCTTTACTTTGCTAAAGGACAGTGTGCTTCAAGCGATCGTTAGATAGGAGCCCTAAACTATGATGGGGGAGCGGTCTAAACAGAGGCTGTGTTTCTCCACCCTGGTAAAGTGGTGCTGAAGTGTCCGCATCCCCGGCCCCTCCTGGGCTGGGGGCCACGCACGTCCTCTCCCAGCGTGGCTGAATTCATCGGGGGGCATTGCTTCTCCGGGCAGAATTGTGCTCAGCGCAGAGCCTTGTGGAAAATCCCACCCTGTCTGTGTGCGCAGCCTGTGTCTTGACTTGGCTCTGGGGTTGGCATGTCCCCGACACCCGCAGTGATGCACGCCCTCCGCAGGCAGGGTTCTCACCGACTCCTCCGTTCCCTCGTCTGGATGCCGTGGTGACCTGGAGAACCATTGGCGAGGGCTGGGGCGGTGAGCTCTCTGATTTTAGAACAGACCCAGTTTACTCCATAGGTGAATTTAAAGTCTTGATTTTTGTATCCTTAACAGCTTTCATCAGTGATCCGCCTCAGAAATTCACTCAGTTGTTACGCTGTATTTAACTGTGGGGGTATAGATGGGAAACCCAGATACGACAAGAACTCCCTCATGTTTCCCTGGTCAGTTAGATCCTCATCACCCATTTGACAGGCGAAAGGTCCCAGGCCCGCAGAAGTGACGGGAGTCGGTGAAGGTCCGCCAGCCCGGCTTCCGGGTCCGTTGGTCCTTGTTTGTGGTCTTCCTGTGGCTCTGCTCTGCCCGACGCCTCACATTATCAAAGAAGAAATGTGTGTGAGAAGGTGGTAGGGGCGTTAGATAGTGTGCCGGCAGCTGGCCTCGGGGCTCATTTTACCTCTCATCAGCACGTTAGTCACGTACTTTATTCTGTTCAAAGTAGAAAATGCATAAAATGGTTTTAGTGTCAAAGTGTAAATAGTGTTAATAGAAGAATTAGTCTGTACTTGAAAAATAGTCATGAAACCGCTTCTAGAAGGTGTCCTTGAAAAGCCTTTCTAACCGCGAACATCAGACTGGTTATTCTCCTCGTCGTTAATATGTTTGTGTAGTGCCTTGTGCTTTTTGCTTTTGTTGTATCTTTACCACTCATAATCCTTTCCTAATCTTAAAAGCTCTCCCTTTTTTGTCTTTGTTAGAAGCTTAGCCAACAGAATAAAGCCAAAGAATTTCTGCTGTCTGTCCTCTCAGGTGTTTCAGCAAGCCTCGAAGCCATGTTCTCTGGCAAAGCGCAGTGTGTGGGAAGACAGTCGTCCAAGGGAGAAATTAGTACCATAGACACGGTCCGTGATACATGGAGGACAGTGCTGGGCAGACGGACTGCTGCCTGCCTAGAAGATGAACCCAAATAAAAGATAAGCACAGAATAAAAAGACCTACAGAAAGACCAGGATCAGATATTTAGTCTGAATTTCTACCACTCTTTGCTTTAGCTTAGGGGTCAGTCTGCGGTAAAGCCCCAGATGATGTGTAAGGGGCCAGAGTACACTCTTCAGGCTTTAAGGCCCTGGGGTCCCAGCCACTCAGCTCTGCCATTGGTGGCGCATGCAGATCAGCTGTCAGGAAGGTGCAGGCGAACCCATGTGTTTGTGTCCTAGGAAAACTTTACTCCGGAAGGCAGGCTGTGGGTCCCGGGGCGGTGCTTCGCTGGCCCCTCCCTTAAATGATACAAGAGCCTTGTATTTGCTGTACAGTAGGGCTGACCAAATTGTTAGAGCTGTATTCTTTTAAAAAAAAAAAAAGTTATTTTCTTCTGATTACAAAAGTAATACGTGTTCTCTTTAGACACAAAACTCCTAAAGCATCCTTCACGTTCGTAACGCTCAGAGATGACTGTAGTTGGCTTTTTCAGAAGGATGTCTGTGCCTATTCTATACGGTTGGAGTCTTATTTTTTTTTTATCACTTATTTTATTATTATAAACTTTTATTTGGTCTTATTTTTCCCTGGCAGGCACATGTCCGGTCAGAAGAGAAAGAGAATCTGGAAAGGAGATTTTGTCGAACACGTCTCTTCTCTGAAATGATGATTTATTTTCAGGAGATTTGACTTGAGTTACTTTTACCTCTTGTTTTTCATCTGCCAACAGAGGAACATTTGACATCTACGTGAAATGCGACGGTGTCGGAAGGTGTGTGGGCAACTACGACAACCGCGGGAGCTTCGGTGAACTGGCCTTAATGTACAATACGCCCAGAGCGGCCACAATCACTGCTACCTCTCCTGGTGCTCTGTGGGGTTTGGTGAGTGGAACCTGTATTTGACCTGAGTGTTACTTGTGAAAATCATTATGACAAAAGCCGGGCAGGTAGAGTCTTCTGGTTCTAAAAGGTGGATGTCTTTGTGATCCTCATCGGTCATTTTGAGGGTATTTATTAAGCACCTACTGGATGCTGCACTTCTCGGTGCTGAGTGAAATCTTCATGTTCTTTTCCCAGTGAAGTCAGGAGCTTAACCTACTGGGCCAGATCCGAAATGCTTCTCTTTTATCCACGCTTAGAAACCAGCCACCCAGACCAGTGAGCAAGGCCTCCAGGGCTGTTTTCTCAGGTAGCTTTCTTGTGGTGTGGTTGGATCTGCACTTGCCCAGGTGTGGTCCCCTGACCGGGAGCATCTGTATCACTGGGGCACTTTGCTAGAAATGCTCGTTCTGCCCCCCCCCCCCTTTACTGATTCGGGCCCATGAATCAGAGGCTCTGGAGGTGGGATGCGGTGATCTGTGCTTGAGCAAGCCCACCAGGAGACTCGGACACATGCTGGAGTTTGAGAAGCCCCTGTAAGCAGGTTCCCTTGGCATGCTTTAAAATTGGAACAAGTTTGCATTGAAAAGCAGCTGGGTAGCATCCAAATACTGGAAGCCCACATTTCTCACCCAGATGCACATCAGAATTACTTGAAGGCGGGGCAGGGCAAGGGGAGGGGATATTTAAGAAAAAAAAAATCCTCTTGCTGAGGATCCACCAGAGACCAGTGTAATCAGACTGCAGGGGTGGGAGCTGGGCTTTTAAAATAAGTTTGTTAATGGTGGTATTTCTACAAAACTTAAAAGTTGGTTTAAAGACCTTTGGGAGAGGTGGGAGGGGGATTCTTTCCATACCTGATACCAGGGTTCAGACTGGCCGGTTCTGGAAGCCTGTCTTTAAGCTGGAGCTTCTCAGACTCTGAGCTACTTATGGGTCACGTGGGAGCATAGTTTGCAGCTCCTGATTCACGGAATCTGCGATGAGGCCTGTGGTTCTGCATTTCTCATGAGCTCCCAGGAGACCCCGGTGTTGCTGTACCCAGAGCACACTTCAATCAATGCTGATTTTTAGGGCATGTTTGCAATGCTTATATTTCCTTTCAAATTGTTGAAAATGGCCCACTCTCTAGTTTTGAGTGTGTATTTTATTAGATTAGTTCCCTCAATAGTCATTTTGTGGAAGGCGAAGAGGTTGAGAGCATAGAAGTTCTCTTTGCAGTCTGGGTCCAAGAACCATATGTAGCTTTGCAGAAGTAACCTGTCACTCTGTGTGGACTCAGCCCTTGAACTCTGAAGTCGAGTCAGCCGATAAAAAATCTCTTGCTCAGAGAAGCCATACATACTCTACGTTTCTTCTTATTAGAATCAGGCAGTTACTGTTGCTGTGAGAAGTCTCTCTGACTCATTTTAAGCTGTACAAGAAACGAGAAGAAACTTATCGTGGTCTGGCATGGGTAAAGGACTGTTAAAGATTTGAGCACCCAAAGCCAGCAAAGTAGAAACCACAAACTGGACCAGGCTAGGTCCATAGGATATGTTTGCCAGGTATCAGAGTGGTTGGCTCCATCTAGAGTTGGCCGTGACCTGTTCCATTAAGGAAGGTATCTGCTGAAGGTTCAGTCGTTGGGTTGAGGTTGCCGGCCAGAGTCAGAGAGTCTGGAAGCCCCCTGCACACCCTTGGAGCAAGATCACACGTAGCGGGTTGGCCCCTCCAAGTCCTCCTAATTTGCAGCCCCGGTAGAAACTTTAAGCTGGGTACCAAGGCCCAGCATTCCCAGTGTGTGCGATACTTAAGCCGTCAAGAAGGATTAAGGATTTTCAGAGATTTTACTTGTCTCTCCACGGTATTCAGGTGGGCAGTTTGTGATGATTACCTTGGGATACGTGCCTAAGTGCAGGAACTTTTCTAAAAATTAGAATTAGCCTGTCACTTAATCCTTCAAATATGTTTTTTAAGAGCCACTTACCGAACTTTTCAGGAAAAGTTGAGTAGGAAAGATGTTTTCCTTTAAGACCTGCAGATTGGAGCTCTGTCCTATAAATGCAGGTAGAAAGATAAAGCAGATCCCGAGAGAAAAGCCCTTTTGTTAGACTAGCCTAAGTTTGTAAATAGTACTTGGTCACTGTGAGCCCTAGGGGATTAACTGACACACGTGACCCTGCCGGTGATTCAGGAAGGCAATTATTGAAGTGACTAGGATGAAAACTTTTGACATGGGACTTTGTGGATTTTAATTATATGTCACAGTGGGGTGTGAAGAAGTGGGCCACTAACAAAATTTTCATGGGACCAATACCTCATTGTGGTTAATTTTTAATCCCTAAACTATTTCTCATCTGCTCTGTTTTGCAATAAACTCTGTCCATAAAAGGGGGTTGCAGCTGGTTCCCAAACCTGATTATGTATCAGAATCACTTGGGGTAGCTTTTATGACCTATAGGTTAGTGAGCCCTACACGCAGATGTTGTTCGTGTCATTCAAGTCTGGGGTCTGAGAACCTTTTTCTTTTAATACTACAGTGATTCTGATGCAGACCCGAGCTTGGAAATTATTTCAATAGTTTTAGTAATTATCTTGCACATTTTTCTATTTTAAAAAAGTTAATTAGGATTATAACTCCAAATTACTGCCCTTGGCAAATTGTAATAAACTAAATTGGGGAACAGGATATTTGCTTTCCTGGAGACTTATGTCCACAATGGTGTTTTCCTCCATCCTGGCAATTTGGTTAAATTCATCCTCACTGTGCCGGCATAGTAATTTAATAATTAATGAACATATCACAGTTTTATTGGATATTAAAATGGTGTAATTGTTTATTGGTGTGTGTGTGACAAACCAACATAATTCTGGGGGCTCTTGACTAAGAACCATTATAAATAATGTTTTGTAGGGATTTTTTCAAAATAAAGTTTGTAGGAAAACAATTTTTTGAGCTGTTTGTTATCCTTAAAATTTTCACTAGTTTCCTAATTGAATTCTGTATCTTTGAGGTTAAGTAGTATAAACAGAGGAAAGTTTGAGAACCCTGATAATGGTAAACACTGGCATTTGACTCTGATATTCAAGAAAGTTGTAGTTCTCTGTGCACATTTTTTAAAAAAGAAAAACTCTGACATTATGTGGATGTGACAACCTAGCATACATAATTTTTTTCAAGATCTCATTATAATTGCTTTATGATTAAAAAAATTTCTAATAGTGTTTTCATGCATTTTTTTCTACAACCCACATGAAGATTTCCATTCAGAAATATCACAACCAGTATATTTACCAGTATATTACTATAGTTACTTATGTATGTGTCTTTGTGTAGAACTGAATTAAATAACTAAACAACTCTTAACTATAAGGTGTGCATGCAGAGATTTTCTGTACGTTATTTTTTATAAAAATGCTGGTCATGGGTGAAGGGGGTCAGAAGGTATAAACTTCCAGTTATAAAATAAATAAGACCTGGGGATGTCCTGTCCACCACGGCCACTGCAGTCTGCAGGTTATATCTGAAAGTTGCTAAGAGTGTAGATCTTAAAAGTTCTCACCACTAGAAAAGGGAATTTGTAGCTATGTATGGTGATGATGTTAACCAGACTTATTGTGGTGATCATTTCTCAATATATATGAATACCAAATCATTATATTGTACATTCTAAATTAATTTAATGTTATAGGTCCATTATAAGTCAGCTTTAAAAAAAGGGGGTGGTCATGTTCCACGGCTTGATTTTGGACATCCGAGGGCTGTCATCTACAGTAGAAGAACTTGTGTTCTTCTGTTCGAACTCAGAGACAATGAGTGCCATGGTCGCTTCAGGGGGCTGAGGGTGGGGGAGATGGGGAGATGGTGGTCATAGGTTGGAAACTTCCAGTTACAAGGTGAATGAGTTCTGGGGATTGAATGAACAGCATGGTAATTATGGTTAACACTGTATTGTACCCTTGAAAGTTGCAAAGGGAGTCTCAGATGTTCTCATTACAATAAAGAAAGGGTAATTATGTGAGGTTATACCAGTATTAACCAGCCCTATTGTGGTAATCATTTCACAATATATAAGTGTATCAAAGCAAAGGGTTGAATACCTTGAACTCTTACACAATGTTACAGATTAGTTCTTTTTTTTTTAATGTATTTTAAATTTTATTTAATTTTTTTCTTTTTCTAAATTTTTAAATTTTTTATTTTTTTTAGCGTAACAGTATTCATTATTTTTGCTCCACAGCCAGTGCTCCATGCAATCCCTGCCCTCTCTAATACCCACCACCTGGTTCCCCCAACCTCCCACCCCCCCTGCCCCTTCAAAACCCTCAGATTGTTTTTCAGAGTCCATAGTCCCTCATGGTTCACCTCCCCTTCCAATTTCCCTCAACTCCCTTCTCCTCTCCATCTCCCCTTGTCCTCCATTCTATTTGTTATGCTCCACAAATAAGTGAAACCATATGATAATTGACTTTCTCTGCTTGACTTATGTTCTATGTCAGTAAAGCTGGAGGAAAACAAAGACAGAGAAGGTGCCTTTTTTCTAATGGTGCAATAGCACCACCTTGTGGATTTATCACCATTACATGTTGGCCAGTTCTGTTGTGAATTAAAGGAAACTTTCCTTTTTCAGAAAAAGGAAAGTGATATTTTATATGGGTCTATATTTTATGCCTGAAGAAATGAGACAATCTGAAAAAGTATAATAACATTAACCTTTTATTTGAGAATCTTCAGTTATTGTTTGTTTTTTATTGGGACTAAAATGAGACTATCTCTTCAAACATTTTTTCCTAATAAAATCTGCCTCTTAACTGTCTTTGTATCTGCTATTTTGCCTTTAGGACAGGGTAACCTTCAGGAGAATAATTGTAAAAAATAATGCCAAAAAGAGAAAAATGTATGAAAGCTTTATCGAGTCACTGCCATTCCTTAAATCATTAGAAGTAAGTACATGTTTATGCTTGTTTTATTTTGCTTTAAAAGTTTGCTTTGTGTGGAACAGTTAGTTCTGTAGGAAAGTTTCTTTGAATATTTTTATTTGAAAAGATTAAACGATGGTATTTGTCTAACATGGTATTTTTTATACTACCTGTAGCTGCAGATGTTTTGTTTTGCTTTGTTTTACAAGTAACAGACTCATGTGAATGTCTAGAACAGATTTATATGTGGTCTTTATCTAAAAGCAGACTTGAGAGGTATTTACCCAAAGAATACAAAAATACTAATTCAAAGGGATACACACATCACGATGTTTATAGCAGCATTATCTACCATAACCAAATTATGGAAACAACCCATGTGCCCATCGACGGATGAATGGATAAAGAAGAGGTGGTATATGTGCGCATGTAAACATACACACAATGGAATATTACTCAACCATAAACAAGAATGAAATCTTGCCATTTGTGACATGAATGGAGCTGGGGAGTATAATGCTGAGTGAAATAAGTCAGTCAGAGAAAGACAGATACCTTTGATTTTACTCATGTGTAATTGAAGAAGCAAAACAGATGAGCCCAGGGAAGATAGAAGCAAACCAAGAAACAGACCCAACTCTAGAGAACACACTGATGGTCACGGGGCGGGGGGGATGGGGATTAAGGAGGGCACTTGTAATGAGCACTGGTGTTGAATCCCTATATCGACCACCTGAAAACTAATATAATACTGTATGTTAACTGACTGGGATTTAAATAAAAACTTAGAAAAAGTAAAAGCAAACTTGAAGTAATGGCAGAAATGTGGGCAGGGGCACTAGTTACGCCTTCACAGGGAGAGCTTCTCTAAAGATGGTGTGTCTTTTCCTTCCCAGTCAACCTTGCTGTTTACCCTCCCTTCCCCTTTCCTCTTCAGATTGGCCTTCCAGGGTCTCTTCTGTTTTCAGGCTACGCTTACTCACTTGGCGAACTTGTCAAATGCCCTGGCTTTAAACACTGCTTATATGTTGATATCTCCTAAAATGGCCATCGCCAGGCAAGGTCCCTCTGTCGAATGGCAAACGCGTTTATCCAACTGCATAACTGACATTAGTGCTCACAGGTCTAATCGACATCTCGAACCTAGCATGTTCCCGATCTCCTCCTGCCGTGCCTTCCCCACATTCCTGCATCCTGGCCACGAGCCTTAGAATTAGCACTGACTCATCTCCTGAAATTTCCCTCTGTTGGGTTGTCGGTACATGCCTGGTAAAGTTTTTGGCCACATTACAGTGTGTGTAAGAGGCACACTGATTGTGTCTCGTGGCATCTCTTTTAAAAATGAAAGATTAGGGGCTGGAAATCCACATGCCTTCAGAGTTAGGCAGGTAAGGCGCAGGAGCAGAGGAAGCCAGGGTGGGACGGAGGCTGGGCTCGGGCTCCTGCTCCAGAACGTTGCTGAACCACAGCCCATTGTTAGCCATGCACCATCAATGTGGCCTGGGTATTTCTGAGTCCCCTGATTTTTCAAGAGAAGCTGAGAATTCAGATTTTCCTGAGAAACCTATTTTTTTTAAATGCTGTCAGTTAATACAACATACACACAGACAAACCCACACACTGCTCTGTTTATTTGGCCTCGAGGCTACCGATTTTTACGTTCTGAAATAGAAGTTTAGTCTGTTTAATTTAGTCCATTTAATCATATGTTTTTTCCATTGAAGGTTTCCGAACGCCTGAAAGTGGTAGATGTGATAGGCACCAAAGTATACAACGACGGAGAACAGATCATTGCTCAGGTATAGTGCTTTTTAGGTAATTCCGCTTAGGGTTTTATTCCAAAAGTTTCTTCCACAAGGCCGATCTTGATGAATTTTTCATATGTGTCTATAATCAGCATGTAGTGGTGGATTAAATGAATATCACGTCCACCAAAAGACCTGTTGAAAGTGGTTTAATTTACAGCCATTAAGTTATTTGAATATTTTTATTTATATAATTAACTCCTGATGAATATGTATTAAATCATCAGATGGATTTCTGGATAATTGTATATTTGTACGTGATGAAATTCAAACGTATCTATGGTAAGTTGTCATTAACAATCAGAAAAAACAGGTCAGCACATTCCTTGTGATAACACTCACCCAGAAGGCACACCGGGAGTTCCCGCAGAGTTTTGCATGATCAGTTCGGGAGGAAGCCTCCCGGGGCTGCTCCCTGATAAAGTTAATCAAGAAGGGAACACACTGTACTGTGTTCTGTATCAGCTTCTGGGCACGAAATGGGGGCCGACGTGCCATTTCACCCCAAATGCTTCTTCGAGATCCCAGTTGGAACAGGTAGGATTACACGCCTTCGTTACGACAGAGCTACCGAGAAGTAGGATTTATGAAGACAGTCGGGGTTCGCAGATAGAGCAGAGGGACAATAGTGCCCGTATTTCTTAGCTACAGTTCTAAGCACTGCGTGAATGATTTCAACAGATTTTAAGGTTCTCTAATTTTTGTATCACATTTAAGTATTGTCTTTTGGTATATGTGGAACGAGATGCAAGGTCTGTGAGCCTGAGGCACGAATAATTGTGTTGGAGGCAAATACACAAGTAAATCAGTCTCTCTCTCCTGTACACACGCGTGCACACACCGATTATAGTCCGGGGTTGGAACGAGGTGGAGTCAAATTAGAGAACAAGACCAAGGTTTTCCTATGGAAGTTGAAAAATAACCGAGCACAGAGCACTTTTGACATGATTTTTTTTAGCCTTTTATTTTGAAATAGTTACAGATTCATGGTAAGTTGCAGTGATCATGCAGAGGTCCCGTGCCCTTCCCCCCTTCTCCCAGTGCTTCTGGTGTCCCTACACTGCACACCATCACCCCTACGATCCAATGCTGGCACAACCCACCGGCCCTGTGTTGTCACTTCTGTGTGCCTTTAGAGCATGTTTTGAAAACAAAATGATCAAGCACCAGCTCACTTGGTCGGTGGAACATGTGACTCTTGATCTCGGGGTTATGAGTTCTAGCCCCACATTGGGCTTAGACATTATTTAAAAACAAAATCTGAAAAAACAATAACATAGCAGTCAACAGTTGTATTATGATTTTAAACACTTGAAAATGTAATAGGATGCTTGTATGATACAAAGTAAGAGAGGATTATAGATATATTACACTTAGGGTTTATTGAAGATATTTTTAGGAATTATCTCTGAAGCATTTATAAATATCTATGTTACATAAATCTAGACTCCACATTTTTGTGATGTAATCTGATACTGCGTTTCTTGAATTGTATGTACAATTGTATGTGTTTCTATGAATTGTTTCTTGAAATGTATGTAAAGAGTTTTGAAATTCCCAAGTTTCTCTAGAATCACTTTGGAGGCTCAGAAAAGTCAGTATTTGCTGTCATCTATACTACACTACTTACTTCAGGAGGCATCACTGGAAATCAGGGCAGAGTTCATCCAAAAACAAAAAGTAGAGAACGCAGGAATGTAGTTAGAAATGGCAACCCTTTCAGAAGCCTTTTTGAGGCCCCAGGGTAGGATAGAGCATCAGTAACACATTAGGGCCCACGTGGGCTGCCTCCCGATATGTACGGTTGTTTTCTCCTCCTTAAGAGTTTCTCTCTGGGCCCCATGCTAATGCTTCTTATCAGAGGATGACACAGGGTACGCATCTGAGCGCTTCTTGGGGAGCACAGGATTGGCCTGCAGAGCAGGACGTGCTGGGACACGGCACTGCCATCTGGGACTGTAGACATTGTTTTGTCTCCATATTTGCCATGTCTCCTTGGCTAGCTTTAGCCAGAAGTGCCATGGGGAAGAGTTCATTATTTGAAATAATTTTACATGAAATAAATAACTGAACAATACCAAATCATTATATTGTATGTTCTAAACTGAAGGTGAGCTTGTTACTCTAGAATTGTTGATCATGGCCTCTCAATGTAGACAGCGAGATGTTCTGTCCTCTGGCCCCTCACTGTGCCGGCAGATCGTCCGTACAATGGAGCTGGGTGGATCTCAGGGCTGCAAGAGGCCAACAGGATTGCGGGCAACGAAATCTGCATTTCCCCCACTCTGTTTTTGTTTCCTTCTTACAGGGAGATTTGGCGGATTCTTTTTTCATCGTGGAGTCAGGCGAAGTGAAAATCACTATGAAAAGGAAGGTGAGTGTTGGCAAGTCCTAAAAAGCCACGTTGGCCACAGAGCACCAGGTTTCCTTTCTGATGCTCACCCTACGATCAACGGAGTTTTCATGAGTTGAGTCACGGCTCACACTCTTCCTTCCCTTGTCAGGGTAAGTCAGAAGTGGAAGAGAACGGCGCCGTGGAAATCGCTCGCTGTTCTCGGGGTCAGTACTTCGGAGAGCTGGCTCTGGTCACCAACAAACCTCGGGCCGCTTCTGCGCACGCCATTGGGACCGTCAAATGTTTAGGTAAGGGTCACAGGGGTGGACATGCCTCTCCTTGCAGTCGTGAGACCTGCATTCCGTGTGTTCGTGAGCCTGTGCCGACGATCTCACTGGGCCCCCAACTTTTACAGTCACCACAAAAGAGAACAAGGTCACGATTCATTGCTTTATGGAATCCATTTGTGGGAGCCTTTCGTTTTTTCTTTACAGATCGTCCCATCCCTATTTTGTTCTTCCGTACAGGCACGAAAGAACATCTTGTTTTAATAAAGAATTCGGAGTATGAAGCTTTAGGTCTCATCTTTCAAGTAAAGTTTGTGTTCCTCCAAAAAAAAAGAAAGCCAGCTAGAACAGTATTTTTATAGCATCCATCCAGGTCTGTGGGCAAAGCCAGAGGGTCTGTGGAAATAGACCTAGTCCCACGAAACGAAGGTTTGGGTTTGTCAAACCCAGGACGGTTTTGTTGTCCAGCTGTTAACGATAAGTCATCACAGATGCCACCTTCAGCTGGAAGACCTCCCTCTGACCTAGGAGACAGAATTTATGGAAGCCAGGAGGAGTCCACGTAGAGGACACTGTAAGAAAATTGATTCCACAGTGATTATCCACTCTGTGTTCTCACGTGCAGTTCCGTAGAATAAACGTAGCGTCCTCAGGTCTGCAGGCATCTTCAGAATTAACTCCTTAGAAAGTCACCTTTTGAAAGGCTTTCAGGAAGTATAATAGTAATCAAGTGTTACATTTGGATGAAAGGGGAGGTAGGTAGGAACTAATGGGTAATTTTCCTCAGTACAGACAGGAGGAAAGGTAAAGGTAAAGTGAGTGAAACCCCATTAATTTTTTTCTGTAACAGTTATTCACGTTAAAGAAAACCTGAGAAATACAGAAAAGGATAGGAAAAACTAGGAGTCACCCATTCCACTCCCCCCCCCAATCCTGTTATAATTCCTTCTCATCCTTTTTTTTTATTTGCGGGGGTTTTCTGGTTTTAAGGTTTTGTCAACTGCCTTTTTTCCATTCACTGTAGCTTAATCAGGCACTTGCTCATTTTATTTCTATTTGAACAAATTGTAATGTGTGAGGTAAAATACACATTGTAAGTCATGCAGGCATTTCCCACTGGCAAATATTTTGGGGGTTTGGGCCCCATATATTGGGGTGTGGGGGAGAGTTTTTGTGTCTGTTTGCGCATATAACTTTCCCATATATAGGATTTTTCCTTAGGAATGTTCTCAGGATACACTTTCTTTTCATGCCGTCGAGGTATACTGCCAGCTTTCTCAGCCTGTACTAATTTACATGCTACCACAGTAAAATAATGTCCACTTTCTCTGTTCTTGCAAACATTGTCTTTTGTACCTTTGCAAATTTGAGAGAGAAAGAAATATATAGATGTATATGTGTATGTAGGTATGTATTTCTTAAATCTGTATTTCTGTGGTGGTGTGATATTTCCCACACGTATATTATAGAGTTTTTAGACATGCAGGGGACAAGCAGGGAAGGGGACATAAAGCATATACATAAAGCAGACAAAAGCACTTGGGCCGCCATTTAGAATTGACTAGACAATAGGATAAAAGAGTAAAATATTACAAAAGGTAACACTGGGTCTTTACAGCATAGCATTGGGAAAACAGTAGAGAAAAAAAAAAATCAAAGGGAAACAGTGGAGGAAAAAAACAAAGGGAAAACAATAGAGAAAAAAAATCCCTTGCCACCTTTAAGGAGTTCATATTACTGAGGTGGTGACATCAAAACTAATTTATTTTTTAAAAATTCCAAGGCCTTACCATAACAGCCCCTCATTTTTTTCTTACCATAAACCAGGAGCCTCCCAGCCAACCTAGAAATGCACAGATTATCAGAGGAGTACTGACTGTTTACTTTCTGAAGCGGAACATTTTTATCCTTATGCCCTTTCCTTGGATTTGATATATATTTAAAAATGCCATTGCGTTATTGATAGCTGCAGAATGGGCATAGTAAATAACTTGGGAATTTTTCAGATTTGCAAAGGATGTTAAATTTGTTTTTCTTTTATTCTCCCCTTTTCTTAGCTATGGATGTGCAGGCATTTGAAAGGCTTTTGGGACCTTGCATGGAAATTATGAAAAGGAACATTGCCACCTATGAAGAACAATTAGTTGCTCTGTTTGGAACTAACATGGATATTGTTGAACCCACTGCATGAAGCAAAAGTATGGACAAGACCCGTAGTGACAAAATTCCGCAGTAGTGGTTAGTCCACTGAGAATGTGTTTGTGTAGATGCCAAGCATTTTCTGTGATTTCAGGTTTTTTTTCCTTTTTTTTTACCTTTACAGTGTATCTGTAAACAGAGTAGTGATTTAATACTCAATAGGCTTTACCATCACTTTCTAAAGAATAGGTCAAAAGAATACGGACATACTGATAAGATGACTTTGTACTCCACAAAATTATGATTTGAGTGAAAGGTTCATTCAGATGATTGTAATATACCAAAAGTATCTGTGTGTAAGAAGATAATTAAAGGACACTGCCGTGGGTGATACGTGTTCGTTTGGACTTCCCGGGGTTGCTGTGTTAGTGACTGTGCCCATGGAAAGGGACCTTGGCAGTGACTCATGCTGGACAGCATGACATCACATTCTTTTTACAACTAACTATATATAGTAAGTACAGTTTTAATCATTTTTGTTTTTTCAAGTTTTTCAGGCTTGATAAGTTATGTGCTGGCCTTGGACTACGGTGAAATGGTAGAAAACATCATATGCAATTTTCAGACCTTTTATATTTTTGCAATAAAGTACATTTTGACGTCTTTGGCATAATGTCAGTAACTTCCATACTCCAGTGGTTTTAAGAATGAGAATGTAGTCATTATGATAATAGGGAAGAGTCTTTGAGATGAGAGATCATTAACACAATTTCCTCATAAAGCATATATCTGCTTTTTTCCATTTTGTAGTTCTCTGTACTCTTTAAAAGTTTGAGTTCAACATTTAATGTCACAAATGGTTTTTGGTTTTTTTTAATGCTATTTAGACTTTTCTTCTAGAAGCTGGAGATCTTACATATGCTGAAAAAAAAAAAAAGAAAAAAAAAAGAAAAGGACAAAAGCGACCTCTCCTATACCAAAAATATTTTGGGGTCCTCGTCAATATGCCCACAGGGATATAGCTCTGTTCTTCACTAGGTGTACATAATACAATCCTAGGCAGACCTCTCCCATGGGTTTTCTTTAAAGGTAATAGGAATAAATTTTTATAAGCAAAACCAGGTATAAAGATAAAAGGAATTTCTGCCCCATCCATATGTCCTTGCTATTTGTGTGACTGTAGACTCGAAAGTGCAGGATGGACTTCATACGTTTTCGTTGATAATATGCCTATTATTCTGCCACATAAGATGAATTACATTCAGCCAAAGCAGTATTATTCTTAACATGGTTTCTATGTCCATGTGACCCCAGTGTCTGGAGAGGTTAGTTCTAATCAGTTGTTCACTTTTAAATGAACAATTGCATTTTGGGAAGCAGGTTTTAAAGAAATATATATACCTGGGTAAAAACAGTCTGTGGCTCTTACAGTGTGATGTTATTAGAGAACGTTTATGGTCTTACATATATAATGAAAATACGGTTTAAAATGTGTTCATCAAATAATGTACATATAAAAAGTATGTAAAGTATAACTTAGCCACATTTTAGAACACCGTTTAACAATTTTGCAAACTTTCTTGTAGGAAGGGAGCTTACGACATGAAGATGACTTGTTTTCTATTTCAGATTTTATTTTAAAAGCCAGGTCTGTTAAACAAGGAAAAACCATAAAGAACCCCCAGATTCCTAGTTCATCATTCTGTACTCTTTATCCACTTTTTCAAGATACCTTGTTGCATCAGCTGATTGTTAACTATTCATGGAATAGCAAACAAATGCCTGTTTAATAAAGAACTCTGACCAAGGCTGTAAATGCCAGTTACATTATTTTCAGTATTGTTGGTTATATTTAAATTTACCTTATAATAAAGCACACTTTTATAATAAAATGTTTTTAATGAAGTTTTTTTTTGTTTGTTTGTTTGTTTTGTGTTGTGTTGTGTTTCTGTCCTGGGATTTGGATGGTGCATATTGTGCCGTGTGAGAAGCAGGACAGACAGGGGGTACATGTGAAAGCCATTGCCCCCCACACACACACACCCCGGACCGAATGCAAGAAAAGAGTATAGTTCTTTATGGCAATAGGGATTTACAGATTTTAACTATTAGTCATATGCGATCTAAACAATCGCAGTGTGCTCCAGACTAGCTTGGCTGTGTAGGTCACCAGAGATGTGTCACTAACTAGGGAATTTACAAGTTGAAGCATCTAATAAAAACATTTGACTCACACTTGACGTGTGGATGTGATGTCATCATTCAGTCACAAACCAAGATTCTTTACTCTTGGGAGATCCTCCATTGAAATTTCATTCAAGGATACGCTCTGTGTAGCTACGAATTATTCTGGAAGAACATTGTAATAACGCAAGTGCTTCTCCTTGTTTCATATAGTGTGTGTGTGGGGGGCTGTTCTGCATGTCACTATGAACTAGGACTTGCCTATGTTGTAACAAACACTATCTGTGACACAAGTTGGGTGAACATGCTTGGATTACTGTTAGAAACTAGCAGACCATTTAAAATGTGTAGAAATTCTGCGAGGGAGGCATGGGACATGAAGTAGAGGACTCTGGGTTTGATTGAAATATGTCTGATTAAATGCTGAGTCCTTTTCCTTTCTAGAGAAATTTTCCTAATTTTCTCTAGCAATATTACATTTAGAACAAGGAATTTGTGACCTGTGGCATTCTTTTTTAAAATTTTTATTTAAATTCATCAGTCTCATGTAATACCCAGCGTTCATTACATCACATATCCTTCCTAATGTCCATCACCCAGTTACCCCATGCCCCCACCCCACCTCCCCTCCAGCAACCCTCGGTTTGTTTCCTACAATTAAGAGTCTCTTATGGCTTGCCTCGCTCTGGTTTCATCTTGTTTCATTTTTCCTTTCCCTTCCCTTATGTTCCTCTGTTTTGTTTCTTAAATTCCACATATGAGTGAGGTCATACGATAATTGTCTTTCTCTGATTGACTTATTTGGCTTGGCCTAACGCCCTCTACTTCCATCCGCGTCGTTGCAAATGGCACAACCTATGGCAATCTTAAAAACTCATGTGTAAGCCCAGAAGGGTAAGAAATACATCTGGATAAGCCATGGCTTTGTTAAATAACTGAAGAAGCAATTCTATCTGAATAAAATGTTAATACTGAAGGGAGAAATGGAATTGTTCATGCATAAGGGAGAAATAGAATTATCAGGAATTCTGGCTTCTGGAATTAAGAGAGTGTGAAGTGTGGCTTGATGTTGAATATCAGAAAGAATTCTGACCAAAACAAACTGGAATAGGAGTTGAGACAACCTTCCCTGCTCCGGGATATTTTTAAAGGCAGCAAAACTGGTTGAGCAACTGAAACTATATAGTTGTTAGTCTTACCCCAGGTACTTAAAAAAAAAAAAAAAAGACCCTAAAAGTATAGCAAATTATGGAAACATAAACAATAAAGTTTACCAGATATCGGCAGAGGTCTTATGTGCCCAACAATAACGGTGGGAGCCTAGATCAGTCCGTGTAAATGAGGAGAGTCGGTGACTTTGCCCATTTACGTGGTGAGGCCACGGCAGAACTCCCAGGCCACTGATTCTCTTGGTTTCCTGTGCAGTTCTTGGTCTCATATGTTTTCCCATATTGAGCCTATAGAGAAATCTGCATCAAGTACGCAGTGCAGATGGTTAAGACCCCTGAGAGGAAAACTACTTGACCAACAGATCTGCGTCTGTCCCTTTTTATGCCGTAAATTTATAAATCTAAAGTTGCCTAAGAAATCCTCAAGGTGCATGTTAACACTTATATTTGGGGAGATGTAATGAGGCATGCTGTGGAAGTAACTGCACCATAAAAATGAAATGACACTTACTAGGTAGGTGGTTGTCCCCAGATTCAACCACAGCCCGAGCCTTGCTACCCTCCCCTCCCCACCCCCCCAAATGTATATATGAAATATTTTGTTAGTATCGATTATGAGATGTTACAGTAAGTAAATGAATTTTTACTCTCAGCTGCAAAGAACAGAGGATGAGTTTTTCTCTAGGGGTCCAGAGAAGGTTTTAGGTATGAGCCGGAAATGGACTCAAATGACAAAAGCAGCCTTGGCTCCTGACCTCAACAACCCGGAAGCGAACCTCTAAGTGTTTCTTGCTTAACAAGAACGAGCATGTGAGCAGTAAATACGACCAGTCAAAAATCTCGGATAAAGTTGCTTCCAGTCTGATTTTCCATCTTTATCCTAATTGAAAACCTACCGAGATCCTGCTGAGGAGCAAGAGAATAAGCGATCTCCCAAGAACTCCTCTGCCTCCTTGAGGCCACGCCTTTACATACGACTATGTTCTTGAAATGCATACAAATGACGTTTTTAGAAGATATGCTCCCTTTTCCTTGTGATTGTTCCTTAAATTGGCTGAACTTAAATAGCCTCCACATGTTTACTACTACGGCGCATTGTGATAGGCTGTGGAACTTGAAGGAGTGGAAGTGGATTCGAAGAATCTTGTTTGCCTTTGTGTGATGGAGAGGAAGGAAAATAGCGCTTACCCTGTGAGCAGATGAGACCTATCCTCTTAGATCCATGATGAATGTTCACACATAGAAAGCCCGTGGAAGCTTGTTCATAGTCCGTGTGCAAGAGAGCAAGGGATATGCAGGATAGCACATAACATGCCATACTCATAAGAAAGTTCCTGCAGCCTGTTTCCTGCTCACTTCCTCATTTGCTCTGCAGGCACCTACTGACTCTTGAGTGCTCAGACAAAAAGATGCATTGGAGATGGTGGCGGGGAAGGAGGAGGTAACATTAGTAAATGCTGGGGGGTGGGGGCAGCAAATGAAAGCAAAATATTAAATGTAGCCACAGTGTGATAAAGAGTTGTATGCATACTATTCCTGTGATTTTAATTGCTTTTTATCAGACTCGTCTCTAAAAGGAGGTTCTTGTGACTGGCAACTAAAAGGAAATATATAAAGAAGAGCCTAAAATAATAAGACACAGGAAAAAATACATAGGAGATTGTGTTAAATGGTTCAGATAACAGGAATGGTCTATTCTAGAAAACTTGCAATGAAAAACCCGAGAACAGTTATTTGAAAGATTTCTTCTTCTTAATTTTATAAAAAGGAAGTAGGATTAAGTTGAATTTTTTTGTTGCCTTCTCTAAATGCTCACGTTTTCATGAGTACCAAATTGGGCAACTTACAAAAACATTTTGAGGGTGATTGAGGCCACAAAGCGTAGTGCCCTCTGAGTCCTGAGGACATCCAGGCTTATTCCTCTCCACTTGGATCTCCTAAATTCTACATAGGTTCAGCTGCTTTTAGGAATTCTGTACCCAAATTTCTTGCTTGCACAGAAAGCTCATGATTTAAAATTGAACCCACCCTTTCCCCTTTTTCCAGTTCCCAAGTCTGTTCTCTCCAGCATTCCCCACCTCAGCAATAACATCGACATACCACCAATATCCACCCACTAGTAATCTCTACATCTGGTGTGGGGCCCGAACCCACAATCCTGAGATCAAGAGTCACATGCTTCACTGACTGAGCCAGCCAGGCGTGCCCCCCCCCAATTCTTTATTCTTCCCTTTCTTTTTTCCCTTTGGCTCTTCCTCCTAAATGTGATTGTGTTAAGACACTCAACATATCAAAGCAAACTCATGCTCTATGGTCATCTGAGTAAAATTTAAACTCATAGTAGAATCAAGAATTATAAAGTACAACAACCATATTACTCATTTCTAAAACGGCACTCATCATTAGCTCCCAGGCATTCCCTTACAATTTGAATATACTTGAGTACTTGGAATTAATTATAAAATTAAAGTATAGTACATACATGGAAGGATGCCTCTACGATTTTTAAATAATCTACCCAAAGAGAGACTATCTGAAAAGTTGGGGAACTACTTTCAACCATTTCCTAGTTTTAGGAAATGTGTCCCATTTCCTAGTTTTAGTATAGATGGTCCCCAGCTTGGGATGCTTTGACTCACAATTTTTCAACTCCAAGGTGGTGCAAAAGCAAAGTGCACTCAGTAGAAACATTCTGATCTTTCTCCAGGCTAGCCATAGGTAGGAGGACAATCCTCTCTCATGATGCTGAGCAGGGCAGCCACAAGAGCATATGGGTCAACAACCCATTCACTTAGAGCCATTCTATCTTTCACATCCAGGAGAGCATTTAGTAAATTACATGAGATGTTCTACACTTTATTATACATAAGCCTTTGTTAGATGATTTTGCCCAACTATCACCTAATGTAAGTGTTCTGAGCAAAGCAGGCTCTGCTGAGCTGTGAAGCTCTGTAGGTTAGAGGTGTTAAGTGCATTTTCAACTTGAGATGATTTTCAACTTATTGGACATAACCTCATTGTAAGTTGAGGAAGATGTGTACTTGATTTGAGTGATTTCATTTCCTTTTTTATCAGTTCAAACAGTGATATTCTCAATATGTAAACAATGCCAGGTGCTTGAACTTAATCTTTAGTCCAGCAAAGTAGTTATTGGTGTGCCAAAAGTAGAGGAATTGAGGCAAATATATTGTATAATTTGACCCCTAAAAAGGGTTTATCTTTTTTTTACTACCTTTAACAAATCAGCACTTCATGTTTCTTTATGAAAACAGAAGTTGATTTGTTTACGTGTTCTTAATTATATCTGCTTTAGTGAGAGAGTAGAATTTGCATATATAAAGATTTTCAAGGAGATCTTACTAGTTGTTTACTTTGATCTTTGCTCTGGGTTATGAGTTGTCTGGTTTTATTAGTCACTCAAGAATTAATGAGGATGACACACCTGTTAAATATACATGTGGTACTAATACTGTCATTTAGCTTCCCAGGAAAGTCAAAAGACAGGACTAATTGTCCACTTTAAAGGTGTATAGTTCCCAATACTGATATTTAATCAGTGTGACTGAAGCATCAGAATTTTACTCCCCAATGACTTAGACAAAAATTAATGTGAAGAGATTTCATATCTTTGTAGCAAAGAGTTCAACAAATAATAGGAACTAAACATTTCTGAATGAGTGAATGGAAAAACTTCTCAGGGCTATTAAAAAATAATTTGTTATAATAATGTACAATATC
This sequence comes from Lontra canadensis, assembly GCF_010015895.1. Classification (NCBI taxonomy): domain Eukaryota; kingdom Metazoa; phylum Chordata; class Mammalia; order Carnivora; family Mustelidae; genus Lontra; species Lontra canadensis. Next base: position 12,800,399 of record NW_022631042.1, read on the forward strand.
TTGATCTGAAGCTGAAATTATTCTTACCATCATAGTGTCCACCAAAAAAAAAAAATAAAACATCTCCAGTAAGGCTTTTAGTAAGAACTTTCAAGTAGAAAACCCTTTAAAATAAGGTAAGGTTCAGGGGAATCTGCGTGGCTCAGTCAATTAAGCATCTGACTCTTGATCTCTGCTCAGTTCATGATCTTAGGGTCATGAGTTCAAGCCCTGAGTTGGGTGTGGAGCCTACTTAAAATATAAATAAAATGAGGTAAGCTTCAGCTAAAGGCAGGCCTCCTGGTTTACCCAATGAATAGGGGAAAGGAGTGGCTCAAGTTCTTGAGGGCTTTTTTTTTTTTTTTTTTTTTTTTTTTTTAAGATTGATTTATTTATTTGACACAGAGAGAGACAGCAGAGAGGGACAAGCAGGGGGAGTGGGAGAAGGCTCAACCCAATGCCGGGCTCAATCCCATGACCTCCTGGACCATGACAGGAACCAAAGGTAGATGTCTAACAACTGAGCCACCCAGGCGCCAGAGGGAGACTCATTTTTTTCGGGGAAAAGCTTTTCAGTTTCCTAGTGGGTTTAAAACATAAATTCAAATTTTAATTTACATGACTAGGTAAATTCCACATTTTTTTTTGTCAAAAAATGACACACTGGAGAGGCAGCACAGCAATCCTCTATGGTAAAGGGGGAAAATAAGAAGACAAAAAAGAAAATAACAGGGTCACAGTCCACATTCTTTTTTGGATCCCTCTATAAATCTCTGAAAGATAATACATTCAAATCCTGTCCTTTACCCTCAGTGAAAAATTTAGGCATTTTGTTGGCTCTCAATTATTTTTAGGAAAAAATAATACTATTTGTGAATACAAGAAGTAAATCTTTGATTCTGTGGTACAGAGAATGATTTTAACATAATTTCACTTCAAGTCTTCAAACAGGAAATCCCTAAAAGAATTGGAAAACTTGTTTTTGTTTTTGAAAACTTGTTTTAACCCGCGAGAGTTACTTGGGATTTGATATGTTATATTGCTTTCAGGGAGATTTAAAAATTAAAGAAATGTATAGGTGGGGGTCATTAAAGGAATAATCAGCTATGGTTTCCGCCTCTTTTCGGTAGGTTGACTATTGATTTCTAAATAACGTGGGTTTTCCTCTTAATTTTAAGGATACAAATATGATCTAAAGATATAAAACTTGAAGCATAGCTTAATGATTAAACGTTAAAGGTTCAAAGGAAAAAAAGCTTAATAATGCCTTTGTAATGTGAATGGTAAAAACATGAATTACAGACTCGGTGGACTGTGATGGACAGCCATGTTTAAAGTGAAGGTAACTATAAAACCAAAGAAGCCACCCTCCTCTGGTGAGTCAGTTATTAGTAACTTAAGGAGGAGCTCCTAGTGGCAACGAAGTGCGAAGACACTCTCATCAATGGGAAGTCGTCTTGCGGGGGGGGGGGGGGGGTTACTGGTTAACAAAAACTCACCAGAGACCCTTAGATAATGATTCACTAATTCAGTTTAAGTCACACACTGTACTGCTATTTACTTTAACCAATGAGCAAGCTGGTCAATATGGAAAATACCGCTTTGATCTGCCTCAGTCTCTGTAAGTCAATAGTAATCGTCCACCCCTTTCCAGCTTTGTAAATTCACCAGACCCCGAACTTTTCTGCGTTCATCCCCGAGCCTCCCAGTGACTGGCACGTCGCTGGCATTCAACACACCCTGCGTAAATTGATCGAAGAAACCCTCTGAAGTTGCTGTCCGGGGAGTGGCCAGGCAAGATTGAGGATAAAGGAATTCTAGTTCTTCCCACTGGAGCGCCACACCACCTTTATTACCCCATAATGCCCGGGGCTGTGATTTGTGGGTGACTGGGTCCCTCGCGAGGCTGCACAGCTTCCGCTTCTGCAGTCATCTCCTTCCCCTCGCACTAAAACAATACCTTGGCCTCCTGCCAAACTTCGAACAGCAAGCGACTCTGGCTGTTTATGGCCCGAAATGGGTGCTGCGAGAGACTGCGGCTCTCCGAGCGCTGAGAGAGGCCCAGAGGAAGAGAAGAGGCCAGAGCTTTAAAACACTCCCTTCCTCCGCCCCCTCCCTTTTGTCCCAGACACCAAAACAAACGAGCTGATACACGTGTCCCTATGACTCTTGTTTACTATCAAGACAGCGCTCTGCACGCACCTCTGGGATATGTAGTCCAACCGGTTTCTCTTGCCTACAGTTTCCCAGAACAGAGCAAGGCTGAGACTACGAACCCACAAGTCATTTCGGGGGCAAAGTTTGGCTTAGGTCCCCGGAGTCTCGGCAGCAATCCAATCCGAAGCGCTCACTCTTGTGATTGACAGACCGTCTTCTCCAGTAAACACAACACAAAAGTCAATACAAGCCCGCCTCCCGAGACGGACGACGCGCTCACCCAATGGGAAAGGGGAAAGATCGAATGACACTTCCACAGACCAATAAGAAGGCGAAAGAGCTGGGAGGAGGCTCAACCCCCGGGGGGTTGAGGGGAGGGGGAAGACGAAGCTTGAAAGACTTGGTAATGGCGACGGGTTTGGTAAGTAGGAAAGTTTCGGTTGAGGAGTAAGAGCAGCAGCGGGAGCAGTAAGGCGCGCCGGAGAGACCGGCCTCAGTCGGAGAGAGGGTACACGAGTCGCTGGTGGTGTTGTCGCGTCCAGGGCGGCCCGCGTCGCGGCTGCCCGCACTCCGCGGCGGGTTTGTTGTCTTTCAGTTCGGGAAGGGGTGGGGGTGGGGAAGGGAGGGGCAGGATCCCGAGGGGACCGGGCGGCCGGGCGAGCTCGGGTCCGCGCTCCTCTTCCGCCAAAGGCTGCCCTCACAGTGGGAGCAGTTAACCGTCCGATAACTGCCGGTGGCGAACCCGCCGGACCGGCGCCTCCCGCGAGTTCACCTAGGCTTCGCGGCGGCCGGGTCCGAGGGGGTCTCGGGGGCGGGGGCTGGGAGGAGTCGGCGAGGTTGGCCCTCCGGGCCGGGTTGCGCGGTGGGTGGCCGGGCCGGGTGCGGAGATGGGGCGGGCCTGGGCGGGGGGAAGGGGCCGACGCGGCGCCGGGGCTGCCCAGGAAAGTTTGACTTCAACTTCGCGTGTGTGGGCGGAGGGTCGGAGGTTGGCCTCGAGTGGGCTGTCGGCCGGGGTTGGGGGACCCCAGTGAGGCGCCTCCTCCTCTGGGGGCCGAGAGGGGCTCGGGCCGAGCTGGGAAGCTCGCGGAGCTGCTGGGCCCCGGGGCTCATTGTTACGCATTTCGAATGAATGGGCTCCGAGGCGCCTGCGCGGTGCTGCTGAGCGGAGGGGAAAAACAAGCCTGGAGTCCAGGCTGCGGTCACATGATGGGGGGAGGGGAGGGGAAGGCGATGAATGGCGAAAGAGGGTGGGGGATGGACTTGGCTTGAACCGGGAGGCGCAGCCTCTGTGACCGAGAGCCCTAGCTTGGCAGGCGTTTCCAGTCTCCGCCTTCCAATCTATGCTGCTGCCGCAGGCAGATTAAAACAAAAAAGAATCCAGGCGAAGTCGACCGTGGGGGCCCGGTTTTTGTACCTTCCTTAAGCGCTGCACGGCGTCTGGGGGATTTCACTCGCGGCCGCGCGTGCTTCACTACCTAGAGTTCGTTCTTCAGCAGTCTTCAAGAATCGTTTTTTGAAGGAGTACTGACAACAAGGCTGTACTCCATCCAGTCTTCAGCTCAGGCTGCCGCTCTAAGACGGGAGGAGGGTAATAGGGAGCTGTGTATACTAGGAAGTGTTGGGAGCCCTACCAGCAATTCCCGACCAAGTGCTGTAGATTTATTTCCCTCTAACCAGCGGTAACAGATGACTCCCAACCTTAGTTTTGAATTAAAGTTATTACCTTTTAAAAATTGAGATAATTTTGACATCTGTGAATATTTGTTTAACTATTTATAATAATCTACATTGTAATGTATTCCTAGCATTTCGGTCTTTGCTCCTCCCCCTCCCCCGCTTTTGTCTTTTGTTTTAGCTTGCTAACAAGGGTGTTAGGGTCGTCTGTTCAGTTCCCTTGATGAAGCTACACTAGTTTATCCCTCCTTACATGTGGAGGATCTGTTCCCAATCCTGTGGATGCCTGAAACCAGGCATAGTATCGAACCCTTTGTATGCTATGTTTTTCTTATGATAAAGTTTAGAAATTAGATATTAATAAATAGTAATAAAATAGAACAATATCCTGTAATAAAAGTTGTGTGAATGTGGTCTTTCTCAGAATACCTTATTGTCCTGTACTCACCCTTGTGATTACGTCAGCTGATAAAATGCCTATGTGGTGAGATGAAGTGAGGTGAATGACCTAGGCATTGTGACTTAGTTTGGCTGCTGTTGACCTTCTGACTTTAGGTCAGCAGGAGAATTAACTGTTTCCAGACTGGGTTGACCTTGGGTAACTGAATCCACTGAGAGGGAAGCCTTGGATAAGGGGCGACCACTATAATCTAAATATCTCAATTTCTCATGTCAGAGATCTAAATTAATTGAGCATGACCTTCTGTCACCCCCCCCCCCCCAAATTTGAGCTTGGTAAAAAAGTCCTTTGGGATTAGGGGAGGACATAAAGAAATCCTTTCCACGATATCCTTGAGGATGGAAAGCTAAGGATTTAGGGACCAATGGGCACTTTTAAGTGGGAGTCTCGCCTGTCTTGTCTATGCCTTTTGGCTCTTTTCAAGAAGAAAATGGTCACATTCAGTTGTCAGAGTGCTGTTTTCCTCATCCATAACTGCTCACAGAGCTGTTCAGAGGTTTTTATGGAATTAAAGGAAGTCAAATGCTCTGTACACAGGAGGTAGGCAGTTAGTAAAACCTAATTTCCTACTTGTCCGGAGATTTAGCTATTTCTGGTTCTCTCCACCTCTGTAAGATTTGTTGGATATTTACTACAGTTTGCAGACAAAGGCAATAGAAACTCCCCATGTCCACCCAATAAAAATTAGTAATGCTGGACATGCCATTTCAAAGCACAGCTTGCTGGAGAATTTTACTCTTCCCTTTTGAGAATCCCTGGTGTAGTTGCAGAGTTAGCTGCAGTACAAGGGAAGCTATGTCAAATCCTGTAATACCAAAGCTGTATGCAAAAGTATGAATGAACAATAGGGTTAGCTCTACCAGGAGATATTTGAAAGAGAAGCTTGTTTATCAAAATGAATGTCTAATTGGCGTAATGTATGCGGGGGAGAATTTTTGAGAACGGACCCTTATCAGAGGTCTTGCTTCCCTCAAATAGTTTGACAGAGAAAAGTCTGAGACAAAAAAATTTACATTCATTTAGGGATTTGAATTTTGTTTTCATTTATTTTACCGAATTCTCCCAATAGCCCATTGAGATAAATGCAGGTGCTGTGAGGCCGAGGTTAAGTGGCCTGCCTCACATTCCATGGTGAGCGGGAGGGAACCTCCAGTCTTTTGACTTAGGTCTGGGCTCCCATTTACTGTGCAGTAGGCTTGCTGAAGCACTTCCTGCATTATCTCAAGACCACGGTTTGATAGCCTTAAGCAGTGAGAGGAGCACACACACAGAGTTCAAATTCAACAAATACTTGGTGAGTATTTTGTTAGTCTGCAGTAGCTCTGTTTTGAAACTGAAATGTTTTTTCCCCAGCTGCCTATAAGAATGTTGTGAGGGGATGTTGGTAGATCACAAGAACAAGGGGCTGAAGCACCGACAGAAGTTGCAGAGACGTTAGTGTACTGTAAATGGTGAGCGGGGACAGTGCAAGACCCACTGACAGGGGGAAGAGAAAATCTAGTTGGAAAACGGAGAAAGCCAAAAAGTTCTGCAGAGGGAAGGGGAGGATAAGAAGAGTTGCAACTCTGCTTCCGTGGATTCCCGAGCGCCTCTGTTTTGTACACTGAAGGGTGGCGCTGAGGAGATACATAGGTACAGTGTGACCTCTGAACTTCATAAGCAAGAGAAGATGAGAAAATGGTCAAGTTTAAGATTGTCACTGGCTGGCTTTTGCAGATCACATCTCGTGAAGCATAGTACAACAGATGTTCGTAAGGAGTTTGAGTCACTAAGATAGGTTAAATTGTGTTGTGTACACTTAAGATGTTGGAATATTTTCCATGAAAAGACTTCAAACCTGCTGCCTAAACTGGGAACACTTGCTGTTCAAAGAACTCAGAGTGATTAGTTCCTCTCATGTCTTAGGCATTGCTCAATAAGGAATCTGCATTGATACTACCAATTTTCTTTTATAAGAACTCTTGCAAAGGAAGCTGGGAGCAGGTGGCTGATGAATTGGGAATGAGAATACACTGTTTTTAATGTATTTTCCCTTAAATATGAGTTAGAGATGTTTGTGCATACTTATACCATGTTTCAGTATGATTTGTTTTATAGGCTCAAAGAAAATGTTTATAGTTCCAATCACGTCAGACCTCTGTTCAAAAATCTTCAGTGATTCCCCTTTGTCTGATAATTGCTAATAAAAATAGTAGCCACTCGGCATTGAGGGTTTGCTCTGTGTTAGGTACTACTGTAAGCTTTTTACATTTGTTAGCTCACTGAGTCTTTACAACAAACTATGTAGGTGTTTTTTGATTTCCATTTTACAAACAAGGCAAAAAGATTTTGAGTAGATTGTCCAGGACACATAGCTAATAAGTCGTAAATCTGATTATAAACTCAGCCTAATTTCAGAGCCCTTACTCTTGTGTACCAAAAACAAAGAAACCAATTTTCGTAAACTAGGATTGAAGATGCTGGCGCAGTCTACCTTTTCAGCCTTCATATCCATGACCACAAGACACAAAAGGCCAGCCTCCCTTCTGGTGGTACTGGATTCTATGTTGTTTTTATTTTATCCATTATTTTGCAGACTCTTCAAGTTTGCTCATGTGAGTTTTTCTCGTTGGAAGGCTTTTCTTCCTTCCTTTTTACCCATTTGTGGCCAAGCCCTGCTCTGTAGAACCGTGGTAATTTGCTTATATGTTTCCACTAAAGTATAGATTTCTTGAGATTGAAGACAAATTGTTCATCATTGAGGCCCAAATTGCAGCTAGTTTAGTGTCTTGTATATAATGTGTATTAAATAAATGAATATGTATATTTAAATAAAAAGGAATTTAGTAATCATTTTTAGCTCACTTGTTCTCACAGTGCACCTGGTATTCTTTGGAAATGAAATAAATAAAAACCAGCTCACAGGGTCATACCCCAGACCAAAGAAATCATATTCTCTGGAGGTGGGGCCTAGGCATCATTTTGTTCGAACCACACATAATCCCGTGCTTGAGAATCATTGATCTAGCTAAAGTTTGCTTGATTTTTGCATTGTGAAGTGGAGGTTCAGAATAATGATTCTGCCAGTTCTGCTTGAGAAATCAGTTTGTGTTAGCACATCTTCTGTTGCTACCAGTTTTGTAGGAGATTACTTGTTATACTCCAGCAGATTTGCTATTAACCATATTGTAAGACTGTGATTAATTAGTAGATAATAAATTGTACTGAACTGGAAAAGTACCATTTCTTGCAAATGCCTTGGACATCTTCTAGATGAACTGTTAACTTGCCTGAAGTAATGGCATGACTGGTGACTTTTATTGAGATGTGTTGGATAACTTGTCATATTTCTGAGGGAGGAAATTGTTGAAGCTGAATAAATGAGCTCTCTCGTCTCCTGTCATTAACATTTTCAGTAACTGTTCTATTTAGGATATTAAGTACCCAGAGTACGTGGAAGGTTGCCTTGCGTCAGTCTAGGGATAAAACCTTTTGTAAAGAAGAGTTTACATTTCTTTGACTCACTGTGTCTCAGTTCATCCTCACATCCCCTCTAGGAGGAAAGTAGAGCAGCTGTTTGACAGATGAAGATAACTGAGTCAGTGAGAAGCTCAGTCACTTAGATCAGATATTTAGTAAGTGGTTAAGCTGGAATCAAAACTCATGACTCCTTACATCTGACCCAGTGCCCTTTTCACTACTCCATAGAACATCTTTGTCAGTATTGAGTAAGACTCTTAAAACAGTGGCTAGGATGTGGGTCATTTTTGAGAGGTGTAGGCAGAGAGAACCGGAAGTAGAATGTTAGAAATAAGTAAGGCAGCAGGCAGTTTAGCTGCATGCAGTGGGAACCATAAGATGTTTAATTGCCATTCACCAACTAATGTGTCTCCAGAAATCTGAAATAATCTGATATAAGCAGGTATTTTTTTGAAAATTCAAACTTACTTAGAAGAGTGAAAAATCTGGGAATAGTGTGTTCAGCAGTAGGAGAGATAAGGAAATTTTGGTATATTATGGAACTATGTAAAATCAATCTGTAAGAAAAATTAATGACATAGGAAAATGCTTATGAACTTAAGCTAAGGAAAAAGGTATCAATTATGTATAATACAAAGTATGGAGGAAAATACATGATCGTAGATGTCTGCATGAAAAAGAGATTGGATTGTAAAACAATATACCAAAATGTTAACAGTATCTAAATCTGGTTGGTGGGATTAGAAGTCAGTATTCCTGGGGCATCTGGGTGGCTCAGTTGGTTAAGCCTCTGACACTTGATTTTGGTTCAGGTCATGACCTCAGGATCCTGACATCAGCTCCCTATAGGGCTTCGCATTCAGCAGGGAATCCGCTTGAGATTCTTTCCCTCTGCTCCTTCCCCTCTCCCCACCCATAGAAGCCTTCTTTCTCTGTCTCTCTAAAATAAATAAGTAAATCTCTTTTTAAAAAGTAATTTTTTCTTTATTAAAAAATTTCTTTTTTTTCCATTTTTTCCCCCGCAGTGATTATGTATTTTACAGTTAGGAAAACATATTTCATAATAAAAAGATCATGAAAAAGCCTTTGGAGAAGAAAATTTGTCAGTGTTGCCAGTGCTTGTTGGTGATTATGTCATGGCTTAGAAAGTTCTGGTATAAATAATGAGCAGTTAACATCTTTTCACTGCATTTTTGATCACCAGAGGCTAGAGTACTAGATTTCTAGTGACTTTAAATTGCAGTATATTTTATTGTTTTATTTTGGGGTAAAACTATGTCATGTTAGTTTTCTTGTGTGTATTAGTACTTTTTTTTCTTTTAAATGAGCTTTGGCGTAAAGCCTGAGAAATCAGGAAATATTCCTGCTGCTGTCAGCCCAGTTAAATAACCAATTTGATCATTGTCCAAAGGCAGAGTGTAAATGGTATAAACACAATTTTACTTTTACAACAAAATTTAGTTGGTAGACTTATTATGTAGGTATATAAATCTATGTTATTTTCTTCCTTGTGATAGTTTTATAGGCTTAAGATGAGGATAGATTTACTATTTGTTTAAATTTCCTATGATTATTACTCATTGTAGAAATAATAAGGACAGGTACCTTTTTATGATGGCTAGGTACCAAACTTTCATAAAGAAAACGTGGCAAAAAAAAAAAAACAACCCATGGCATTTTTTTTTTTTTGAGAAGTGTACTATATGGCCATTTTAAGAAACTCTTAATGTTATTTTAAGTATGTTAAACTTTACTTTCAGATAAGAGAACAAAATAACACAGTTGGTAAATAGAGAAATTGAAATAGAATCTTCAAAAGTGAAAAAAATGGAATATTTCTTCCATTTTTTAAAAAATTTAACTGAGGAAAGTTAATTTTCTTTTCCTTTTTTTTAGTTTGTTACTTTTCTTTTAAATTTGAAGATACAAGTTGAGAAAATGGTTTTCTTGGTCTATTTGGGTCTCAGAGTTTCTTAAAGAAATAAAAGTAGATAGAATAGTGCTATTATTCTATTAAAGAAAATACTATGAGACTGACACACTACCTATGTGCTAACGAGGCACCTTAAAAGAGTATTATAAATTTAAGATATGAATCCTTTTGGATTTGGGTATAATTTAGTGCTGACTACATGGTCAGGGAGTCTGCCTGCTTTTAGAGATCCTTTAGGGATTTGAGGGGGATACAGATGGCAATACATGATTACGTTAAAGATGTAACATTATGAGTCTCTGACGGATTTGATACCTCCGTAATCTCCAGATCACACGACTTGACATTTTTCCTTTATTATTTTTATTTGAAGTCGGAGCACCATAACATGGTGTGGGAAGTGAAGACAAATCAGATGCCTAATGCAGTACAGAAACTCCTGCTGGTGATGGACAAGCGCGCTTCAGGCATGAACGACTCATTGGAGTTGCTGCAGTGTAATGAAAACTTGCCCTCCTCACCTGGATACAACTCCTGTGACGAGCACATGGAGCTTGGTAAACAAAATTAAAAGTTTTTTAGGAGTCTGAGATTCATATTCTTTTTGGTCCACTTCTCCACCTACCTTAAACTGCTTCAAAGTATGTGAAGTTTTTGTACCTTAGGAGTTTTCAGCATTCTACTGTTACTGCTTGTAAAATACTACTTAAAACCAACATAACTTTGGGCTATTTATGGTCATCATCGAAACTCATTTACAAATTATCAAAGTAAGTCACTGTCCTGGGTAAAGGGTAAAGGTTGGGCCGTTAAACGCCTCCGGAAACACCTCCTGCGTGTGGCTCCTGTGATGTTTGAAACCTGTTGGTGAGCTCAGTACCTTGTGCTCGGCCGCCTCATGGCTGGTTTGTGGCTGCAATGGGCAGGTTACAGCGGACCCTTGAAACTGGAGGATCTGTCGTTTATGGTCATCAGTGCCACCAAGCTGCCCTTGGGATGTGTGGCCGGTAGAAGTGTGTAGGTTTGTGCAGGTAGGACTTGGAATTGCACTGCTAGGAGGTTGGTACTGAAGAGTCAGCAGCCACGGCTTGTGGTCCTGCTTTTCAGCTTGGCTCTGTCTGCATTTAATGCCCGGCTTGCTGAAATGTTCACAAACCCCTGAGAGGCCGTGATTATCTTCCCTTTACCAGGGATAGGACAGAGGAGACTACGTGCTGCTGCGCTCTTTGGGAATTTGGAGATACTGCAGGTCTTGGGACATTTCCTGCTTGAATGCCGACAGGTTGCTGGGCCCTGTGAGTCACCGAGTGGTGGGTGCCATTAAGCACGGAGCGCCCCTTTGTTCGGGTAGTTGTTTCTCACCAGAAACCCACCAGTTTCAGGAGGAAATCAGGAAGTTAGGGCCAGTGGGTGGCAAAAACTCGCACCCCTCCTCATTGCTTGGGTTTAAAAGCAGTTAATTTCCTGAGCTTGAAAGACAAATGAACCCTTTCTATGCAGTAACTAAAGAAGTGCTGGTCCAAGAAGGGCGTCCGCAGTGGGGAAAGGGGAATAGCTAGGCCAGTGCGAGAGTTACAGGGCGGAGTTTGCGTAATGTGATGTTTTTCAGCTGCTCAGTGAAATGGGGATGGCTTCTACTCCGTTTTCTGAGTGGATATCCTGAATTAATACTTAATAAGTAAGACATTTTGGGGGCACCTGGGTGGCTCAGTGGGTTAAAGCCTCTGCCTTTGGCTCAGGGCATGATCCTGGGGTCCTGGGATCAAGCCCCGCATCGGGCTCTGTGCTCACCTGGGAGCCTGCTTCCTCCTCTCTCTCTGCCTGCCTCTCTGCCTCCTTGTGATCTCTGTCTGTCAAATAAATAAATAAATATTTAAAAAAAAAAGACATTTCGGCTTCAATAGGCTGTTCTGAGATGTCCGCCTTGAGTAAGAATTCTGTGTCTGTACTTTATAGTAACAGCTGACCAGGAGTCCTAAGGCTAGAAGAATTTTCTGTTTTACATATTGAAGGGACCCAGTGGATCTGCAGTTTGTTGTAGCTGTGTTTCATGAAGTTTTTTTTAAGGCCTGTAAGATGCTTTTTCTTCTCCTCCTTTTTCTTTTTTTTAAATACAGGTTTTTTAGAATTCAGTCTTCGCTGGCGTTCATAGCCGTGGTGTGTACATGAGCCTTGGGAACACACTCTTAAGAAAACATAACCAATCGTTATTACTGAGTTTAGAATTTTTCAGTCAAAAGAAATAATTCAGCATAGATTAAGTTGAATAAGTAGTACCTAAAACTTATAATATGACCTATTGATCTCATCTTTAAAAATTGTTCTCATTATTGTAGTAATCTTCCGTAACAGGGTAATAAAGAACGGGAGTAAACCCATGTGTGTACATAAAATGCCTTTTTCCTCATTAACATGTTAACCTAAAAACATCTTTGGTGGCCTATGGACTAATGCCAGGTGAGCTATAAAAAAAAAAGAAGTTAGAAGACACAAACTTTTTCTGGTCTGGGAAGAGGTCTGTTTTCTGTCATCTCTTTTGACCCTTGAATGTAGAAGGTGTCATTTTTTAGATCAAAACTTCCTCATCCAAGAAAACATTTCAAATTTATACTTCCCACAGAATTAATTAGCTACATTTAAGGACTTCTCTTCCAGCTGTAATTTTTAACATTATTCCCTGTATTAGCAATTTCCTTTTTATAATTTTGAGTGTGTTTCTTTGCAGATGACCTCCCTGAACTTCAGGCTGTTCAGAGTGATCCTACCCAATCTGCCATATACCAGCTAAGTTCAGATGTTTCACATCAAGAATATCCAAGACCATCCTGGAACCAAAATACCTCAGACATATCAGAAAATACTTACGGTGAAAATGAGGTGGATTGGCTGACTGAATTAGCAAATATTGCCACCAGCCCGCAGAGCCCACTTATGCAGTGCTCGTTCTACAACAGGTGGGAACACTGACTATATTTGTTACTGAAAATGTCTGTCATTACAGAGAACAATTTTTTTCTAGTTTTAAAAGTAATAATACTATTAACCATCTAATGCGTGGTTTACTGAATTTAGAATTTATAAGTCATTCGAATTAGGTTCTTTTTTCTGTAGTGATTACAGAGCTTTTTCACCTGGTATCATGATTTCATACTTTGAGAAGTAGATAAAAGGGATGAGAACCGCAGAGTCAAAAATATTTGTAAGTATATTAAAGTCATCAAAAAATAAACCAGACCAAGAAATACTTTTATTAGATACTTAGGCTTATAGAAATGAAAATTATACTATGTCTAAAAAACCATAGTTGTAATAAATGTTTTATTTTAAAATCTTAGCAACCTTGAGTTTGGTTCCTTTTGGTCTAGGTTTATTTCTTCCACATTATATGTAACCTTATGTTACCTTATCTGTTCGTGAAAACTGTAATTGCTAATGTTAAATCTAGAACATCATAAAAGTGGACTGCCATTGGTGAACACCACTATTTCATATACCCAGACTAAATTTTCTGCAGATGAGTTGTTCGTGCTATGAAATTGTGGAAGCTTTGAACTAAAATTCCTAGAGAGACCTCAGTGGGTAATGTTTCATTAATTATCCCTAAAATTAGAAAATTATCTATGTGACGGGGCACCTGGGTGGCTCAGTTGGTTAAGCGACTGCCTTCGGTGCAGGTCACGATCCCAAAATCCCGGGATCAAGTCCTGCATTGGGCTCCCATCTCCATGAGGAGTCTGCTTCTCCCCTATTATTCTCTCTCAGTCTCTATCAAATAAATAAATAAAATCTTAAAAAAAAAAAAAAAGAAAAAAAAGAAAATTATCTATATGAAAATACCTAGATGAATATGATAGTTTGTAGGAGAGAGAGGCGGATTTGTACTCGTGTGGGTAGACAGACTATATAGTCCATATGAGGTGATGTAGGAGTAACTGAATTTTGGTATTGCTTCTAACTTAATGTAATTCTTTGCTAAAAAATAAACTTTTCATGTGTGAAACCCTGGTTTTCTTGCAACCCATTAAATTATTTTGTTTTTCCTCTGTTCAGTGGGATGTTGGTCTCCATTAGGACAAATTCAATTTAGTTAACTAAATTTCTCAGTTTAATTCCATGGGAAATTTCTGAGAAAGAAAAAATAGTCAAAAAGCTAAAAATTTGTTTATAATGAAAAACAAACCCTGACTTTCCTCTTGGACTTTTTTTTCCTAGTTTAGTGATAACACTTTATTTATTTATTTTGTAACAGCAAACTTAAGAGAATTAACAATGTAGCTCACTGAAAGTTGAGTAAACCCCTCAGAAGATAATTGATATAAATAAAAACATAAAGGAGTAGTTCCCCAAAGATAGAAACTTATCCTCTGCAGCATCTTCTGTGCTTCCCTTCTTCCTGGGGAACAAGACCAAGAGTCAACGCTCTGCTGTCTGGCCTGCCTCCTCACACTGTCAGCGGCTGTTCATGCAGCTTCTCGTAGTGTGTTAAACTGTGTTAGTAAGCTTTGGATGTCTGAATTCTGCCAAGGGGTTAAGGACAGGTACCATTTACATTACCCCTGCATAGGTAGAGGGATGAAGAGACCAGTGGTGTTGGGTGTTTCAGACACGTATGGCATGTTAATTTTTACAGAATGTTTAGGCCATACACATTTTAGAACATTGCATTGTTACTTCTCCTTAAATGGTTCAACAGAAGAACTAATAAACCCCAATTAGTCCTGAAGGCACGGATATACTTAAGGACATTTAGCAGTCTGGCCATTCTCTAATATCATAAAGGTCTAAATGTTTGAGGCGCTTGGGTGACTCAGTTGGTTAAGCAGCTGCCTTCGGGTCAGGTCATGATCCTGGGGTCCTGGGATCGAGCCCCACGTTGGGTTCCCTGCTCAGCGGGGAGCCTGCTTCTCCCTCTCCCTCTGCCTGCCCGTCTGCCTGCTTGTGCTCTCTCTCTCTGTCAAATAAATAAATAAAATCTTAAAACAAAAAACAGTATTTGTATTTTGAAATCCAGAACTGGAGAGGTTTTTTTTTTTCTTTTAAGATTTTATTTTATTTGACAGCACAAGCAGGGGGAGCACAGGGAGAGGGAAAAGCAGGCTGAGCAGGGAGTCCAAAGTAGGACTCCATCCCAGGACCCAGGGATCATGCCCTGAGTTGAAGGCAGGCGCTTAACTGACTGAGCCACTCAGGCGCCCCTAAGGGGTTTTTATTTAAGAAGTGACAGAACTTGAAAGCATAGTTTTGTAGACCCTTATCAAAAAGTAACTTCTGCAAAGGCATAATGAACAAGTGTTAGGATAAAATAAAAATCGTGGGGCTAACACAATTTCTCAGGGAGTAAGGGAAGACCTGGAATATGAGATGTCCCTCCCCCTTTAACCAGCTAAGAGGGTTAGTACAGACATGCACATACTTTGCTCTGTTATGGCCCAGATTCCTTCCGGTTTGGCACCTCTGAGAACTGTCCTGATGTGGGCCGTTGCGGTGGGTTGGTCTCCCAGAGCCTGCAGTCTTCCTCCCTGATGCTTTCCGAACTCCTGAGCTGAGCGCATGGTGCCACTCACCCTGGCTGGGCAGGCTGCCTACTGCTCCCCCTTCCGGGAAGGGTTGGCCTTTTTCTAAGGTGGTCCTGGGGGAGAATAACTAGCCTTATGAGTAGACGCTTTTCCATATGTTTGTATCAGAAAACAAGAAATAGTGTCCGTTACAAGAAGTTGCAAATAAGCTGCTTTCTGCTATAATAAGTTGAAACGTTTTAGCTTCAGGTAGTTCATTTCATCTGCCCGGTGACAGGTGGTTGGTAGGTGGAGGGTTCCGCATTGGCCCCGTTCAGCTTAGATGCCCTGTTCATACCGACTGAGTCAAAATAGAGGAGAGAAATGGACAGGGAGCCCTGCACGTGAGCCTTCATGAGTGAGGGTCTGCATGTTTGTGTCTACTTACTGATGTAAAAACGTCTGAATAAAGGAACAAATAATTTGGAATTTAAAAATACATGGCTAGGGACGCCTGGGAAGCAGCTGCCTTCGGCTCAGGTCATGATCCCAGCGTCCTGGGATCGAGTCCCACATCGGGCTCCTTGCTCGGCAGGGAGCCTGCTTCTCCCTCTGCCTCTGCCTGCCATTCTGTCTGCCTGTGCTCGCTCTCTCCCCCTCTCTCTCTGGCAAATAAATGAATAAAATCTAAAAAAAAAAAAAATACATGGCTAAATTTGAAAAAAGAATGGTACTTAGCATGTGTGAAGAAGGCTTGGGTAAGAAGTTAAGGAATAGTGTTCTACAAGTGAAATCTTGAAGTCTTTACTAGTGTTTTCCATAAGTGTCTTATATGTGTAAGTTGGTATTAGGAATATGAAGTTCTTTTCATCAAAAAGAAAGATCTGTAAGGACCTCTGCTTTATGGTTAAAAGTGTTTCCTTATTTTAGATCATCTCCTGTACACATCATAGCTACTAGCAAAAGTTTACATTCCTATGCACGCCCTCCACCCGTGTCCTCTTCTAAGAGCGAGCCAGCCTTCCCTCATCATCACTGGAAGGAGGAAACACCAGTCAGACATGAAAGGGTGAGTGTGTTCATGAGCATAAACTTACGAAGTTTGCACAACAGTTGAAATATGTTAACTTTCCTTTTCTCAGAAGTACTTATGAAGCACATACAGCTGGGAAATTGTCTCACTGTTCTAGAGATCGGGATTCCATTTTATGTTTGTTACCAGTGGGAATGTATGTTGAACCAAAACTTGCAAAAAGTTCAGTTTTCAAAGGCATTTTTTTCCCTAAGTTTACAGTTTAAGTTATCCATTCAGGAGGGGAGAGAGAGAGCTGGAAGCCTTGAGATAAAGACAGATATTAACAGAATATGTTGCAAAATAAAAAAGTTTCTTATGTTTTTCTCCATAGGCAAATAGTGAGTCAGAATCTGGCATTTTCTGCATGTCCTCCCTCTCCGATGATGATGATTTGGGCTGGTGCAATTCCTGGCCTTCAACTGCTTGGCACTGTTTTCTGAAAGGTGAAAGAATGCTTGAATTTTTATAGCTGACTTGTGTAGCATGCTAGGCACATACCTAATTTTTTTTTCCTTTTTTTACTTAAACTTCAGGGACACGACTGTGCTTTCATAAGGGAAGCAATAAGGAATGGCAGGATGTTGAAGATTTTGCTAGAACCGAAGGCTGTGATAATGAGGAGGATCTCCAAGTGGGCACTCACAAGGTAGATTTAAAATTCGTAAAACTTTTCCAAGTCTTTCAGAAGGCAACCTAGGCTCATTACTAATCTATAGGAGCATTCTCTGTTTACTTTCATGCCTAAGTGACATCTTACATTTTAGGAAGAGGTTTTGTGACTCTGTGTTACGGCTCAGCCAGATGGAGCGCCACAGTGACTTAAGGCTTACCTTTGTAATCATGCTTTCTTAGGTGGGAAAAAGATGTATTTCTTAGCTGTTTTTGTATGTTCTATGTTGGGGGAAACTAAACTGGCATTTAAAATAAAATGAACAAATGAACCAAGGCTTTTTCTTAGGTAATGTACAAAGGAGTTAATTCCCAAATGGATAATTGAGAGTTGATTATATTAAGTTACTTTCTAAATGATCTGATAAAATACTGGCATTTTTTAAGTTGATAAGCAAAAGCAATAGGTGGCAGCAGTCCGAGAAATGTCAGTTGGTATCTTTAAAATCTTAATTTTTGAAATATCAAAATTCTCCATCTCCACTGTAGGCAGAGAAGTTGGGCATGTGAACTGTGCTTGTTTAAAATTCCTGTTTTGATCCTGCTGTTACTTACTGTTGAGTCTAGAGAGAAATAGTACCGACTCAGCTGCCTTTCGGTTCCCCTCTTGTTGCTCTTCACTTGTAATGAAGTTTGTCTGGTCTGACTTGGGCCTCTGCCATTCTGCTCAAATTGTCTCAAAGGTTCCTAGCTTCATTCTGATTTCTAGTGAGACTTCTTGCTTTGTTTGGCATCTTTGCAACTCAGTGAGTCGTCTTCTCTTGATTTGTGCAGCGTGGCAGGGATCCGGGTCCCTACTGTCACCGTCTCTGTGACTGGTGGCTTCTCTGCCCATGGTGCTGAGTGTGTGAGAAGGTTCTGCCCCTTGGCACTTCTTCACCATTTCCTGTGTGCCCATATGGTCAGCAGCAGCTCCTTGGTAGGCCTGCGGAAGGCGCTCTGTTGTTGGACAGAGACCTGAGCGCTGGTTCTGGTGTGTGTGATCTGGTGTGTGTGGTCGATGTCGGGCGGACGGTCAAGCCTGCTGCGCGGTGGCTTCCTGATCTGTAAAATGGGGCTGGATTCATTTGGATGTCTCGTAACCCTAAGAATGAGAAGATCCTGTAATTTTTCTTTAACAAATATATGGCTTTAGCCTTCGCCCGCATGTTGGACATCTGCACATGGCTATCCACCAGTCCTTTATGCTTGACTTGTTAGTATAACGGAGACTGGACCCACCTTTTTCTTCCCCTTCTTGGCCTCCTTTCCCTCCCTTCTTCTAAACATACTGTTAACCTTCTTGATTGGTAGATTAAAAACCAAGAAGTTGACTGTTCCTCTCCTCCATCCATAGTTAGCGGATCAGTTCTGTTTCCCTAAAGATGCTTTGCGGTTACCCTTCTCTCCTTTGTCACTTCTTCCTCCCGCTAGTGGAGGAACGGTTGTGGACTAAAGCTTGCCGGCGGTCTCCTTGGTTTCTCTGTGAATTTAAGGGTAGGGATCCTGTGTAGTTAATGTCTTTCCAGAACCTAGCACCTGGCATGTGCCCACTGCTCACATATTGGTTGAATTTAAATTTAGCCTGGTTCTACCACCGCAGCCCTTGTCAAATAAGACTAATGGGTTTCTTTCCTCATGTCTTCAAAGAAATTGGATACCAGAGGCACCATTTATTCTGCAGACTTTGTATCATCTTCTTAAAGTGGACCGTTGTTAGTAAAATACTTTCATTGACTTGCAGTACCCTCTCGAAGGAAGGTTTGGGCACTTCCCCCGTCTTTAAGACTCTTCACCTTACTAACTGGCCTCTCCTTCTTGGGCTTCTTTGCCTCACCTCTGAACTCGCCCGTATTTCTAGCAAATACTCAGCACTCTCCGGAGCAGGCACCAGTTTCAGCTGTTCCTGGCATTGAGGCACATTCTTCTACCTTCTGGGTTTCGTTCCTTTAAATCCCAGTTCCATGGGAGCCGAAAGCTCTTCCTAGTCTCTCTCGGAGTTTATACCTCCCTTCATTAAAGTCCATTAGCATCGTTTACACTTCACTTAAAGTGCTAATTCCAGTCGGCTTTACACGGTAGTGATTTATAGATGAGCCTTTCTTCATCACTGGGTGGAAAGCAAGGACCCTACCAGCAGGGATCCTGTCTTGTTTATTGTGACCTTTTCCACAGTCTTACATGTAATAGGAACTTCACTGTGTGTTGAATTAAAATTTGCCTGTTTGTTCACTCTATGCATGTATTTTCAGGGCTATGGTTCTGATGGTCTAAAGTTGTTATCACATGAAGAAAGTGTATCATTTGGCGAGTCTGTACTGAAGTTGACTTTTGATCCCGGTACAGTGGAAGATGGCTTACTTACTGTAGAGTGTAAGCTGGACCACCCTTTCTATGTTAAAAATAAAGGTAGGGCTTCAATTTGAATTTATAGTAACTTTTTAAAGAAAGCTTCTTAAATCTATAACTATGTCTTGTGTCACAATTCTTTGATGATTAAGAAAAAAAACTTGAAGGGCGAACTTCTTTCAAACTTCAGAGAACTACCACAGGAAGCGCCTTATCATAATACCTACTGATGTGTATGCATTTTAGCAGGAGTCAGACCGGGCTGTCCCTCCCATGGGTAGGAACTCTAAGACTCGCATAGCACACTATATAAGCAGCTCTCTGTTATCTTGGTATAGTTTGGGGGATGGAATATTCCAGTAATTGCATTTTGGTTTAGGATTACCAGATACGCTATATACGTGAGTCACTTTTCTGAGATCTGTTATAACAACACCATGTTAAAAATGATAATTCAGAGGCAATATATTTCATGGTCTCAGTCATCATCATCTATCACTTACTATCTTGTAAATTGCTGGAAGTGCCGATTGATGAAATCAGTGTATTAATAAAATGCTGAATTAAACTAGTTTTGGAGAGCTTTTGCATTGCTTGAAGAAAATACTTGGACTTGCTTTTTGGCAAAGATAAAGGATATGTTAAAAATCTGGGACTTAACTAATAACTTTTTATTTTTAAGGCTCGGAAATGATAGGTATATCGTAGAATAAATAATTAGGGTCCCTTCTGTCCATCTCTATCCTTTATGTAACTGCTGTTTGATTTAATTTTAGGTTGGTCATCATTTTACCCAAGCTTGACTGTGGTACAGCATGGCATTCCATGTTGTGAAATTCATATTGGTGATGTATGTCTACCTCCTGGACACCCCGATGCCATTAATTTTGATGATTCAGGTGTTTTTGATACATTTAAAAGGTAACACTGGGTTAATTCTTTTTTTTTCTGTTAATTTTTACCTTTAATCTCTTTAATGATTGCTAAGTCAGATATTTAGGAGAGTAAACCTAAAAGATTTGAGAATTATAAAAGGACTACTTAGAGGAAGTATGTACACGATTAAATGAAAAAATAGGTAGTATAAAATAATTCAAGGGGAGCTTTTCACAGAGTAGTCATATAGGAAACCTGGGAGTTCATAAAATATTTGATATGAGATTAGGAAAAATACCATATGTTATGTGACCAAGAAATATAGAGATGAGTGTTTTGATAGTTATATATATAATAGTTATATGTATAAAAAATTGCTATATCCAGCCAGCTGTTTTCACCAGACCACAAGTCTCCTCATAATGTTTTTTTGTAATTAATTATTATCTTTTCTTAACTGTTTCTTTTAATATTCATTTCAACCAAGGGCATTAGTTGCATGAATTGACAAATAGTAAAAATAGTGAAAAATTGACATTTGGAAAATCTTAAAGAGAAAGGGGTTTTTCCTGAGAACAAAGTAAGTATGCAGGTGTCCTGACACTCCAGAAGGCTGATGTGATCAGCTGTGTTCAGTTTGTGTGCACCTTTTCTAGTTTTAGCACTGAAAGGCCCATGACCATGGAAGCCCCTCAGGCCTGGGCACGCTGGGGTCGTGAGTTACCTACACCTAGGCATTAACCAGAAAAAGTGTGTGTAGGTATCTGGGATTTTAAAACTCATTTTTTTCTTTAAGATAATTATTAAGTAGAGAATTCAGAATTCCTGCTGGCCTATAGGTTTTATTTCATTCATTTTAACATAATAAAACGTAATGTTAATAAAATACTTTTATTTCAAAAGGATATGTGAGGTATTGTTTTAAAAAAGCAACTAGCGCAGGCCCTGACACAGGTTATATGCTCAGTAAACATCTACAGATTGGAATCTAAATGCCATTTGATTATGTTCTTCATACATACTGTTCTAAAAATTATAGAGAGATGAGACAGTTTGAAGATCTGATACTCTAAACATTCTTAAGATTTTGGTAAGAATATTCTAGAGACACAGAAACTTTGGAAGATAATTTGGCTTTATTTTATAACACTGAATATCTGTAATAGTTGTCCCTGGAAAAGTACATGTGCCCTAGAGAAGCAAATTCTCACAGACATGCACCAGGAGAGATGTAAGATCATAGCTGTGTTGCTCAGGATAGCAAAACCGTGGAAACAGTGCATTACAGCGATTCGGCAGCTGCAGACACATACATAAATAATGATGTAATCACACGACAGAATTATAAGTGGAAGAAGAATGAGCCATAGCCATACATTGTAAAACATGAATCAATTTTAGAAATAATGTTAAGTAAGATTAGTCTCAGAAATATGCATTATCATTACACTTTTTATGGAATCAGATGTTCTGTGGAAATACATCTAAGAGAATTATAAATCTAATTACATTTATGTAATTTTTACACAGTATGTATAATACACATTGTACAGTTAGGGATTCAGCGATGTAGGAGGGTGACTCATAGCATTTAGTTTGTAGTCACACTCATGCTTAAGATTTCTTACGGTGAAGGGATACAAAGCAAAATCACAAAAAGGCAAGGCACGTGGGGTGAAGTCTGGAGGAAGCCAGGCTTCCAGGACTTGTCTCCCAGGGGAGTCACACACGTGTGCATCTCTCTCCCTCTGCAGCGTGTGCTAACAGCGGGTAGGCCGGGGCATCAGCCTGGGAAGCTGTCGGCCACTCTCGCCAGGGCTTTGCCGGGAGCTGGTCTCTCAGGCTGCCTTGGCCTTGCACGTACTGATTCTGGACTTTCAAAAGGAAAACAGGTGTTGAGGGCAAACCATGTTGTTTGTACACGCAGTTTAGGCACCATGAGCCACTCTACCAGTTGTGGAATGATGAGAACTCTCCTTGAAATCCTAAGTCCAGATGCTGGTCGAGGGCCAGCCTCGCACGGACGCCCTCGAAGGGAGAGCAGTCTTCCCTGCTGTGTTTACTCTTCGCTGCGTAACAAGACTTTTACATGTTACGTGCTGATACAGTTGACGTATTAACATGATTGATGCTGCTGTAGTGTTTATATATTGTGTTTATGAATTTTTTCTAATACCATACTGAAAAAGTAAGGGGATGATAAACCGTTCAGGAGAGTGGTTTTTCTCTGGAGGATGGCAAATGTGGAACTTTAGTGAGAGAAATATTCTATTTCTTAATTAGTTTGTGGGTTTATGCATTTATTTGTACTTTATAACATAAAAGTCCTATATATTTTTTATCTAGCCAGTGTTACATGGTGTAAAACTTTCCTTTAAGCAAAAAGGAACACTAGGCTAACTCAATCCCGCTTTGCCAAGATGGTAGGTTCCCGTCCCTTGGTCCCCTGAGCAGCAGTCACGCCTGAGATGACCTTGGACATTGGTCTCGTTTTGCTGTGGCGTGAAGCAGCTTCGTCCCTTCTGCTCCCCATAAAGGAGTGGAAAATGGGCAGTTTGATCCAGGGAAACCATGACAAAGTTGGGAAGCATGAAGTTGCCTACATTTTCACTGTGGATTAGATTGACTTCGTGGGTTAAGGGAGGTGCTGCCTGGTGTCAGGAAGGCAAGAAGGGGAAGAACGGCAGGAAGAAGAAACCCTCGTCTGAGAGGGAGCCCCAGGGTGAACTCCGGGGACTCTGGAGCTTTGGGGCCAGCTCTTAGGTCCTGCTGTACAGAGAAGGACATTTGAGTAGATTTTAGCTTGGTAGGGACCAGAAGTCAGCACAGACGAGCTCTTAAACACAACTTCCAGTTCATTTGTGGAAAGGAAGCTTCGGAGAGCATGATTTGGAGAAGCCCGTTTGAGCTACAGGATTGAGGGCCGGTCTTCTAGGCATCAGGCAGTTTTCAGAGTCACTTCTGACTCTGTGAAGTTGCCATTTCTGTTCCAGAGATAGAATTTAACAAACTTATCAGGAGCCTGTCTGTGCCCTCGGGGCTGTCACCTGAGGTAATCTGCGCCCAGTGAGATGACCTCTCCCTTTGCTGGGGGTGGAAATGGGGCACCGTTAAGGAGCTAAAACAGCCATTAGTGTCAGAACCAGGTTTCAAGTCTGTGTCATCCGAGGACTTCCGAGTTTAGAGCTCTGTTTACCAGTCTAGGTTCCCTCTGCAGTAGCAGTAGACACCGCAGTGCGTGCCTGCGGGGCGCCGGTCTCCGCGGGGTTCCGTGGACGCTGTTGTGGCCGCACAGCTGCGCGCTCTGTGCGAACGTTCCTCTCAGAGACGTTAACTGAGCGGGGCGCGTGGTTCGTGGCCCTCTGCCTGCCCAGTCCCGCCGCTAGTCAGTGCAAGAGGTGGGGTTGAGCCCAGTTAAAATCCTACGTTATTACGTTCTCCGGCATTTACCTTCTCTGTCGTCAAATATTTGAGAAACCGGTCTGTCTGCCTGGTGTGGGGACCGAAGGTCTGGGAAGACAGGGGCCCGCCTCTTGGCTTCCCGTCCAGAGGAGGAGCGGCCCGGGGCTGTGTGCGGGCAGCGTGCGCTGCGGGGGACCGAGTTGTGGAGCGGGGCCGCCTGCGCCCGCACCCGGCTTCGCGCGGCTCCGCTGGGGAAGCGGGACTCGGTCGATGAACTGCGCAGCGGCCTATGAAACCGGCTGTGAAATGATCATGCGGAGGGACGGGTCCGCGAGTGGCCAACAGACTGGCGGTTCACAGAGCTGCCCCTGCTGTGGGGATCGCCTTGCTGGAGTGACAGCTGGCGAGGCGGGCAGGGTGTTGCGGGGAGGCCTCAGGGAGAGTGCGGGGCGGGGCTCCCCGCGGTGAGGCGCGCCCCCGCTGTCCGGCTGTCGGGCTGTCCTGGTCGTGGAGGCTTGCTTTTAGACAGTCTGGGTCCTGTTTTAATGCTTTTGTGACATCAAAATCCAGAACTCTCTGGTTACATATTTCAGGCTAAGGACGTTGTATCCATAATGGGAATAGGGCAGGCTCCATTCGTACCACTAGATGGTAGAGTTTTCATATTTCAGTAGTTCATGAGCTTGCCTCAGAATTTTGTTAAATCTTTTGGTATTTCAGATTGTAATCAAATACTTCTTTTGGTGGAGATGAATCATTCCATGTCAGGTTCATTTATGCTGCTTTTTAAATTTTGCTGTTTTTCTCAATTATATATGGGAGGGGCTTGAGGATAGCAAAATTGTTTCTTTGATGTAATCCTGATTGCTAAACATCGATCAGATGGTTTTGGAGTCCTGTTTACGTTGATTTCATGTGATACCTTAAAAAAAAAAACACAGGTGTGGTTGATAATCGGTAGGAGTCATTTTTATTGTGTGCAGTGAATGGCGTGGGCCGCAGGCGCTGCGCCCTCTCAGCCCTGTCTCTGGAATAATTCGTGATCTCCTGTTGCTTTACCTTTAGGCAGATACTTCTTATTCCTGGAGCTAATATCAACCTGTTGTGATAGATTCCCAGAATTTCTGTTTCAGGAAGAGAGTGGGAGAGTAGGGGCTAAATTTAGAATAAAAGTTGTTTTTTTAAATTTTATTTATTTATTTGAACACAGAGAGGAAATACAAGCAGGGGGAGTGGGAGAGGGAGAAGCAGGCTTCCCGTGGAGCAGGGAGCCAGATGCGGGGCTCCATCTCAGGACCCTGGGATCATGATCTGAGCTGAAGACAGATACTTAACGACTGAACCACCCAGGCAACCCTAGAAATAAAAAGTTTTCTGTTAAGAGAAGAGGTATAAGCAGTGGGTGTTAACACATTTGGAACAAAAGAAATCTTGGACAGGTGTAATCTTTAGGTTGTCGTCTACATTAGCTCCACTTTTGAGGTAGTATTTTCAGTGAATCTTATTATCATTTGTTCACTTTGAGGTCACCCAGGGGCAAGGCGGAGCACCATGGTTTTGGTGAGGAAATCTAAGGGCTTTGGAGGTGGAAAGATCGGGGGCTGGATTTAGTAGCTGTGGGGTCTTGGGGTAAATAGTACTTGTTCCGTTCTTGGCCTGTTTCTTTCTTTAAAGAGAGGCTAAGGATACTCGCTAAGTGAGCTTGTTGGGAAAATGAGAGAATATGGATAGCTGGTTTCCATGCCCACGTAAACTGAATATACCTGCCAAAATACGGAACTTGCCTGCTGAGTGCAAGTTCTCACTTCTAAGTTATTAAACTATGTTCTAGATGGATGGCCTTCAGGGTGATGGATGTGTACATGACTGTCTTGATGTAAACAAAATTTTAAGTTCCTTTAGCTGTATTCAACCGCTTTAAAAAAATTTTTTTTTAAGATTTTATTTATTTGACAGAGATCACAAGTAGGCAGAGAGGCAGGCAGAGAGAGAGAGAGAGGGAAGCAGGCTCCCTGCTGCACAGAGAGCCCAGTGTGGGGCTCTATCCCAGGACCCCAGGATCATGACCTGAGCTGAAGGCAGAGGCTTAACCGAATGAGCCACCCAGGCGCCCCAGTGTGTTCAACTGCTTTTGACTGTCCTTCCCCCACACTTTGCCTTGTCTAGCAACTAATCCTCAGGCCTGGTACATGTCTGCTGCTCCATCTGAATTTTCTAGCTTTATTTAGACTTCTGTAGGCCAAGAAATCAGATTATCAAATTTGTCAAAAAGTGAATTTAAGCAATAATTAAGTGGGTTGTGTGGGATCTGGAGGAGGTACTTGCTATGGATAAAGTGTGCAGATTATAACATTCTTGTGGGGGCTTGAAGTTTTCTTAACTTTTGTAGTCTCTGTAGATTTAAAAAATAGTAATTTTAGTCCATGCAGATAGAAGCTTTCAGGTTACAAGCAACTATCAGTGGTGAAATGGATAGAGTTGGGTAACATACACATTGACGTTTCCAATCAGATGTTAAGGGTTTTGTTTTTGTTTTTTAATCACGTTTTTACAAACCAATTCAACTGAATTAAAACCATGTTAATACATTTTTTTTAGCTATGACTTCACACCTATGGATTCTTCTGCAGTCTATGTGTTAAGTAGTATGGCTCGTCAGCGTCGTGCATCTTTGTCTTGTGGAGGGCCTGGAGGTCAAGACTTTGCAAGATCTGGACTCAGTAAAAACTGTGGCTCACCAGGATCATCACAGCTCTCTTCCAATTCCTTGTATGCTAAAGCTGTCAAAACCCACAGCTCAGGGACTGTGAGTGCCACTTCTCCTAACAAGTGCAAAAGACCAATGAATGCCTTCATGCTTTTTGCCAAAAAATACAGAGTTGAATATACTCAGATGTATCCAGGGAAAGATAACAGGTAAAAAGAGTATTTCTGATTCTAATAATTAACACTCAGTACAGTTTTACAGGAACGGGGGTAGTTAAGTAAACTTATCCTCCAAAAGCTTTTATTACTATTTAAAGATTTTTTTGACTTAGCATGAGAGAGGGGCAGAGGGAGAAGCAGCAGCTGCCTCCCCGCAGAGCAGGGAGCCCGATGCGGGGCTCGATCCCAGGACCCCTGGACCACGACCTGAGCCGAAGGCAGATGCTCAACTGACTGAGCCACCCAGGCATCCCCCACCCCCCACCAATAGTTTTTATTATTGAATTCATTTTCTTAGGTTGACTTTAAAAAGTTGGGAATTTTTAGGGTCATGGGTAAATATTTTATAATACCTGGAGAGAATTTGGGTTACCTAAGGATCTGCCTTCTAAAATAATATTAAATTTTGTTTGCCTGTTGGAAGTCACAGTTCTAACAACTGACTGTTCCATCTTTCTAGAACAGTTTCTTGTGTCAGATCTCAAGGATGTCATTACAACTGTGTCATACTATGGAGTGGGCAGGCAGTGGCAATTTGGACAAATGTAGAAATCATTATAAACTGCCAAAGATGAAACTCAGAACCCAGAGATAAAATTGACTCCAGTCTTTTCCACTCTGTTTATATGCTTAGCTGATCTCTTAGTGTCCTCTACTCACTCCCTCTCACACGAGCCTAAATTCTTCCTTTACTTAAATTACTTCTTCCAGTTTCCCCAGTTCCCTGACAATCGAAACTACTGATTTCCTTGATATCTTGAGAAAAGTCAAATGATTATCCACGTAAAACAACTGAATTTTGAACTCGAGGTTGAACGTCTCATGAGCTTAGCTGCTACATAGAGGGACAGGGAATGGACATGGTTTCGGGTCAGCGTCACGATTCCATGTCTGTAGAGGCCGTGAAACCCTCGCCATAGGACGGCTAGTTACGGCCGCCACCGCGCAGTTACAGATCTCTCTTGTAAGGAGAACTTCTAGGAGCTCCTCTGTGCACCTTTCAAATGCACAGCACAGTGGTACTGACCGCGGCCGCTGTTCGGCATCTGACGGCCCCACAACTGAAGTTTGTACCTTTTGACCCCCTTCACCCATTTCGTGCACACCCCACCCCCGGCCTCTGGCAGCTACCAGTCTCTTTTCACGAGCTACATTTTTAAGTATTTACATTAAAAAAAAAAAAATGTCTCAAACCAAATGTACTTCTTAATTTTTTTTAAGACTTTTCTAATTATTATTTATTTGATAGAGATCACAAGTAGGCAGAGAGGCACACAGAGAGCGAGATGAAGGGAAGCAGGCTCCCCGCCGAGCAGAGAGCCGGATGCAGGGCTCGATCTCAGAACCGTGGGATCATGACCTGAGCCCAAGGCAGAGGCCTTAACCCACTGAGCCACCCAGGCGCACCCCCAAATGCACTTCTCATTTGGGAATTGATACCTAACGTTTCTTACTGATTTTTTTTTAAATTTTATTTATTTATATGATAGAGACCACAAGTAGACAGGCAGACAGAGAGAGAGGAAGGGAAGCAGGCTCCCGGCTGAGCAGAGAGCCCGATGTGGGGCTGGATCCCAGGACCCTGGGATCATGACCTGAGCCGAAGGCAGAGGCTTTAACCCACTGAGCCACCCAGGCGCCCCCGTTTCTTACTGATTTAACTGGTAAATGTGTCAACCATTATGTGGTACCTTTAACCCATTGTAAAAACTGGGTTTTATTTTGAGAAAGGAAGATGCAGTACAATGTTTAATTGCATCAGCTTACTGGGAAAACTACGTACACATCTGTCCGTGTCCGTATTCACCGCGCAGTGACTTTCTTGCTAAGCAGTAGATCTGCGCTGCTGTTCTTCCGAGGCCCGGACGCCCCGCTCGAGCTTCCACGTCAGGCACTGAGCTCACTTGTATACACTTCGTGTAGCGTACGTGACCTTTTGTGTCATGGCGTCCATGGTTTCTGCATGTTCTGGACGAGATTTAAACACTGGTTTTAGGAGCAGTTTAACAAATATAAATAGGAAATAGCTTCAGATTTCTATCATGATGTGTTTTATCCAGTTGGACTTCTTTTCTTTGGAGTTTATCCAGTTTCTTCCACTACGGAGCTCGCCTAGGATTTAGTTGGCGTTGTGTTAGGAGAACAGTCCGGAGCGCATGGTTAATGCCTCCACATTTTCACTAGGGTTACAGGAATGAGTGAAACTCCGATCACAAATATTTGATGGGTTATGTATGAGCACAAACAGAAAGCAAAAATAGCTCTTAATACTTTATGCTGCTGATACCGAACACTGCCTTGCTCTCTTAAGCATCTCTGAGAAAACCGACGTACACCAGGGTAGAGCCAGTGGTAATTTAAACCATTTCACTGAAATACTTCACTTTTTTCTTTAAGCTCTGTAGGACACTGAAATTGTAGCGATTTTAGATGTTCTCTGACAACTGGAAGTACTGGCACTATTCCAGGAGGCTTTTAACTGCCAAGATTATGATGAATGGGCCCTTGGGACTGGGATTTTACTGGAAATGACTACTATAGCCTTGACCTTTTTCCTTCTCTCTGTTAGACAAGATTTTTGTCTTTTTTTCTTTTCACTTTTGACTATTTCTTTCTGAGGTAGCAGCACTGGACATGCGTCTTACAAGAAATTCTGGCCTTCAGCATCGTGTGCATGTTTATTTTACAGAGCCATAAGCGTGATCCTTGGCGACAGGTGGAAGAAAATGAAGAATGAAGAGAGAAGGATGTATACGTTAGAAGCAAAGGCTTTGGCTGAAGAACAAAAACGCCTAAATCCTGACTGTTGGAAAAGGAAAAGAACCAATTCAGTAGGTCTCAACAACTTGTTGCTCAAAAAGATCTTGGCTTTTCCCCAAAACTGTACTGGTGTGTGGAACAGTGCTTATAACCTTGAAAAAGTGGTATCAAGTTTCTTCTCAGTCTTTTTATACTTCACAGCCTAATAATGTTTTACACCACCCCATGAGGCAGGCTGCCTTTTTTTTTTTTTTTTAAATTATGAAGTGCCATTTATTCTTTAGCATGCAAAGTAAAAGTGTCTGGCATGCTTCAGAAGAATGTTTATCCAGAAACGTTGAGGTGGAAAAATAATTTTGGAATGGTAGTATTTTTAGTTGGGTTGAAAGTTGGGTATAACCAACTCAGTAGTACGCTACAAAATCTTTCTAATTTGGGGGTGACATGTCCCAGGAGCCTTTCTTTTCTAGGACACATTAACTTTCCTGGGGCCTTCTGATATTTGCACAGAATTTCTAGATTAAAAACCTCAGGAAGGAGAAGAAATAGGCCTAGGAAAACTCTACTAAATGAATTCACACCATAATAACACAGCCTTGGATGGAGCGGATTCTTAGAATGTTTCCATTACTAGGCTAGCAACTTTTGAGTCGTGTTTTTAGATTAATTCGGAAGAAAACTTCACATGATAGAACAGAGTGAGCTCAATTTGAAGTACCATTTAAAAATGAAGGGAAGACATGTCCTTCGCAGCGGGAGGACTAGCCAAGGATGTCTTAACATTCGTTTTGTGGAGCTACGCGTGTCTTTTTCAAGTAACATGCAGTTCACGATCGCTTACGTCTATCAGGGATTTCTTGTTAAAGCAGTAGACGGTGGTCAAACTCCAGTAGAAGAGGGCAGCTCAACCGGTTTTTTGAAGTTATTACCTTAGACTTGCGTGTGGTAGGACTTGGCCTGGATCGCCTTCCTTTGCTCCTCTTCCCTCTTCCTAACCCATCCCTTCTCACTGTTTTCATACATTTTCTGGATGCTTGAGCTGTTGGGTGTTATCACACTTTAAAAAAGAATTGTCCCATTTGAGAAAGTGAATTTTTTTTAAAATTGTAAGTTTATAAACATTCTATTCTCCATCTTAGCTTTCATTTGTAGAATTACTGTGTATTGATTTGTAAACATTCGCTGTGTTCATTTTCTCTCCACAGGGCTCGCAGCAGCATTAAGCCAGCATGTGCTTACGTTCTTAAGTCTGTAGTTGCAGAAACACTGTTGACGGAGGGGCTTAAGAAGATCAAGGTGTCACCATTTGTCCTGAATTCGTGTGACCATAAGATACTGATAGCATTGAGTCTTGAAATGATTTAATAATATGAGTGAGGATTTGCTTTCTCCATTAGAGCATTAAGTAAGCTAAAACTATCAACATTGTAAACCAAATTGCCTTATTTTTCTTCCAAACTTCATATATGTCTATCAGGTAATATAGGCTTGAAAATTGATATCCTGTGGTGCTAAAGTACAGTAGAAAGAGAGGAGAGTGTATACATGTTTTATTTTAAATTGTACAAAGGGGGAATTTAAAAATATGTAACTGCTGTTTATACATTGGCTCCTTACTGCTTATTAATCTGTAATGTACACATAGTGGAAGGCAACAGAGCCGGGAGCTGGCCTTTCCTCGAGCGACCACCACATGGCCCAGCCTCTGTGCCAAACCCAGGAGCTCCTAGTCCGGCCGGTGCCGCGAGGCGCCCAGAACGCGGCCGGTGTGCGGTGTCGGCGTCCTAGCGCACACACCGCCTGCCACAGGGCTTCCCGGGCACGCCGGGCGGCAGCACCCCCCAGGACTTCGGGCGGAGGCCTCGCGCAGGGCCCGGTCGAGCTAGTTAATAGCATTGGGATATAGTCACTGTCATGGTGCTGTTAACAGTTGACACCATTGTATTGTTTAACTTTGTGTTCTGTATCTCAGCCACATATCTTAAATATCTCGTTTGTCATCCTATGTGTATGGTGGGGGCAGACTTTGCACTTACTGCAGTGCGACACGTGCACTTTACTTTCCCTCCAGCTGTCCGAGGTGAGAGCGCACACGCTTTTGCTCTGAGCTACAATCATGGCTTTTCATGTTACTTACCAAGTGGTGTTTCTGGTTAGGAATCACAGCTGTAAAATTGATTTCAGTTCATTATACTTCTTCATGATGTTGCCCCTAAATTTTGCACACTATATTCTTGTATATTATTTCAAATAAAATGGAAAAAAAAAAGCCTGTTTATCTCAGACTTCTGATTGAACTTGACTGAACTTTATGTCTGAGTCAGAACAATAGGTGCAGGGCATGGAAAATACATTAAGAAGTTGCTGATGGGGTTTTTAAACATTAAATTAAAAACAAAATGTTAGTGACAGGTCATGGGCAATGGAAAAACAAGGATCTAGATTATCTGTGTAAGATCTTTGTAGACCAAAAATTTTTTTTTTTTTAAAGATTTTGTCAGAGAGAGGAGGGAGAGCGAGAGAGCGAGCGAGCACAGGCAGAGGCAGAGGGAGAAGCAGGCTCCCTGCCGAGCAAGGAGCCTGATGTGGGACTCGATCCCAGGACGCTGGGTTCATGACCTGAGCCGAAGGCAGCTGCTCAACCAGCTGAGCCACCCAGGCGTCCCCAAAAATTTTTAACTTGACATCTCTGCTACAAAGTTGAACAGCCAGCCCCCAAAGCCTGCTTTTAATAAAATGACACACACAGTATAAAGACAGGCGTGCTCTGTCTTTATTAAAGATACTGTAAGACAGACTTAACCTATGACCCTACGTCTTAGCTTTGGGAGATAAGCGGTTCCCAGAATTCACTGCATATTGGAAACACCCAGGGATGTTTTTAAAAACCAATGCCCGGTTCCCACCCCCAGAGGTGTCACCAGGGGTACACAGGGGGCATCAGGATTTCGAAAGCTTTCCAGCAGCGACTCTGATGTGCAGTCAGATTTGGAAGTCACTGGGCTACACACTTACCTAGTGAGGGCAAAGGTTAATTGGGAGCAGCGGGGTATTTGTAACGTGATCAGATCCCTCTAAAAGCAAAAGTAAAATTTTGACATTTTATGCTAAAGGGGGATGGGCTGAAGAGGTAAGTGGAAGATAACAGGGAACATAGGCCGACTACAGAAAGCCGTGGGCGGCAGCTGGTTCTAGAGCGCGCGTTTCTCAGGCGAACTGCAGCCTGGAGCTGGGGCGGGGCGAGGGAGACCGGGAAGTAGTGCCACCGTCACTGAAGAGCAGACATGGCTTTCTGAAGCAGCTGCACCATTATGGGATAAACCGGTGCAAATTCTTTGCCTTCTCTACTTCTTACTGATTGAACATAAGCTTCCAGAGCTCCCCTGAAAACAAAAATGAAAACAATGTCAAAGGAAATAAAACCACTTAGAGGGTTACCAATATATAAAAGCAGCCCATTTCTGGAATCGCTGTGTCCAGTTCCACAAGCTAAGTGACAAAGTGACAGCCTTCAAATGTCTGGTGGTAGCATTACCATGGCTACCGCGGAAGTCCAGGAACACCGTTCGTCTGCGTTGTACTCAGTGGTGGTCTCACACACGGGCCCTGCGGCCGCGGGTTGTTCTCAGTTTCCCTTCCCTTCCCTGGTCCAGGCTTCTGACCAGCGGCAGCTTGTGCTGTTCCACAGAGCTCACAAGGGGGAGCCCGCCGCCGCCGATCAGCGCGCTCAAGGGCGCGGTGGGACTCGGCTGCCGCGCACACGGTCACGGTCAGCCCGGGCGGTGCCTCAACACCCCGGACCTGGAGGGGAGGAAGAACCCCCGGGAGACGGTGCTGCCGCTGGGCTGGGAGTTTCAGCGACTTCTGGGATGAAGTTGTCTGACTTTAGTCAGGAGGACGCGCTACCAGCGGTTAAAACCATGACTGGGGTCTGCGTTGGGTCGGGGACGGCGAACCGGCGAACCAGCCCGGCCGGGCGGAGCGCGGCGTCCGCTCACCGCCCGCGGCTTCCCCGCTACAGCCGCAGACGCACCCGCCGGCTGGGCCCGCGGGGCCTACACCACCTGCCGTCTGCACCTTTATGGAGAAAGTTCTCTAATCTCGGAACCGGTTAAACTGATCATCCGGTTCCAAGAATGGTTGAAAGATTTTATTAGTCTATTTACACCCCAAGTGGAACAGTAAAATTTCTGTCATAGTCCCACCGTTCCAGGTTTCACGCTGAGAGGAAAAGAGCGCGTTTCTGCAAAGATGTGTTACTAATACCTCCACTCGCTCACGGACTCGGTGTCAAGTCTAACACGGAACTCGTAACCGGTTTTTCTGCTCTCAAACGCTGTGCATACTGACCCCCGGTCAGATGTGCCCATTATCGCTTGCTCTGGGGCGCCCTCCCCCCGCCAGCCACTTCATGGCCCTGCTGTGACCCGTAACGGAGTTCCCGGTCTCATGTCCACTCCAGCCTCTCTCCTGACTTGCTCCGTCTGTGTTGTGGGCAGCATTACCCGACTTCTCTCACGTGCCCTGTCAGAAACAAACTCCTGTCAGAAACAGGACACTCCAAACCCCAAGAACGATCGGCACCAGGGAGAAGCCTCCCGGAAGCCCGGGGCTCTGGGAGACAGTGATGCGCAGGTGAGCGCATCAACCGGAACCGTGGGGCACCCGTGGGGGACCCTGCTAAAGGGGGGGACCGTCGGGTGGATGGGAACGGTCTACCTTCTCAAATATGCTGTGAGCCTAAAGCTACTCTAAAAAATAAAATCTAGGGGCACCTGGGTGGCTCAGTAGGTTAAGCGTTTACTTCCAGCTCACGTTCTGATCCCAGGGTCCTGGGATCGAGCCCCGCATCGGGCTCCCTGCTCAGAGGGGAGCCTGCTTCTCCGCCCCCCCCCACCCCCCGCCTCCCCTGCTCATTCTCGATCTCTCACTCTCTCTCCCCCAAATAATTAAATGAAACCTTAAAAAAATAAAAAATAAATGAAATCTATCCAGGCGCCTGGGGTGGGGGCTCAGTCGGTTAAGCGTTCCACTGGTCATTTCCGCTCAGGTCATGATCTCCCGGCTGTGGGATGGAGCCCTGCTTGCATCAGGCTCCATGTTCAGTGGAGAGTCTGCTTCTCTCTCTCTCTCCCTGCCTCCTCCCCAGCTCATTCTGTCTCAAATAAGCAGTCTTTAAAAAAACATAAATTTTAACAATTTTAGAAAAAAGTCTATCAAAAAAAGAAAAGAAACTCGGGGAAAAACCCTTCAGGGTAGTGTTCTGACCCCCATCTCCTATTTCAGCAGAGCCCCCACTCCCCCCACCACTGAGCCTCTATCTGAAGTCCTCTTTTCATCTTCCTCACAGATTTCCACCCCCAGTCCCTCCTCTCCCCTCGGCTTCTGTCTCAGTCCTGCCGTGTGCTGCCCCGATCCCTGGAGCCGCCTCAGAACACGCTGCACCATGAGGCCAGCGTCTACACTCGCTACCCACGGAGCACCAGCTTCATCATGACCTCCCTGCCTGCCTGTGCTGCTGTGGGCTTCTAGGTAGTTCGCTGTGGCCTAAAAACACCTTTGAATTGTGCTTCCATTGTGTTACTTACACACGAGCAGAGCAGCCTCCCCCAACTCGTGACCCCGGGCCTGACCCCGAGGCCCACCGGGGAGAGGCCCCACGAGCGGCCAGCGTCTTGCTGAAACGAAGCCGAAACAAAGCCGTCTCTGCCTACCAAGGTGGGGCTGCGAGAGGGCCCTTTGTCTCCCACCACACGGCCTCTCCCCACTTTCCCGAGACCCATCCTTCGAAGCCTTTCTCCGCTCTCGTCCTTCTTTTTGGGAGGCTCTTCCGGGCCGTCTTCCCTGCAGGGCGCTCTGCTAGGGGCCGGCTCTAAGGCCTTCGTTTTGACAGAGCCTCTTCTAACTCCAGGCAGCATGACATAAACCCCCTTGGAGTCCTGAGAACTGGTGGAAAAGGTCTAAGACTGCGGCATCAAGAGCCAGGACTTCGTGGGAACCCGCACTGTGGGATTCCTGCCGGCTGGCTCCAGGCTCTGTTCGAGGCAGGACGACTTGCGGTGAGCGGTGTGGACGGTCAGCAGTGTGGACGTCAGGCTCTGCCCTATTACTGAGCTGTGCAATCCCAGCTCCCTTGTGAGCCTGTTTGCTCAAACACCTACATGATACACTTATGAGAATTAAGACTGTACTGGGAAGCACCTGGTGCTCTTCTAGGAACATCTCTGGACCCATAAGGCGCTCAAACATGGTTCTCCCACCAGGCTTCCAGCGGGCATCGGCACACTGCGCCTAAGTATCCACCACATCGCAAGCACCTGGTCCCTGGTGAGTTTCCCTCCCAGGAACGTAACTTCATGTGAAGCAGTGGGGCTGTTTCGTTCATTTATGCAGCCCCAGGATGTAGTGCCTGACAGATGCATGATCAGTGAATTTTTAAAAATGAATCAGAAATACAGGAAGATAAACTAGAATAAAAAGCGATGACAGGAGCACAGAAGAAAGTGA
This sequence comes from Lontra canadensis, assembly GCF_010015895.1. Classification (NCBI taxonomy): domain Eukaryota; kingdom Metazoa; phylum Chordata; class Mammalia; order Carnivora; family Mustelidae; genus Lontra; species Lontra canadensis. Next base: position 12,836,098 of record NW_022631042.1, read on the forward strand.
ATAAAGGGGAAATGGCACTGTAGGGTTCACAAAAGCAGCAGTGACATGAAAAATGGAATTTCATGCTCTTAGAAAATAATGTTTTGGAGACGCCTTAGTTCATGTCAGAGCTGAACCTTTGTGAAGGGTTTATGAAAAATCTTGCTGCTTTTAGTAATATTTTTCAAGTTGCTATGGCATCCTGGGCAATCGCCCCACTCCCAAAATGTAGCCCCTGCAGACTCGTACACAGAACAGAAATCTCCAAGGGTTCGGGCTGTCTTTGACACAGCGGTGTCTACACAGCAGTCTAAGATATCAGTGCACTGAAATTCATGGAAACTGCGGTTGCTCTGAAGTGAATGAGTTAGATCCACTTTAATAAAGGAACGAAAATCAACTTCATTTGCATTCAAAAGGACAAGACATTACGTAAATTACACGATATGCAGAAGAAAGTTCAGAAATGAGCTTGGTTAGTTTTTTGGTATTCATGAAAAACACCATCAGAACTAGAGGGAGAAAAACAGATTAAAGCTACCCTCCCACATAAAATCAGAACAGGATTTTCAAGCAATTATTAAATAACTTCATTTGCTTGAGCAAAACATCAGCTTTCTTGGAAGTCAGGCCAAGCATTATGTAAGAGTTAGTCTCAAGTCTCGTTTGTCATCAAAATGAGCAGATTGTTAGTTATCCTTATTGAAAAAAAAAAAAAAAAAAGCACAGGAACTGCACAGCTAGTAGAGGAAAGACTGGTGGTAACACGGCAACACGGCTCAGTGTGCTATAAACCAGCCAAGTAGAGGTTTTTATGGGACACAAAATCCATTTCTGTCAGGCATTAAGTATGAAATCTGTCAAAGACTTAAAGATCTACCACCTGCCTTCAGAGCCAAGGAAGCCCCTGACTCCTCCAGGCCCCGTCCTCACTCTCTGTTCTGTCTCAGGCACCCAGGCCACAGGTATCTGGTGCGACAGGGACACCAGGAGGGGAAGACCAAATGTTCCTCTCATCAGCTGGGATCCTGCTGCTCCGCAGAAGGGCCGAGGAGCTGGGATGGTTCTGGGCCTGCCGGCCCTGGGCCATGGAGGGAGGACAGAGGGTCCCCGGCTGCATCTGGTGGGGACAGTTGTCCCACCATTGAACAGATAAACAGCACCGAGGGGCCAACAGAGCTCGTCAGCATTTCTGACACAGTGAAGAAGCAGAGGAGGAGAGCGCCGTGGTAAGAGCTGCAGCCCCACGGGAGATAGGGAGAAGCCCCCCGCCCCCCACTTCTGCAGACCCAAGGCATCAGTCCTCCTCTTTGCTGGACACCCAGCACCCACAGGGCCCCAGGCCCTCCCTGAGGCTGCCGCCCCTGCCTGGTGGGCACGGAGGACCCCCAGTGGGCTCCCACTCACACCACCTGCCCCACAAGTCAGCGAGTCCTCCGATTTTAACAGGATCGTGACTAGTACCCATTCACACTCTTGAGAAACATCTGGTGTCAAAAGGAAACAGAAAGGCAGGCAGAGGAGGTTTCACTCTTCGCCACGCACTCAGCGGCAGCCGAGTCTCCTGACCCGGCCTCTTTATGACAACTGAGCATACTGTGCCGGGGGGACCGACGAGCACGCGGCAGGGTCTCCCCAAAGGTCAGAACAAAAGTACTGACATTTAAAGAGCAACAGTCACCCTGGGCTTATCTACAGGGGAAAGAAGTTCATCTCGTGTTGCTTTAGCTCGCATGGACCAAATTAGTTTTGCAGTAGTAGATAAGAAAGAACATTCTCTAGGACAAAGCTCCTCTCCTTGCCAGCAGCCTGGGCTGTGGTAGGAGCACAGCGGTTTGGAATCCCCCACAGAGGGCTCGGTGTGCGGCCCGGGGCCTGGAGGTTCTGACAGCTGGCGTGTGTGACGGATAGGCCTTATTTTAAAAGCCTGACAGTGCCTCTGAGCGTGATTTTTCAGTTGCTAAATATAGGCTTAGCAACAGCACTGGTGATGAAATCACTCAGGAGACATTTTTAAGAGAAGCAAAAGCAAACAGATCTGTGATGTGCCCACAGCAGGACGACTGTTGTAGATGAACTCCTTCCAGCTCGCTAAGACACACAGGAGCCACGTTCAATTAACCGCGTCCTGAGTCCTCCTCAGCCCAGGGTGCTTCAGCTTAGCTGGTCTTGGAGACTCCGCAAAAACATCCACCCAAGACACCACAAATCTCCGAGTTAGCCCCAGGCCAAGCCTCTCCTCCGACCCTAAAGCCCCTCCTAGGGCAGCTCGAACTGGCCCCAGGCACTGACGGGAGGCACCTCTGGCCTCCTGTTCCAGTTCTGGGCCCGACGCTCACAGCTGGGATAATGGGCTCCTTGCCCACCCCGGCTCTGGACACCGAACCCGAGGGCTCGGACTCCCTCCCAGAAGCCACCACACTCGTGTTTCTCCAAGGCCCCTCCCGGCCTCCTCCTTGGTGGAGTCTCAACCTTGGCCGTGCTGCAGACCTGCCCGGGAAGCTTTGGGAAATCCCAGGGCCGAGTGCCCGCCCTGGATATTCTGAGGTGGCTGAGGGGCTGGCCTGGACACCGGGCTCTCTCCAAGCTCTGCGAGGGATTCTCCTGTGCGCACGCGGTGGGGCACCATCCTGCCCCATCAGCCCCTCTCCACTTCCCTGCCCTGCTTTGGGGAACCCAGGTTATGCGGCTTTCGGAGCTCTTTCAGAAGTACGACTGACTGAGATTTGGAGAACGAGGATGACGGGATGTCGCAAAGGTTTCTTGCGGTTGGCCACTATGTGACAGTGACATCCCAACATGAAGCAGAAAATGGGGACCTACAGCAAGGAGTCTCTTCGTCGCTGGCCCCAGTTCTCAAACCCAGGGCGCACAGATCCTGGGCTGCGTGGGGCACGGGGCAGCCCACAGCCATGTGAAGATGTGCGAATGAACGACCCGGTGGGGTGCTCTGGGCACACGGTGCGCACTGAGGGGGCCCAGCCACAAGGAGGCGCCACCACGTGTCCACCCACGCGCTGCTCCTCCCTCCTCCCCGTCGCATCCTCCGCCCCAGCCCTCGGGCTGCTAGACACGCAGGTGTCCCAGGGGCTCACGGCCTTACCTGATGAGGAGGAGCCGGTCCTTTTCAGACGGGTGGTCATCCAGCCACTGGGAGAAGCGTGCGTGGGACCATTCTGCCCTCTGCAGGGTTGAACACAAATTAGAGAAGACGAAGTGCGTCCACATTCTCCCATGAAGGACAGTACCGGGCACAAGCAATCTCAAGGATTCCAAAGGTGAAATCACCCAAAAACCTGCCTGAAGGAAGGCCGCAAGCCTGTGGTGCACCTTCTTGGCTCCCAAGGAACTTTCTGGATTAGCCACTGGCAGGGGGGCTAGCAAAAGTGGGGCCTCCATCAGAAAAGCTTTACGAACATGAGTTACTTGAGCCATTACACTTAGAAGGTGAATTCGGGCTTCCTCGGGGTAATTTGCACACTGCTGAGAGAGTCGGGCTGGGGGGCGGGGACTCTCCTTCTTGAATCATTCACTTCCAAGGCAGGGATTCGTGACCAAGTAAGGCAAGAGAAGGCCAGGAGCGCAGTCCATGAGTGGGGCTGTGGATTTACGGACCGAAGAGGGACTTGTAAGAGCATTCTGGCTTTGCTTTATTACCTGAAAAGGGGACTTCAGCTCAGCGGGTGCTCTGGTAAACAAAAACTGAATAATGATGCTGAACGGAATAATGTCACCCAGCGCGGGGCTGCTGGCCACATGCTCGCTCGTCTGGAAGAGCAGCGGTCTAAAGGAAAAACACGCGGTGGTTATTTCACATTGTTCAACCCTGAAGGAGGCGCTCTGCTGGACTAGCGCATTAGCAGACGGCGGCATAGCGGAAGAGCGCTCACCCTCGACTGGCGATTCCGTAGCCATTTCTTAGCCACCCCCCATTCAGCCTGAAGACAGACAGACACAGACACACGAACACACCCCTAACCTATACGCTGTGGCAGGCTGACCTGCCCTTAACCTCCTTCTTGGACCCCCGGCTCACTGGCCTGCGGGTCTGACTCGATCTCCAGGGGGCTCAGCAAACCCCCCTCTTCGAGCTCATCTGATGACCAGGCCGGAATCAAAGCAGCAGAGGAGGCTGCAGGTAGTTATAACCTCCAGCTTCTCAGCACGGTCAGAACTTCCAGTTTCCACTTCCCACAAAATCTTCGGGCCATAACCTAACCGGTAAATGTAAACGCGGTCTACACCACTTTCAAATGGCGATTATGTCCTGTAGGAACACAATTATTACCTTGCAGAACATCCCATCGAGACCTGTGCCAGCTCCCTCCCAATACATTACACATCTGGAGGGGTCGCCCCCCTCTATTTCACAGGGACGTGTGGGCAAATCCACCAGGCACCAGTCACCTACCACCTTGCCAAAAGGCTGGCAGGAGTAACTGGAAACTTCCATTGACCTCTCCTTGGCTTTGGGCTCTGACGGACAGGAGGTGACTATAGGCCCAGCTGTGGTGGCTGAGTCTGAAGAGGAAAGATGGCAGCGCGGGGCCTCCACTGGGAGCAGAAACGGTTCAGCAGCATGTGAAACAGCTCTGTGTCCTGGGCTCTTCCTTCGCTCGTGCTAATCACTCCCATGCACCCAGGAGGCTGGCACAGCCCAGAGACCGGCTGCTTCCTCACACAGACGGCAAGGTTTCATGTCAACAGTCAGGAGTGCTCTCAACAGGCAGGTGGTTCTCACTGGATCCAGATTAATCTTCGATTTTTTTTTAAAGATTTATATTTATTTATTTGAGAGAGGGAGAGCGAGAGAGATCACAGAGGGAGGAGGGAGAAGCAGACTCACCACTGAGCAGGGAGCCCGATATGGGGCTCGACCCCAGGACACTGGGATCATGACATGAGCCGAAGGCAGACACTTGACCATCTGAGCCACCCAGGCACCCTCTTGGAATGTCTTTATATTAACTATTCCGTAAATGAAATCTATCTCTGGTAGGGATTTTTCTAATTTCAAGTATTTTATCAAATAACATCATCCTGTAATTTCTTTGGTTACTGTGGACACATTTCAGGGCATTTGTGTCGGCCATCACCAACAACCCACAAAGCTGCACACCAGGCCCTCCGGCGTTGGTGGCGGGGGACGAGGGCCATCCTCATGTGTCCCCCTGAGGCTGCGGCACCCCCGCCTGACGATCCCCAAGCCCCAGTCATCCGGCAGCCGGGCAGTAGGCAGTGAGTCAGGCGCCTAGGAAGGTATGAAGCGGTTGCTGAGGGCGGTTTGGCGTGCTCGGCAGGCACCCCGAAAGTCGCCATGCGCCGGCGGTGGTGTCCCTCTGGCAAGGGCGCCAAGTTTAACCACCACAGCAGCTGCCACGTGCAGCGTGCACCACGTGCGATTCCTGCAGACAACCCTACGAGGTCGGTAGCATCCTGCCCCCATCCTGCATGTAGGTAAACTGAGGGGTAGAGAGAACACATAAAACCTGGAAAAGGGAAGAGTAAGGATTCGAACCCAGACAGCCTGGCTCTTAATTTTGCCATGCAGCCTCTTTGAGGATTATCAGCTGTAACCACGACTAGACCTGCTTTCAGAACAGAGGGACTTCTCAGTGGGGAACAGAGAACCCTGGAAGAAGTACAATTTCAATTGTGAACAACTCCTGGAGAAAAGCCAGAGAAAAGGGAATACTTACAGGATACCCCTGGAAGGACAGGCAATCCTTATTTCTTTGGGGGACCCCAAATTCTCTCAAAGTGGCCCTCCAGTCGCCTATGTACCTCAACCATATCACACAGTTTCCACCTGGCCTGACCTTCCAATCCTGCTGGGCAGTGTGTGGGACTGTCTTAAAGGCCTCTGGACACAGACTCGGGGTTGGCGTGGGGATGGAGCCCAGCTGGTCCCACTTCCCCAGCGGCAGAGCGCAGACGGCTCCAGCCCCGGTCCCCGGGTGCCCAGCAGCCGCCATTCCCAGAGAGCTCCCCGGAACGGCAATTCCAGCTGGTGTCCAAGCGGTCTGCTTCCCGCACCGGGGACACGGCTGCTCTGGCTTGAGCTATAACAGGGTAAAGAGGCAGTGGGGAGGGGTCCCTGCCTGGGGTCACAGGCTTATCCTGCAGGCCGGGCCTGGCAGCCACCATGAGGGATGTGGGGACACACAGCTCAGGTCTTCCTGAGCCTTCTTTGCCTCTCTGGCCCAATGAGGCTTTCCCCTCGCCCCAGGAAAGCTCACTCTGCCTATGCCAGCTGATTTGGCAGGCTTCCTCTTGAATCCTAGTCCATGACAGGAGGAGACCCTAGGGGGCCAGTCCTGTGTGACAGTCCTTGACTTGGGGAGGAGCAGTCACATGGAATCCCTTCTGCCTCTCCTATAGGATGACAACTAGACTTTGGTCCCACGTCTCTCAGTGCTCTGCACACAGAGTCCTGGATGCAGGTGCTTTAGCATTCAGTCACGGGGAACACGGGACGTGCTCTGAAAACTCATGCATTTTCTTCCTTCTGAAAATGAGGATTACACAGCTGATTCAGCCTCTCTTTTACCTTTAGCCTCAGGGAGTTTCAAGTTAAAACGAGAAACATATTGGGGCACCTGGGTGGCTTAGTCGTTAAGTGCCTGCCTTCGGCTCAGGTCATAATCCCGGGGTCCTGGGATCGAGCCCCGCATCAGGCTCCTGCTCAGCAGGAAGCCTGCTTCTCCCTCTCCTACTCCCTCCCGCTGCTTGTGTCCTCTCTCTCGCTGTGTCTCTATCAAATAAATAAAAATCTTTAAAAAATAATGAAATGTCTCTATAGCAATTAAATTGCTTTAATAGTCTGAATACTATGCTTTTATTTTCCTCTAACAGATTCTTGATGCAAACTGCAAATGATACAAGGGCGAACAGGGAACGAGGACAGGGAGGGAGGGAGGGAGGTTAGCAGCGGACCTGCCGGCTGATGGGCCCCCATAACCAGGCCTGGTGAAAACCGGTTTGTTTTTGAGCGGGATCTTTTCATCACCTGTCCCTTTGTAGCTCGGAGTCGGAGCAGTTATTTTTCTGCCAAGATCAAATCTTCCCCTCCAGCCAGTAACAGAACTGCCAAAAGAGCCACGGGGAGCAAAACCGGACCGGATCCCGCACGCAGCCCGCGGAGTCACTTGCAAGCGCCACATGCAGACCTGTCAGCTCTGGCAGCTTCAGGCTCATTTTAAGAGCCTGAAAGAACCCGGCATGAGCACTTCCCTTCCCCGACTCCAGGTGGAATTTGAAATACTGACAAGTTAAAAAATAAATCTCCATCTGAGGTGATCTAAGAAACAAAAGGAAATTAAGATGTTATAAAACGCAGTTACCCCGGACGCCGCAATACCGTTCTCAGAGAAGAATGCCGGAGATGGAGCAGCGCTTCCGAGGAGAACCCTGACACGCGGCAGGCAGCAGGCAGTCTGAACTCATCACGGGTTAGGTCCTGAGATGATGTCATCTCTGCAGTAGGGACCTCCACACTGAAGGCCGATTATGAAGTAAAGTAAGACTGTGTGTCCCTGGGGCGTCTGGGTGGCTCAGTGGGTTAAAGCCTCTGCCTTCGGCTCAGGTCATGATCCCAGGGTCCAGGGATCGAGCCCCGCATCGGGCTCTCTGCTCAGCGGGGAGCCTGCTTCCCCCTCCCTCTCTTCCTGCCGCTCTGCCTACTTGTGATCTCTGTCAAATGAATAAATAAATCTTAAAAAAAAAAAAGACTGTGTGTCCCTATGTCCACGTCCACCATCAGGGGTGGCCCAAGCCACTCGCCACACCCCCATTCCAAACCTTTGGGTGAGGGGCCTGGGAGGGTGGCACGACCATGGGGAATGTGCACGGGTATCTGCAACCAGCAGAGAAATGGAGGTAGGGAAGGGAAACACAAGTCTGCCCGGCACAGGACCCGTGAGGGCCTCCTTTCTGGTGAGGGGAAGGGAAGGCCGTAGGCTTACAGGACGGGGACCCAGAGAGTGTGGCAGAAGGGGCCATGTGGGTCCCTGGGGAACAGAGCAGGAGGCTGATGGCTGTAGGTAAGTCAGGGCTCCAAGTAAAGAGGGAGAGAAAACTCGCAGGTTCCTTTCTTAGGGTCTAGATATCATCAACCGCAGCAAAGCAGGTGGGAAAGGAGGGAAGGTTTCAGGCAGATGTCCTCTAGGAATCACAGTGTACATGTGGCTCAGCATTCTTCAGGTATGTTCTGGAAACCCATGTACACCAGACGGCAGCGAGAGACAGCAGTGCATACATAGCAAGTAGTCACCACTACGGTGGGGTCCCAGATTCTCTTCACACTGACATTCTCCTGGATGGCTCAGATAAGCTCTAGGTGCTATTCTAGAACCAGGGTGAAAACAAATGGGAACTTCTGGAATAAGCTCTGGCTGCGGTGGTTACAAGCACAAGCCATGGAATCGGGCAGCCCTGGGTCTGGAAGGCAGTTCTGGAACTCCCACATGACGTTCAGACACGCAGCCCTGTCAAGTGGCCCCTCCCAGGACCAGTGCCTTCTGGGTCACTCTTGCCTTGGAAGTGTGGTGGAGAAGACGAAACCATAAAGTGTCAGGGAAACCCCTAGCACAGGCTGAGCACCCCGTGAATGATCCAAGAAGGACTGCTGGAATGAAGACGAGGCTCGGCTAACTACCCAGCCCTCCCTGTTTGCCAGGTGCTCCTAGCTCTGCCCGAGTATCAGCAAACAACCAACGAAACCAGGCCCAAGACGGGGCTGCCGACTGGCTGCAATGCTGAAGTCTGCAACTGGGAACAGAGAACCCAGAAACCTTGGGGAAAGAGCGGTTTCCGGGGATGGACTCACAAGTACAAAGAAAGGCGGGCATACAGTTGGGGGTCCTGATGCTCGAGCTGGAAGCGGCAGAGACGGCTGCCCTTCCTTCCACAAACATGCTGGTGGAGCGGCGGCATGGCAGGCGGCGCCCACTGGGGATGCGGAAAACCCTCCCATGCCCACAGTTAAAACCAGTAGACATGAATTCTAAACACCAGGCTTACTGCAGCTTCCCTTCTACCACCCCTCAGGCCAAAAGGCCCCCCAGAGCAGCCCCTGTCCCCTGATGGCTTTCATCAAACCTCACAAAGCTCCCAGTAGAGCATGCTGTGGGCACCGTTCAGGGACAAAGCTGTGCCCTCCGGAGCAAAGGCGATGGGGCCTGCGCGAAGACAGGTCTGTGTCCCTGCACTGGTGAGAGCATGAGGTCCCTCTTCTGTCCCTTGTCTCACAAGCATCTGCACTGAGAATGTCAAGTCAGAGCTTCCAGGCCCATGGCCAGGCAGAGCTAGGGTAACCACCCTTGCAAACCCCACTTAGGGGACAAGGCCATGCTCCAGAGGGACAGACAAGGATGGGGCCTTGCAGCTCTGAACCTGTGTCTCATGTAGAAATACAGATCACCCAAGGGCAAATCCCTAATGTCAGCGGCTTTCTGAGGCCACACTCTGTCCCGGGGAAGAAAACAATTCCTGCTGCCTAAGAAACTCTAATGGAGACAGTAGAATGTAAATGTATGCAAGAATCTTGCTGGCCGAATTCAACAGTCCACTAGTATTACCGTCAAGAAGCAGGCACCCTGCAGCAGATGGCTGTGTGATGGGGGGAAGGAGCGCCCGCGAAGGCCCGTGTGGCTGGGTGTCTGGTGGGGTGGAGGCAGGGGGTGCCGCACCTGCAGTCTGGACTGGAGGGTCTCTGACTGGCGCTGTCCCTGTCCCTCACAAAGAGGACCCTGCACCAGCCTGCTGCCCTCCCCCCTGCAGCCACTGCCTCTTAGGCAGACACAGGCCAGCCAGCTGGGTTTTGGTGGTTTGCCTGCCTATTTTTCTCACCCCCCCATTACATAATGTTTTAGAATATTTTGTATTATTTTTTAACTTCCTTGTTATTTTTAAATAGCAATAACACTATAAGAGGAATTTAAAATATGTTTACTGGCTTTTCTAACTGCAAATATAAACCATGGAAAATATAGAAAACCTCTAAAGGGAATATCGCTAGTGACAATCCTGCTATCCTCAAATTTTGATGTTTATCCTTCTTGACTTTTCCTCTCCAAACATATAGTTATTGACTTAAAAGGGATCAGGGCTCCTGGGTGGCTCCATTGGTTAAGCGACTGCCTTCGGCTCAGGTCAAGATCCTGGAGTCCTTCATGGCATCCGGCTCCCTGCTCAGCAGGGAGTCTGCCTCTCCCTCGGACCCTTCCTCCCTCTCGTGCTCTCTCTCTCTCTCAAATAAGCATATAAAATCTTTTTAAAAAATTTAAAAAATAAAAGAAATAGTAGGGATCATATCGCATCTACTATTTTGTAGCCGGCTTTCCATTTCATGATGCATTACGAATTTATTTTCCCAATTTTTAGACACTGACCAGCAATATAACTCGTGAATGGCTACCTACAGCACGAGTGTTCTGAATTACACACTGATCGCTCGTTAATTTCTGAATCCAGGCACAGGTACCAGAATGTACTGGAACTTCAACCGCTCCGTCAGAGAGGGTTCTCCTGAGAGGCCCAGGGGGGCTGGCGACAGACTCCCCTCACGCGACTGACAACAGAACTGGTCTCGCGCAAAACTGTCAGGACCCGTCTCCCACGCCATGATATGACTTTAAAAGCACAGGGATGAAAGCACATCGAAGGGTAAGCACCATTTTAATTCATACACGTGCAATAAACAATGAAACATGGCAGCTGGGGCTATCAAAAATAATAGCCTAATCTTAATACGGCAAATCCCAAATCACAGCTTTCCCACACCCTTTTCAAGAGCTGGTTGGTTAATGACCTCCAGTGCGCCAGCTGATTCTGTTAACTCAGCATCGATCTGCCACCCAACGGGGATTGTTGGGTTATCATATTACTCAGTAAGTAACTTTACGGGAGTCTTATTGGGGTTATTTTCATGGTACAGGCAGGGAACTGGTGGATCAGTGACCTCAGGACCTTCTAATCACTCAGCCTGTCCATGTTTGGTAATGCCAAACCCTACATAAATACTTTTTAAAAGGTCTGAGCTGATCCAAAGATATTATCTGGAAACACATGTGGTCCAACTTTAAGTCTTTTTAAAAACCCAACTCCGTATAGATGGGCATTTGAGAAAGATGATTCAGTCTCTTGTTTTGGCCTTAAAAAGAACTCTTTGCCAATTACAAATACGCAGGACAAAGCACGGGGCTCCCCTTTCAATCAACAACCTTGGATTCTTGTGTTTGAAGTGACATTACACCTGATTTTTGTACTATCGAAAGCTTGGATGACATAAGACAGTGAAGCAGTCATTTAAAGGACATGCTTCTTATTGATTGCTGTAGTTTCTAGTTCTGAGTCAGTTTTTAGGAAACTGCATGCCTGGAATCTCTTACCTTATCTTTATAAAGAAACAGTCAAAGACCATTATGCTCTTGGATATGATGGATAGTTACATCAAGGTTTCCCATCTGGTATGCTGTGGTCACAAAACAGGTTTAAGTATCATGTTTGGTTCCCTCGGCCCTCAGGGTTGGTCATCTTTTCGTATGTATAACATTCTCTGTGTGCCACAATGGGGCAAAATTTGGAAAGTTCCAGTTTATTGAATAAATAGCCCAAACAGTTGTTAAGTTATTCAGTGTTCCTTACAATCTAAACTGGTAGAAGGCCTATCTAAGCATTCAGTGCTGAAAAGGATTTTCCCATACAGCGGTATATTCTTAGTGACTTTGAATTAACATACTGTTTTTCTCTTTGAACTGGTCTCTAGGAAGTTCAATCCTCAATTTTGTGCTCTACTGCATTAGCCATCTTGATCCTAAATTATCTGCACCATTTCTAGTCATTCCCTACATTTCACTGCTAAACTCAATTCTCTTAAGATTCTATTAACAGTTTTGCTATGGAATGTAACTCTGACATTTTTATTTTTATTAAAAAAAATTTTTTTTAAAGATTTAGTTATTTGAGAGAGAGGGAGAATAAGTGAGAGAGAGCACACAAGCAGGGGCAGAATGAGAGGGAGAAGCAGACTCCCTGCTGAGCAGGAAGCCCGAAGCCATGAAAGACTCAGTCCCAAGACCCTGGGATCGTGACATAAGCTGAAGGCAGATGCTTAACCAACTAAGCCACCCAGGTGCCCAACCTCTGACATTTTTAGAGGTAGGTTAGAATGAAAATGATAAATGAACAAATGAAAATTTCAGAAGAAAGATGTCTATATAATTACAAACTGCCTGGTATTACTACTCAATATATTTCGGTAAGAATGGAGAGTTAAAAAAAATCCCCCTTAGAAAGAGCATAATAAAATTTATCAGCTTAGTCTTGTGAATTTTAACTCAAAAATCATGCACACACGCACACACACACACATCACTGCACATAATTCTGTAGGGTTTCTGGTTTGAATAATAACTTTTAGGATAAATCATGTGCAATAGCTATTGTTGTAGGTCACAAAACAGCTGAATATTGGCAATTTCATAGAGCTCAACATGAACAGTGGGGAAGGATTTGATGGCTAACAGGATATGGATATATCAACAGCAATAACAGAACTACGTCTCACCTGAATGACCTCAGCATTCGATAGGACTTTCCTAAATCAGACACTCTTCTGCAGAAAGGACCCACAGCCAACTCCATCTGAAACAAGAGAAGATACTCCACAGCGTTAATGTGAGAATCCTGTATCCAACTGGGCTCACATCTGGCTCACAGAAAGTTGCAGCCTGCCGTACACCTAATTTCATCTAGACTGTGCGGGCAAGTTTTAAAAGTCAACTAAATTTAACAAAAGGCATGAACTTAGATGACTTTTGCTTTTATTTACTAAAGGAGCATAACATGAGACCATTCCTTCAAGAATACAGAAAAATGTTTTTTGGTTATGTGAAACGAGGAAATTCAGATATTTTCTCCACTGAAAAACTGGAGAAGGGAAGGTTTTTAAGACTGTGCACCTGTATTTGAAGTAGGCATCACAAGCCTCTTTATATTAAGTAGAAATCATGACAACTCTTAGCAAGCTGGTCCAAGTGATGAGAAGCATGGACTCTGGAGGCAGCAGCACACCTGTCACAACGCCAAGTCTACAGCGACTAGTTGTGTGGCCCTGGACTTCACTTCCCTAAGTTCCAGGCTCCTCGTCTGTCAAAAGGAGACAACGCTAGTTCATGGAATTACAAAAACCAAACAGGTGATTTCACAAACCAGTATGTGCAGGGCACCCTGCAACTGCTTGTTCCATGTTGAAAATTATTAACAGTATTTTTTAAACCTTCCCCCTTTTACATTATTAGCAAATTAATTTGCTTCTTGACTCAAGAACTGTTGGTTTCACTGCTCTTTATTTTCCTTCTTTGGCTGGAAATTTTACTTGTCATTAAATGGAGTTTTAGGCTCTCTGTTCTTTATCTAGCAAGTGCAAAGTTTTCACAGACCTGGAACTCAGATGACAAACCATTTCTCTGTTCTTGCTATCGACAGGACCCTGGTAGAAAACAGCTTAGAAAATGTCTGAAAAAAGTAGTGGAGAGTGGGGCTTCTGTCCTGTTGTTATCCCTCTAAAATACTGCTCAGATCTCTTGCCCCTGCAAATCCGAGGAGACCTAAACAATCACTCATGTGATGAACATTTCTGACTCCCTGTTAGTTGCCAGGCACCACATTACACATGGTGATGAGAAGATAAATTAGTCAACCTTTAGGAAGCTCTTTCAAATTTAGTGAAAAAGGGGCTATTTATTTAAACAACATTATTATTGAACAAAGTCACAAAAAGGGGGACGCCTGGGTGGCTCAGTCATTAAGCGTCTGCCTTCTTTTCAGGTCACGATCTCAGGGTCCTGGGATCGAGTCCCACATGGGGCTCTTGCTCAGTAGGGAGCCTGCCTCTCCCTCTGCCCTCCCCCCTGCTTGTGTGCTTTCTCTCTCTCTCAAATATTTTTAAAAAATCACAATAAGGTGTGTCTATACACACACAGATACATATATACACATATATATACACACACCTGATTATTATTATTTTTAAAGATTTTATTTATTTGTGAGAGAGAGAGAGATAGTGAGAGAGAGCATGAGCAGGAAGGACAGAAAGCAGCAGACTCCCCGCTGAGCAGGAAGCAGGACTCCCAGGATCATGACCTGAGTGGAAGGCAGACACTGAGCCATCCATGAGTTCACCAGTACCCTCAAGACCTTCTCAAGGAAGCTGCCCACCAGATCCCCCCACCCCCTCACAGTCCGCTCATACACTTGACAGCACACTTGTAATTCTGCGTAATAATAATCAGGTGTGGGGGTGCTTGGGCAGCAGAGAGTATGTCTTCTGTGTCCTAGAGGAAAACCTTAACAGGGTTAGAAAATACTCTAAAATAGAGAAGGTTAAGTAAATAAAAAGAAAAATCTGAGGCAATAAAGTCTAGATTCTTGCCAATAAAGCAAAACAGAGCCCCTTCAAGGCAGTGTTCTCAAATCAAGACAGTGGTTCCTTGGGACCTGTTAGCTTCTTCACTTGATGGAGCTGCTGGTTTCCCTGAGCGTGTGGCATGCAAAGTAAAAATGTTATTATCATGTATTCCTGATTTGGTAATTCTAATCATATATGTGTGTATGTGTATGTGTTATGGTTTTTACACACTAAAACTACACAAAATGTTTTTCATGAAATACTTTTGACTTTTTTTTTCAATTCACCATCTTCAAAGATTAAACCAAAAAACCTTTGCCTTAGCATCTGAGCAGCAGAGAATGTTACAAAGTTACGATATGAGAGAATATGACCTTGAACAGCTGTATAATCTATGATGGTACAGATTTCTATGCCATACTACAATTTCAAAATGTTAGCTGTTTAAAATAAATAAAGGACCCCCAGCGTCCTGAAAAGCATTTTCTTCTGCCAGATTTCCATGAAACAATAAAGGCCATGTTTCCAAAGGGCAGGAGCGTTCCTTTTAGAGGAGGTGACTCTGCAATTAGCTGTGGACACATGAGTGGCAGGTACAAGGGCCTCTCTCCCGCTGCCGGTTTGCAGGGAGCGAGCGGTCAGCTGCAGGTGCGGTGAACTAATTACCAAGTGGTTCCTGCCCCACCGCAGACATTTGGTTAACCACGGGGCATCTCTTGATACTCTCACGGCTCTCCCGCCCTGACACTGTTCAGGAGAAAAGGCAACTGCAATGAAAATCTTCATTATTTCCTTTTCTAAATGTATATATTCAGGCAAATATGAAATACATATATACATATATTTAAAGGGCGCCAGAAGACCTATAAAAAGAAACTGCTAGGAGGACCACTGAATCAATATTTCATGTCAGCTCCACAAGCCATCCTTTTCCTTGGGGAAGAAATGAAATTGAGGGGCGGAGGGAAGTGGGTGCTTCAGAGGGCGGGAGTGGGGGAAGGGAGGGACAAATCCCCCCCCCTCCCAGAGGCTGTCAGTAGACCCCAGTGGCCTTGAGCAAGCAGAGCGTTTTAGAATTGCTGTGTGATGAGCGCAGACACAGAGAGCATGTGGTCACAGTAGGAAATTAATTACCTGTAGGAAACCACCTCATGCCCATGACCTGATTCCTAAGGAGACTGTATGTCAGGTACTTCCCTTGCCACGAACCCTCCAGATGGCACCTGGCAACTACTTTCTCCCCCTCACCTGTGCAACAGTGCCAGGAGGGACAAGATAGGATTCCTAAAGAAACCTTTAAACTCTATCATTGTCTGTCTTTGCAACGGGTCGGAATGACAAACTATTCAGCAATCCTAAACCTACGCCACGGGTCTCTTCCGGAGCTCTTTCTCTTTCTGCTATTTATGCCAGAATGAGTAGGCACTTTTATCACAAGAACACTTAAAACCCAGAGAGGATTTGTGTGTTCTTGATTCCAATGGCCTCGATGGCTGTGTTTCATTTTGAATACAAACTGATAGAACTTTCAATAAGGAGGCAGTCAAAAGGCTTTCTAATCCCCAGGTGCTGCCTGTCGTGAAAATGAACAACGTTGGGATCATACCTACCTGTTTTGACTCACCCGGGGGGAAAATACACCCAACCGAGCACGGTCCTGAAAGCTGAGGGGTAGCATCACAGGACAGCAGAGGTGGCAAGAGACCACATCAAATTAAACAAAACCCCCAATTCACTGTCATTTTCTTAAAAATGGTGGGGGGCCGGTGTAGGTGGATCCTGTTTACCAAAGCCACTGGTCACAAAGGTGTCTCTCCTGTCTCCACCTGTCTCTCCTGTGTCCGCAAGCTGCCGGGTGGGGAACCATCCACAAGGTGAGGGGCTGAGCAGGGTGCTCTGAAAACTGGGACACACTGTCCGGGAGGGAACAAAGGAATCAGCACCACACGCAGTGCAGCGACCCGTGTCACGGCGGGGGGCTTCACACTGAATAAATGCTGCAGTCTCTCTATTGAAGGAATGGAAAACAGGACGCCCTGGAGCTTACATTAGTAGTAAGGATGAATGAGTTTCATTTATCTTACCGGAAGGGACTTGAGAAAAGGGCCGGTGGGTTGCGCAACACTAGAGAGACGAGGCACCCGGTCAAAGTCTGAATAATGCGGTTTGTGGGGGGTGGGAGCTCAACGTGCCACCAGGGGCTTTGCACTTTGAGCAGGTGCTGGTGCAGGAGCAAGGGTTACAGGACAATGCCTCCCATCCTTCAGGACTCAGAAGGGAACAGATCATTAAGAGAAAACTCGGGCCGAACAGGCTGCCTGGCGCGGTGCCGGCACTCATTTTGGCCATCTCCCGCTCACTGCCACTCTCCTCGGACTGGAAGTGCTGCCTCCAGGAAAGTGACTCAAGAACCAGCTGGAGCGGAATGCAAATCAACTGGGGGGGGGAGGGAGGCCCGCTGAGGGAAGAGGAGAGGAAAAGAAAAACAGAATTCAGGAGGAAAGGGGTAGACGAGAGAACAGACGCTCATTTCAGTAGAGCCCACAGTGTTTTTAACACACAAGAGCAGGACTTGGTGCGTCCTGGTGTTTTCAGTCCCTGAGCAGCCCGTGACCCCAGTAGGGGACTTACAGACAGTCCTCTTTAAGCTGAGGTTTACCTGCAGCATTAATGCAAAGTGTACACGGGCATGAGAAGGAAGCTTCTGAAAATGGGAAAGATCAAAGGAGCAACATTAATGGTAACATTTAATTCCTATTTTTAGGTCTAGGCTACCTAAGGTATATTTCCCAAAGGAAGGCTCTTTACTATGGTCTAGTGGCAGGCATATCATTTGAGGATGAAAATGACTAATTCTAGACCAATTAGTATGCAAAGAGCCCAGCTCTTGAAACACTCAACAACGTACCTGTTCCTTCTGGACAGGTATGAGTCTGACAACCACCGCCCGTACAAGGAGTCTCCCACATCTGCTCCTTGGTGTGGGAATAATGAATCCAGACTCGCTCCCAGAGACACACAGGGATAAATAAGAACATTAAATATAACTATCTTTATTAGCTGGGAGATCTGGCAAATTATGAATAATCCATCTGAATAACTCCTGTAGATAAGTAATGTTAACAGTTCTGAAAAGCATAAAAAATGAGTCCATCTTTGACATGCTACATAAATACGAGTGATCTGTTTCGGCACCTTTTTATTCACGGGTATGTTTGAGGTGTTTCTTTTTTGCCTCTAATACTACTGGAAGCCTTCAAAAAAGTCTGTCTAAAGGAAGAAAGGAAAACCCCTGTTCTATAAGAGGTGACCATGGTTTGAGAGCCTGGAATGATTTCAAGGGCGGCCAAAGACCAGAAAGGTACTTTGTTCAACAGAGGGAGGCCAATCAGCCCGCTATGTACGTGGCCCACTGCATACAAATGGATTCGAACATTGTCTTGGAACACTGAGCTGGCCCCTAGGGGATTCCAGATGCGCTGGGAGTTCTTTCTCTTCACATGAAAACAGATAGCCCCTTTACAGTATTTGAAGGAAATGTCATTGCCTATATTAATTCCCAGCGAAATTAATCAATTACTCTTCTCAATACTAACCTCACGGGATAATAAAATAGTAAGAAAGCCCTACATTATGTAGAAGTGAGATATGTTTTGTCCTATGGAATGAGCTACTTCACCTTAACCTTGAAATCTCAAAGATGAGGGATGATTCATTCAATAAATACAAAGAGGAAAAATCTGGTAAGAAAGTCTCTTTAAACTCTTCTCTTTTTCTTACCAATTTAGTTTAAATGAATTTATTTTTCTTTCTGCTTCAACTCTTTAAAACACTAAAGAATATATACTTAGTCTTTCAGTGACTAGATAATGCGGGGGTGGAAACGTTTCCCCCCCCTTGTAGCTATGGAGCTCCATTTACCTGAGCAAAATCAGCAGCAAGTCGTACTTTCCCACCTTCACCAAGAGGTCGTATGAGACTGGCATTGCGAATAAAAAGTTCAATTGCTCTTTGGGCGATAGCTTCTGTGTTGTCAAAGACAAAATCCAAGCATTCAAAGTGTTTAAAGTAGTCACTCATAACTCTGGCAATGAAACCCTGAAGCTCCTTCATGTACAGAGAACAAGGAACATCAGGCTTTCCCGAGCTGGATAGTGACCTGCGAAAGGGAAAAAACAGCTGATGTACTAAGTGCCACCATTCAACTTTTGCCCACCACCGCCCCCACCTGCTATTTCAATCCCAAACCATTTTTTCCCGTAGTGGTTAAAAAGGTATTGCTTATTTTTACTAAGAATTAAGGAGCATAAAACAATGTTTAAATTATAAAGACTGTTTTGAGATGCTAGGAAGATTACTGACGAAATCTTAGCATCCCTTTACCCAGAGAGTATTAAGAATGAAACGGCCAACCATCCGTCTCGGGTGATTCACACAGTGCCGTACGCACTCTCGGACCTCTCAAGGTCCTTCTCAGCTTTACGAATCTCTATGCACTCCTATGTTTTGCCTGGTTAGTGAATAAATCAATAATGAAGCCTGGAACAGCATTTTACACTTTGTAAGGGCAGAAAACACTGCCTTCCCCAAAACAAATTCTTGGCAAAGATATTTCTGCTCCTGTGCTATTTAATCTGATCAGCCCAATAGTAGATTTCTGCCTGTGGGACTGGTTATGCAACAATACACGTGGTATGCAATTTTTTCCTCCCAGATGATGAGGTTTGCAAAGGCTTTAATTTGGATCAACAGATGATGCCAGCTGATGCTCCATGAAATACTATTTATAATTTATAAGTGTTTATAATTGCTCTTTAAGGAATATATTAAAAGAATGTGAAATATTTATAGGAAAGAAGTTATACCAAAATTAGAAATCACCTGATATTAATTAGCTAACCAATGAGATCATTGGCTACGAAGTGCTGAATCGTCTTCAAAAAAATGAGTGTTTCCATATTCTGAGAATGACGTAGAAAAAGTGGCAATGGTCTAAAGAAGAATAACAGATATGACTCAAATGCCTAGAGCAAGAGAATGAGGCGAACTTAATTATTTTCAAAGACAGCAATGAGTGCTTATTATCAGAGGATGTTAACCAAAGGTCTTCTATTTCCAGAAGCAGATAGAAATAGAGAAACCAGTCCTAAGTTCCAGAAGGGAGAGAGTTTGTTCAGGTGTAGAAGAGAATGTCCTAACTAAGGCAAGGCCATGGAGGGGGAGCATGACGGACCACTGCTGCCTGCAGTATCACAGCCGAGAGCTGCTCGGTACAGCCTCAGCTGATGACGGCAATTTTAGGTGGGTTTGGCCGTGCCAGATTCAGACCATTGCACAGCCTATCTTTGTTCAGTTCAAGAGACTAGGTTGGAGGGGAAAAAAGGTACCAATCTCTTTCATGTTTTCTTAGGCTTTATCGAAAGCACTGTTGTTACCTTGAGCTACTCCAGAGGAGTATTTCAAGGATTCTTATCTGGTCAGTTGAAATGATTTCCATGAGGATTAGAAAAAAACATACTAAAATCATTTCCAGGGGCGCCTGGGTGGCTCAATGGGTTAAGCCTCTGCCTTTGGCTCAGGTCATGATCTCAGGGTCCTGGGACTGAGCCCCCATCAGGCTCTCTGCTCAGCGGGGAGACTGCTCCCCCCACCCCCCGCCTGCCTCTCTGCCTGTGACCTGTGTCAAATAAATAAATAAAACCTTAAAAAATAAATAAATAAAACCAGTTCCAAGCACATGGCAATATAAGTAAAATAATCCACCAGCCAAAATTTGGAAATAGGTATTATCAATTCTTAGTATGGATTAGAAGCTTGATTTAAATTTATTAGCAAATGAAATGTGCCTGGCCATGGCTACAGCACAGTTTTCCCAATTATGCTGAAGCTTTTAGAAAGAGATTTTCAGCTGATCTAGTGCAACAGTAAGCTGTGCAGGAATGTAAGGGTCTTTATCAAGAAAGCCTGTGTGTGCAAGCTGAAGGCAGAGGGACTAACCAGATGCACACCTGAGAAGTGACAGACGATCACCTTCAGGTCCCCTATCTTTTTGGGGCGTGCGCGTACTCTCCCTGCGGCCAAGGGGCGCATCCATCACTTCAGGATCTAGGGTCTTCCTACTTTTACTGCCCTTCCTCCCCCATTCAAAGCTATAATCAGAGAGGAGTCATTTTACATTAAATGAAAGAATTTCAATCAATGTACTACGTCCATCAGACATTTACATTTTGAGCTTTCTCTAATTTGGAGAGAAACACAAATTAAATACATTTCATATACCAGGAGACTGTGTTGGGCATTACTTTTTAAGTAGCAGATGGATTCTGTAACCACACTACATATACGGCCGGCTGACAAGGTAAATCTGCTTTATTCCTTTCACCTAGAATAAATATAGAGGGCTTTCAAGGGCAGCTGTTCACTACTATTTTTCTGAGTGTGACCCCTGGTCTACTATAAAAGTGATTCCTACTTCTTGACTAGTTTCATCTAACTTCACCTTTTATTTCATTCAAGCCACACATTTGATATGGGAAATGAAATGACAGAATTCCTAGTAATTACTAGTATCAAAGTTCTAGAAAGTGAGAAAATTACTGCCCTGGGGCAATAATTCCAAATATCTCAAATGTCTGCCATATGTAGACAGAGAGCGGAAATGGGACCATTAACAGCCATTTGGGGGAAAAATTAAGGGCAGTGTTACACACCTTAAAATAATGCTTCCTACTTGTGGCAACATATGACCGGTTATCCGGCTCCCTAGTATTTAAGCAAACTAGTAAGGACATACCTACTAGGGAGACCAACTTTTAATGTCCAGTCCACTGGCTACGGCAGTAGCTGCGGTTCCCCAAAGTACACAGCAGCTGAGGTAAATAGCTGAGCGCTCTTACAGAATGAGCCTTCACTTTCTGCTTCCTTCTCACAGGCATCGTGGATTGGTCCAACTGGGACATTTCAGATCACTTCTGAACAAAATGCATTTCCTTCCAAATACTGCTAAGTCAGCAGTTTTGTATTCCTAGCTCCAAATATTACTGCATTTTGTGTATAATACACTTGACCCTCTGTGCTTCATTCCACTATTAAAAAGAGGGATAACTTTTTACCCTTCAAAAGATATTTTGTGAATGAGATAAGGGGATTTGAAAAATTAAAGGACAGTGTAAAATTCACACAATTTTCTACCAACAGCTAGACCAGTGGCTGGATATTTAATAACATAGATATTTAAACAACATGAAAAGAAATACAAACAGGAAAATTCAAAAACAGTAGCTATGAATTAGGAAGATAAAACACATATCTACGCATTAGTATTTGAATGTTTAGCTCTTGAGTGTGGTTAAGAAAAATCACTCTAAGCATGTGCAAATAACTATTCCAAATTCTCTACAAATAATGTCCTAATACAGGGAGTTCAAACCATTTTCCTCTCCTTAAAAACATTTCAGTAAATATTGGGTTAAAACCTATGATTTTTATTCTCAAGATACATAGAATACAGGTAAGCAGTACTCCTGTAAACAGCTGTGGGATGGTCCCGAAGCACTGATTAGGCCAGGTGCGACACGACCAGATCAGACTGCTACAAGACTCTGAGAAATGAAAGTGATTCTTGCAGGGGGCTGGATGCAGCGTGCCTTCAAGGCCAGAGCAGGATTCAGACTAGCATCGTGGCACAGCTGGGACATTTTATGTAAGAAATAACATGCCTACGCCAGAAGCTTAAGTACAGGGCATTTGTGAGAAAGAAGGATCAGGATCAGCTTGAAAAGAGAAGATGGTACCAGCGACCAGAAATCCTGCAGTGCCAAGCTGAGTCCTGCAAATGTTAATGATTCTGTTTCAATGACAGGAGAGAAAGGATGAAAACAAGAACTGAAAAATTTTAATCAGCTAATGGTGCTCAAAATGGATAAAGTAGTATGAGGTTGGAGGCCAAACTGGTCATAAGAGGAACAAGGCCTACACGGAAACAGGGAGGAAGGGCGGAGGTGCGTGAGAGAAAAACAAATGTGGCAAAAGCTAGTGAAGACTGTGGTTCAAAGTGCTTACCCAGAAAAATCTTCTTGATGCATGGTGATGATTATGGCCTCTATGGCATCTCCCACTGAAGTCAGTAAGGGCTGCAGAGCGCTTCCCATAAGAGCATGGATTGTCTAAAAAGAAAAAGGAAGGGCAGGCAAAATTAAAGACCAACACAAAGAAATCCAAGATGGAAGAAGCAGGCTTTTTTTTTTTTTTTTTTAAGATTGTATTTATTTATTTGACAGACAGAGATCACAAATAGGCAGAAAGGCAGGCAGAGAGAAAGGAAAGGAAGAAGGCTCCCTGCTGAGCAGGGAGCCCAATGCAGGGCTCAATCCCAGGACCCTGGGATCATGACCTGAGAGGAAGGCAGAGGCTTTAACCCACTAAGCCATCCAGGCGCCCCTGGAAGAAGCATTCTGACTAGAAGTTTTTATATAAAATCCCAACTATATACAGTGTTTGAACTGTAATAAGCTCAACAGAAGCCTGTTCCTCTCCCAACTGCTGCTGGGAGTGATCTTTAAAGCCGACAATATGTGGAACATGGCTCTGCAAATTCCAACTCCCCCACTCCTCTCAAATTTTCAGGAAGTTTCATGGTCAAATGAGCTCCTGGAGGAAGGAGGAGCGAGGAGCAATACTATGTACAAAGATCAAATGAACACATTTTGTGGTTTCTGAAAAGGGTGAGGGGAGACCAAAAGTCATTCTTTAAAACTGGAACAACATCGTATGGTTGTAACCAGAGGGAATATAATAAATATGCTGATGGTTCTTACAGGGCAGAAGAGTGAGGCATTTCATGGATTAAGTTCCTATTTAGTAGGAATACTTTTGGTACTTGGCGCCATCTTCCCTTCCCAATTTTTGTCACAAATGCCCAGTACTAGGGCCTCTGGCATGGGCATTTGCTACTGGCCTCTAGTGGATCTAGCACAGGGATGCCACTATGAAACCGACAATGCATGGGACAATCTCCCACAACAAAGAACTACACAGCCTAAAATGTCAACAGTGCCAAGGCTGAGAACTGTTTGACAGTGAGGTATGATCACTGGTTAGGTTACGAAGACCCCTTGGCCTTAGTTACAGGTTTTTAGTGGGAAAATACTGACTGGGACTAAGTATACACTTAAAATCTAAAATTCAAATATATATATTTCAATGATGATTATATACAATGGAGATGGATGGCTTTTGCCTCATATGAATGCTAGAAATCAATCAGAAAACGTTAAAATAGACCCTTATTCATTAAATTCCTAAGTGTCATCTCTAGCCCTTAGTCTCTGATAAAAGTATGCATACTGTCTGTGGGGACGGAGAGGGAGGCAAGGAGAGAGCGAGAGTGAGTGAGCAACGCCTGAGCAACAGCACAGGAAGTTCACAGTCTAGTGACAGCAGAGAACAACTTACAGTCCCATCAAAGCTGTATAGGGTGCTATGGGATTGTGGGAGAAACCTCCCCTACACTGAGATGATCTGGAAATGAAAGGCACTGTCTAAATTGACTTTCAAAGGACAAGTAGTAAGAACCAAGTGAGGAAAGATGGGTGCCCAGTGGCCTGGGAAAGTTGATGTCTTTGACTGCAAAGCTTTGCACCCAGACAGAGTGTGAGGTGCCTGCCCATGGGGAAGGGAGGAACAGCAGATGTACTCTGTGTAGGCTGCTAGGAGTTGGGAATTTACCCTGAAGGAAATGGGAAACCGATGATGGGTTTTGAGCAAAGAAAAAATATGGTTAAAGATTTGAATTTGGGAAACATTATGTTGTATGGTAGATCGGGTAAATAGACCAAAGGCAGTAGTAGCATCGAAGCAAAATGGTGAGAGCCCAAACCAAATCAGAGGCAGTAGGAACAGATATGAGGAGACAGGCTGGAGATAGTATAAAAGGAGAATGGCAGGACTGGGTAGTTACATTTGAGAAATATGGAGCAGAGAGATTTAAGAATACACCTAGATTTTTTTTTCTTTCATGATCTGGTGATATTATTAATTGGATGTCTAAATGCAGAAGAAGCAGGTTGATTTGGGGATGCAGAGAGAAAATGATGAGTTCAGATTTGGACATGAATTTCTTGGAGGGCACATGGGAAATCCATATGGGCTATCCAGGAGAGACTGAAATATTTATATTTGTAGTTTTTGACACATTTTGACTAGATTTGGTAGTCTTTGGCTTTTAAGAGGGAAGTTGAAGCAGAAAGAGTCAATGAGATCCAGAGGATGGTTTGTAGAGTAAGGCTAAATGCCGTTTTGAAGTCATTCAGAAGAGGAGAAGCCCTTGAAGGAGTAAGAGGGGTAAGATTTTTATTTAGTATATATTATGTGCCGGGTACTGTGCTATGTGCCTCAAATATTGTAATTCCTCTTAAAATTCAATTACTTCTTCCTCTAAAAATATTAAAAGCTCTAACTTACAGGTGGGGAATCTAACATAATTTATAGATGGGGAGACTAAAGTGAAGGGAAAGACACTGTCCTTAAGTGAACAAGCAGAAGGACTGGGATTTCCGAGGTGCATGTGACTCCAATGAGCTTTTGGTTACACTTTCCCCACTGGCAGCAGAGAAGAAGGAAGAGACCTTAGAGTACGGTAGAAATAAATCGACAAGATTTCAAGAAAGAGGGGCAAGTTTTCTACTCTAT
Organism: Lontra canadensis; assembly: GCF_010015895.1. NCBI lineage: Eukaryota > Metazoa > Chordata > Mammalia > Carnivora > Mustelidae > Lontra > Lontra canadensis. The sequence continues at coordinate 12,861,179 of NW_022631042.1, forward strand.
ATGAAGGAGTGATACCTAACTACAGACCCTCCTACAAAGAGGACAAATAAACAACATACTGGAGGGCTCAGAGATGGGGGGAAAAGCAGGCAGTTTTAGAGGGCCTTGGGAATCTGGAGCAAGCCACAGAAGTGAGTTCTCCATTTTCTGTGACTTTGTCCTAAGAGCGCCTACAGTCATGGTGGTGGCAAGGCAGGGTGGCTAAAACTCTGAGAGAAAAATAAAACAAAACAAATCCAGCAGCCTTTCAGGCTAAAGGAACAATGGAAAGGAGCCCTGGTCCAACCAGGGCTGCTAGAGAGTGAGATGGGAACCTCAGAAAGGAGAAAGCCAGAGAAAAATGCCCAATTCTATATTTAAACTCAGCACTACTCTGCAGCTGACTCATCAACCATGCCCGTGCAAAGCAAACACAAAACGGCTGGCAACCAAGGCTTGAGAATTGAACTGAGGTCTGAGGCATGGCCAGCTGCAGGTATGTCAATGTACAATCAGTGTCTAATCAGGCTGATTAATCGCTAAAGAAATACCATCAACACTCAGGAGCAATGTTAAAACAAAACAAAACAAAACAAAACAAAACAGTGAGTCTACACAACATAACATTTACAAAGTCCAGGATACATTAAAAATTACTACATATTCAAAAAGCTTGGAAATGATATCACTTTTCAAGGGGAAAGATCATCTGCCAACCTTGAGATGATCCAGACTCTACAATTATTAGGCGAGAACCTCAGCGAGGTTAAAAAAAAAAACAAAACAAAAAAACAATAAACAACAGGAACCATATAAACAGTATACAATAGGAAACCTCAGCAGAGTGACTGAAAGTGTAAAAAAGAACCAAATGGATATTTTATTTATTTATTTATTTATTTATTTATTTATTTATTTAAATTTATTTGACAGAGATCACAGGTAGGCAGAGAGGCAGGCAGAGAGAGAGGAAGGAAAGCAGGCTCCTTGCTGAGCAGAGAGCCTGATGCGGGGCTCGATCCCAGGACCCTGGGATCATGACCTGAGCCGAAAGCAGAGGCTTTAACCCACTGAGCCACCCAGGGGCCCCCCAAATGGATATTTTGAACTAAAAAATTTGCACTAGATGCATGCAGATATAAATGTACTTCTATAAATATGAGGTTTCTATATTTTATATGATATGGCACAATATTAACTCTATGAAGATTATGGAAACTTAAGGATATACATGGTAATCCACAGAAGAACCCCTAAAAAAATCACATGAAAAGGTACAGATAAAAATCTAATAAATAAATAAAAATGGAAATTTTTAAAAATTTCAAAGAATCCAAAAGGAAACAGAAAAGGGGGGAAAGAGAAAGCAACAAAAATGAACAAACAAAGCAAAACAAATGGGATAAACAAAAACTAGATAATAGGAGATACCTAAATAAAACCTTATTAATAATTATATAATGTCACTGGACTAAACACTCTAATTAAAAGGTAGAGATTATCAGAACAGAAAAAAAAGACAACTATTTACTCTCTCAAGGAGATATACTTTAAAAAAGAAAGACACAAAGGAGTTGAAAGTAAATGAACAGAAGATATACCATGTAAACATTGAGCATAAAAAGGCTGAAGTAGCTAAATTAATATCAGATAAAACAAACTGCAGTACAGTATTAACAAAGCTAAATATTTCATAATGATGAAAGCATCAGTTCATCAGGAAGGTATAACAATAATAAATACGTATGTAACATAGCTTTAACGGAACTAGTAAATAGCTTCAAAATTGAGGCATCAAGAATTGACAGACTTAAAAGGTCCACAATCACGGTAGAAAATTGTAACTTCTGCCTTTCAGCAATTGATAGAACAACTACATAAAATATTAGTATAGACACAGAAGATCTAAACACAGTATCACTAAATACATTACCACTACCTTGACCTAACTGCTATTTATATAACTCTACTCAACGACTGTAGATTACACGTTTTTGTCAAGCACACGTTCATTCATCAAGACAGACGACATAAAACTAGACTCAATAAATTTAAAGAACTGCAATAATGCAGAGTATGTTTTCTGATAACAGAATTGAACTGAAAAATCAATAAGACATCTAGGAAAATCAGAAATCATTAGAAGTTAAAAAAAAAAACACTTAGAAATAACCCATGAATCAAAGAATTGCAAAGGAAATCAGAAAATATTTTAAACTGAACGAAGATAAAAGCGTAACATATCAAAATTTAAGTGCTTAGTGGGAAATTTACAACTTGTTATTTTGGGAGGGCAAAGGTCTAAAAATCAATGATATAACATATTAAAAAAAAAGGCAAAGAAAATCCAAAGTAGAAGGAAATAAAAAAGACAAAAGCAGAAATCAATGGAAAAGAAAGACAAACAGAGAATATCAGTCAAGTCAAAAGTTGGTCCTCTGAAAAGATCAACAAAACTGGTAAACCCCTAGCTAAACTGATGGAAAAAAAAAAAGAAGAGAGAACACAAACACCAACAGAAACAATTAAAAAGAGGTTACCACTATGGGTTCTAGTGACATTAAAAGGAAATTAAGATTCTTAGTCTCTTTGGTTAGGTTTATTCCTAGGTATCTTATAGTTTTGGGTGCAATTGTAAATGGGATTGACTCCTTAGTTTCTCTTTCTTCTGTCTTGTTGTTGGTGTAGAGAAATGCAACTGATTTCTGTGCATTGATTTTATATCCTGACACTTTACTGAATTCCTGTACCAGTTCTAGCAGTTTTGGAGTGGAGTCTTTTGGGTTTTCCACATATAGTATCATATCATCTGCGAAGAGTGATAGTTTGACTTCTTCTTTGCCGATTTGGATGCCTTTATTCCTTTTGTTGTCTGATTGCTGAGGCTAGGACTTCTAGTACTATGTTGAATAGCAGTGGTGATAACGGACATCCCTGCCGTGATCCTGACCTTAGCGGAAAAGCTTTCAGTTTTTCTCCATTGAGAATGATATTTGCGGTGGGTTTTTCATAGATGGCTTTGATAATTTTGAGGTATGTGCCCTCTATCCCTACACTTTGAAGAGTTTTGATCAGGAAGGGATGCTGTACTTTGTCAAATGCTTTTTCAGCATCTATGGAGAGTATCATATGGTTCTTGTTCTTTCTTTTATTAATGTGTTGTATCACATTGATTGATTTGTGGATGTTGAACCAAACTTGTAGCCCTGGAATAAATCCCATAATAATTCTCCCATCCCATTGGTCGTGGTGAATAATCCTTTTAATGTACTGTTGAATCCTACTGGCTAGTATTTTGGTGAGAATTTTTGCATCTGTGTTCATCAAGGATATTGGTCTGTAGTTCTCTTTTTTGATGGGATCCTTGTCTGGTTTTGGGATCAAGGTGATGCTGTACACAGAAAACTATAAAGTACTCATGAAAGAAATTGAGGAAGACACAAAAAAATGGAAAAATGTTCCATGCTCCTGGATTGGAAGAATAAATATTGTGAAAATGTCTATGCTACCTAAAGCAATCTAAACATTTAATGCAATTCCTATCAAAGTACCATCCATTTTTTTCAAAGAAATGGAACAAATAATCCTAAAATTTATATGGAACCAGAAAAGACCGCGAATAGCCAAGGGAATATTGAAAAAGAAAGCCAAAGTTGGTGGCATCACAATTCCAGACTTCAAGCTCTACTACAAAGCTGTCATCATCAAGACAGCATGGTACTGGCACAAAAACAGACACATAGATCAATGGAACAGAATAGAGAGCCCAGAAATAGACCCTTAACTCTATGGTCAGCTAATCTTCGACAAAGCAGGAAAGAATGTCCAATGGAAAAAAGACAGACTCTTCAATAAATGGTGTTGGGAAAATTGGACAGCCACATGCAGAAAAATGAAATTGGATCATTTCCTTACACCACACACGAAAATAGACTCAAAATGGATGAAGGACCTCAATGTGAGAAAGGAATCCATCAAAATCCTTGAGGAGAACACAGGCAGCAACCTCTTCGACCTCAGCCGCAGCAACATCTTCCTAGGAACATCGCCAAAGGCAAGGGAAGCAAGGGCAAAAATTAACTATTGGGATTTTATCAAGATCAAAAGCTTTTGCACAGCAAAAGAAACAGTTAACAAAACCAAAAGACAAGTGACAGAATGGGAGAAGATATTTGCAAACGACATATCAGATAAAGGGCTAGTGTCCAGAATCTATAAAGAACTTAGCAAACTCAACACCCAAAGAACAAATAATCCAATCAAGAAATGGGCAGAAGACATGAACAGACATTTCTGCAAAGAAGTCATCCAGATGGCCAACAGACACATGAAAAAGTGCTCCATATCACTCGGCATCAGGGAAATACAAATCAAAACCACAATGAGATACTACCTCACACCAGTCAGAATGGCTAAAATTAACAAGTCAGGAAAAGACAGATGCTGGCGAGGATGCGGAGAAAGGGGAACCCTCCTACACTGTTGGTAGGAATGCAAGCTAGTGCAACCACTCTGGAAAACAGCACGGAGGTTCCTCAAAATGTTGAAAATAGAACTACCCTATGACCCAGCAATTGCACTGCTGGGTATTTACCCTAAAGATACAAACGTAGTGATCCGAAGGGGCACGTGCACCCGAATGTTTATAGCAGCAATGTCTACAATAGCCAAACTATGGAAAGAACCTAGATGTCCATCAACAGACGAATGGATAAAGAAGATGTGGTATATATACACAATGGAATACTATGCAGCCATCAAAAGAAATGAAATTTTGCCATTTGCGACGACGTGGATGGAACTAGAGGGTATCATGCTTAGCAAAATAAGTCAATTGGAGAAAGACAACTATCATATGATCTCCCTGATATGAGGGAGAGGAGATGCAACATTGGGGTTAAGGGGGTAGGAGAAGAGTAAATGAAGCAAGATGGGATTGGGAGGGAGATAAACCATAAGTGACTCTTAATCTCACAAAACAAACTGAGGGTTGCTGGGGGGAGGGGGGTTGGGGGGGTGGGGTTATTATGGACATTGGGGAGGGTATGTGCTATGGTGAGTGCAGTGAAGTGTGTAAACCTGGCGATTCACAGACCTGTACCCCTGGGGAAAAAATATATGTTTATAAAAAATAAAAATTAAAAAAAAAAAGAAGGACAGTAAGAGAATATTATGTACAACATTATCCTGACAAATCAGGGAACTTAGATGAATAGATAAATATCTGGAAAGTCAAAAAGTATCAAAGCTCATTAAAAAAGAAACATAACTTGAATAGCCTTTCACCTACTAAGCCAATCAAGTCTGTAGTTATAAACTTCCTACAAAAAAAACCCCACAGGTTCTGATGGTTTCACTGGTGAATTCTACTAAGCATGTGAAAAGACAACAATACAAGTTCTTTCAGAAAACAGAGCAGGAGTAAATACTTCTAAACCTAATTAATGAGGGTAGTAATAGCTCAATACCAAAAGCAGACAAACTACAAGAAACTACGTACCAGTATCCCTTATGATTACAGATGTAAACATCTTTTTAAAAAAAATTTATTATTTATTTGACACAGGGGAAGAGAGAGAGAGAGAGAGAGAGAGAGAGAGAGACTGTGAGAGAGGGAACACAAGCAGGAGAGGGAGAAGCAGGCTTCCCGCAGAGCAGGGAGCCCGATGCAGGGCTCGATCCCAGGAACCTGGGACCATGACCTGAGCCAAAGGCAGAGGCTTAACAAATGAGCCACCCAGGTGCCCCAGCTGCAAACATCTTTAACAAAAATTAAGTAGATCAAATCCAGGAATATATAAAAAGGGTAATGCATCATAACCAAGGTGGGTTTGACATTTGAAAATAAACTTCTGTATTTTATTAACAGAATAAAGGAGTAAAACTATCTGATAATTTCAATAGAGAAAAAACTATTTGATAAAATACAATTTATAATTAAAAAAAAGTGTCAGTAAGCTAGGAATGGAAGGGAACTTGTTTTATCTGATAAAGGCCACCTAACATCATAATCAAAATAGGAGAATATGATGGAGTCAGTCAGGAAAACACTCACCAACATCCACTCTCACTAGTTCCAATTAGAACACTTACACTAGGGGTTCTAACCAGAGAAACAAGATGGGGGGAAACAGGCATCTACTTGCACACAATATGATAGTTTACACAGAAAATGCTCATTCTGGCTTCCCACTTAGGGGAAATACAAAACAGGAATGGTAGAGGCTTAAGGACTACCGGAGAGAACAGAGAAAGGAGACTAGGTTCTATTTCATAAGCTCTTTACAAAGCAGGGAAGTGTGTCATACATTTTCCAAAGGTTTACCTAAAATAGATAAGATTACAAAAATATAGAAGCCTCAGCAATCTGGATTATTCTCTCATATAGAACACAAACCCACACATTAAGGGAGAAATGAAAAATTGTCATACATAAACCTAGCAATACCATCACTTCCCATATAAAACAATCTCAGTAATAAATGGATCAAGGTTTTTAAATGTTACTTACAGCTGATAGTGGGTATAATGAAATGGCTCTAAATTAATATTAATTGGGCCATCCATGGCATAGTAGATCATTACGAGATGTTAAACCTCAAGCCTAAAATAACCTTCAATTCTGGATAACATCTCAACAAGGTAGAGAAGAAAAGACAGTTATGTATCCTTACCCACATTTTTAGTAAGTGCAACATATATTTAATATCTTCTTTATCAAGGGGCGCCTGGGTGGCTGAGTAGGTTAAGTGTCTGCCTTCACCTCAGGTCATGATGTCATCATTGTCGGATGGAGCCCCACCTCTCCCTCCGTGCTCAATAGGGAGTCTGCTTGAGAGTCTCTCCCTCTGCCCCTCCCCCTATACTCTCTCTTTCTCAAATAAATAAATCTTAAAAAGCATACGTTCTCTATCAAATAACAAAAGCATATAGATTTTTGATTCTTGGGCTGCAATCATTTATGCACCCTAACATTCTACCCCAATTCAAAGTAATGTATTAAGTCTCCTACAATTTTAAAATTCGAGGTTCTCTTTTTTCTTTAAGTAAGAGGGTTTTTTTTACTTAATATGTCATCTGGTTTTTATATGATTTAACTTAAAAAGCAAGGTCACAACTGTTTGAGTTCTGTTAACATATGCCGTTAAGTCTCTAATTGTCAGGGCCACTGCAGAGGAGACTTAAACCAAATGCTAGTCTTCTCTCACCCAGTTCTCAAGGCCAACACTGGTGATGCCTCAGCAAACCAGCACCCAGCTCCATGAGGCCCTGGCTCTAGCGAGCAAACCCAAGAGTGAGGGCAGGAGCCCAAGAACAGGGCAATTTTTCCTGCACTAGCCTCAACTCCCAGTCCCAAGTGACTAACAACAGGAATAACCTTTGTTGTATGCTAAAAATACAGATTCAGAGAGCACAACATATACTGAATTAGAGTCTCTGAAAAAAATTTTTTTTTTTTTAAGATTTTATTTTTTGAGAGAGAGAGCAAGTGCAGAGGGGGCGGGAGAGGAGGCGATCTCAAGCAGACTCCGTGCTGAACCTGATGTGGTGCTCAATTCCACAACCCTGAGATTATGAACAGAACCCAAATCGGGAGTTGACACTTAACTGACTGAGCCACCCAGGCGCCCCTGAAGAATTTCTATTTTTAATTTGTCAGGAGACTTTTATTATCAAGCAAAGTGTAGGCACTTTGTCTCAACCCACAAACTGACTTTCTCAAACTATGAGCTGTGATCCTTAGGGGTCAAAAAACCAATTTAGTCAATCACTATCAGAATGTTTTAAAAAAGTAATAGATGAGGAGGGCACCTGAGTGGCTCAGTCGGTTAAGTGGCCAACTCTTGATTTCAGCTCAGGTCATGATCTCAGGATGGTGAGACTGAGCCCACTGTCAGGCTCCGAGCTGGGCATGGAGCCTGCTTAAGATTCTCTCTCTCCTTCTCCCGAGGTCCAACACCCCACCACCCCACATGCACGTGCTCTCCCTCAAATAAATAGTTTAAAAAAAAGTAACACATGAATATAGAAAATATAAGCATGTATCACACAAAATAAGGACAAACATTGTTCTGTGAAACCTTGTTTCAATTACAGAAATACATGTAGATGTATATTCTATACATATACAAGTATGTGTGTGTATATATTTACAAATACTTACGTATTGTGCACGGGATCACAAAGTAAAAACTATTTTTTTTTTTTTTAGATTTTTATTTATTTATTTGAGAGAGAGAGAGAGAGAGAGCACAAGCAGGGTGAGGGTCAGAGGGAGAAGGAGACTCCCCGGTGAGCAGGCAGTCTGATGCGGGACTCAATCCTGAGACTTTGGGATCATGACCTGAGCCAAAGACAGACGTTCAACAACTGAGCCACCCAGGTGCCCCTAAAATCTATTTCTTATCTTGGGTAGTGATCAAAATATGTTTGACAGCTACTGTTAGAAGAGAAGGGAAAAAATGTGGAACTGCAGGAAAAGGAGACTTTGTAAGTTCCCTGCTTGGAAACAAGAATGTTAAAACCTTTTGATTTGTCATATTGGTCTGATTTCTGCTATTTTTATGATCATCAATAACTTGGAGAACTCTTAATAAAAACAATTATTTTATGATGGAGGCATGAGTAATACTTCATCACAATGAGATGAGCACGCTGAGGGAAAAAAAGAGAATACAGTGAAAACATCCAAGTGCACCCTTACTGTGCTGAGGGAAAACGACTTGTCTTCTCCTACCTTCCAAATGAATTTAGTGTCCTTAAGTTTTGGGGCTATTAAATCCCCATCCATGTCACCTATAGACAGCATTTGACCCCAGAAATTCCCTTCTCCTTTAGGATTTGTGAAATATCCCCTCCAAAACTTCTTCCTCAGCTCACTGTTGTTTCTTTGTAGCTTCCTTACTCTCTTAAATAAAAGTATCTCTCCTTGAAGTTCATTGGTAGTATCTGTCTCTGTCTCTCTCTTTTTTAAACTCTACGCAAATGATCTAAATCCATCAAACTGTTGACATCTATTACGGTTGTATGGTTATATTGTACCATTTTACAGATGAAGAAACTAAGGCAAGAGAAAACTAACTTGTCTGAGGTCCTACGGCTAGTTAAATAGCTGAGACAGCATTCATCCACAGGGAGTCTGGCTCTAGAGTCTGCTATACAGTGTTCTTTAAATACCAAAAAAACATTTAGTAAGCCAATGAATGATGATGGCAAGGTGTAGTAGACACGACTCTCTTGAGTCAGTGAGGTCTGAGTTCACCAGCATCAGGACTTTGAGCAAGTTACTATTTCTAAGTTGTGTAACATAGGAATAACAATACACAACTTGAACAGTTGCTATAATACTTCAATATATGGCATGTGACTGGCAAGTAGCAGATGCTAAATAAAGGATATCTATTATTATCATTACAATGAATGATATCCTTGTTTTTTTTTTAATTTTATTTATTTATTTAACAGAGAGAGAGATCACAAGTAGGCAGAGAGGTAGGCAGAGAGAGAGGGGGAAGCAGGCTCCCCACTGAGCAGAGAGACCAATGCGGGGCTTGATCCCAGGACCCTGGGATCATGACCTGAGCCAAAGGCAGTGGCTTTAACCCACTGAGCTACCCAGGCACCCAATATCCTTGTTTTTTAGAAGAGTTATCCATTGTCAACTACACATGGCTCTGAATCTCATACCAACATCATTTTTTATTAAACTTCCGGAGTGTATTTGTGTTAGTATGTAAGAAAAAAAAAAAAAAAAAGAATTTACCCAGATTTCTCACCTTATGGATACACTTTAGAGTATCTCAACCTTGGCATTACTGACATTTTGGACCCAGTAATTCCTTTTTGTCCGGGGCTGTCTTATGCTCTGCGAGATGTGTAACAGCATCCCCAGCATGAGATTCCAGGAGCACCCCACTCCCAGTCATGACCATCAGAAACATCTTGAGCTTTGTTACATGTTCCCTAGGGAACAAAATCACCCTCGCAGAGAATCACCACATTACTGGGATCATACGAGGCTGTACTGGCTGAAGATACAGTGAAGACTTGAAGACTCTTGCTTCCCTTGCTTATGATAGAATTCTCATAAAGTAGAACACAATCTGTAGACACCAACAGGGTTTATTTTTAAGTTCTAGAAAATATAAACACACATGCATTCTTTCTCTTTAGGATAATTATCAGCAGCTACTTTTGGTGTGTGTAAAGGATTTGAAATTATTTTTAAAATGTGACATTTTGCACTCATCTGAACAATTCTAAAACCACTTTGATCTACAGAGTCAAAGATGAATTCTTTTACCTTTAGGGCTGACATTATAGTTTGATCAGCTGCTGGTGGGAAGGAGCTCTGACTGGAAACCACCTAGAACAAGGTTTTAAAACAGTTATAGTTTTGGTTAAGTCTTTTACTTTTATAAATACTGATTTTGGTCATAACATGATAAAGCTATTTCCACAGACACACAAAATAGTATCATTTCTTTAGATTACATCCCATACATGTTTTAGATACTCACTAGTATTTATTATAGGTTGAAAACTACTTTCCCATATAAAGCAATTATACTACATAAGGCAATTATACTATATACTTCAAATAATCAAAACATGAAGATTTCTAAGAGTTGGCTTCCCTTTATTCACTTTAGATAGGTTTTAATTATAAAGTTTTAACTTGAAAAGGTCAGTCTAAAGCCATATTTACATTTTTTTTTTAAAGATTTTATTTATTTATTTGACAGACAGAGATCATAGGTAGGCAGAGGGGCAGGCAGAGAGAGAGGAGGAAGCAGGCTCCCTGCTGAGCGGAGAGCCCGATGTGGGGCTCGATCCCAGGACCCTGAGATCACGACCTGAGCCGAAGGCAGAGGCTTTAACCCACTGAGCCACCCAGGCACCCCGATATTTACATTTTTCTTTTAAAAAATTCACTTTTCTCCAGGCTGACTATAATTTTCGACAAGCCTTTAAAATACAAATGTCAAACATTTAAAAATACAATACAAATATTATGAAGATTCTGAAAGTATCAATAAAAGCATGGAAATAACCCTAAAGAAAGAGAAACTTTCATTGATTGTGAGGCTTCAGAGTAATAATGAAAGGGAATGGAAAATATTTCATTTATTCTTTATTTACTTCTGTTACTTTTCTGAGATTTACTTGTTAATAACACTTTAAAATATATTCTGTTTAATGTGTGACATACACATTTTTGGAAACTCCTAACTGACACAAGGACTTGTTAAAAATTTATGTTAATAAATAGTCACATAATTATTCTAAAATGTAATTGAGCATATTAAAACTTAAAATAAAGGTCATGTTCTCAAGAGCATCCCCTAACCTTTGGCTTCCTTCCGGTCTTCTAAATATTGATCTCCCTACTTAACTAAATATTTTGGAAATGACTTATAAAGAGCAAACATGAGCTATTCAAAAGTCAAGGATTGGGTTGAAAGTGTTGCTTTCTTGGTAATTGTAAATACAGTTCATCTTAGAAATAATACATGAAGGCAAACAAGTTAAAATTCATCATCAAAAAAAATAGCAAATAGCAAACACTAGTAAAACAATAGTAACAATAGCAAAAAGGATATATATTTTTTACTTCCAAGGAGTCATCAGTGATTATATCATAAAAAATCAGTGTTTAATGCAGTTCCTTCCCTCCTTCTTTGTGCGAAGATGGAACCTTTCCAAGTTGAAGGGATTAAGAGTTCTTATGAAATTATGCTTTTTTAAAAAATTTTTTATTTCTTTTCAGCGTAACAGTATTCGTTGTGTTTGCATCACACCCAGTGCTCCATGCAATAAGTGCCCTCCCTAATACCCACCACCTGGTTACCCCAACATCCTACCCCTGAAATTATGTTTTTTAATAGGTATGAAACACATATGATTTACTCTTAAATCATTTGCTCAATAAACTTGATTATACCACTCAAGCCTGATGATCTAGAGTTCATATGTTTTAAACCAAATGTATACAGAAAAGTGACACAAATGATAAAGGCCAGGAACAGAAACTGTTTAAAAAGAGTTCCTTCTGCAGTCTATTTTACATTCATCACGTTTTCATTGTATTCTTTGACCAAAAATTAAACAATAATTCCTTGCTGTCTAAATTTGAGGTGAAAAGAAAGAAGCTGAAAGTAAAAGAAACTAAAATAAAATAAAGTTTACCTTTGTTACTGATTGGTGCAACTTATACAGTGAATTCACTACTGCCACGTTTCTTCTCTGCCCTTCTGTAAGAGGCCCAATCACCTGGCTTGCATCTCCTTGTGTGGAGAGCTGTAAGAATTCAGCACAAAAAGAAATGACCAAAATGGCAGTTCATATTTAACTGGGAAGCTCATGTCCTCCTAACCGTCCCCAGCCAAAAAAAATATCAAAAAAAGAATGTTCACTGGAAATACTCAGATCAAGTGTTGGACTTCAGACACAGCCAGAAGGAACCTCTGTGGAGGGAACAGTGTGAATGGGGAAGCCCAATCAGCCCAAATGTGTGCACAAGAAGATCATCTTCCATCAATACTTCGGAGCTGACGGACCTGAGGCACATGTGACCCAAAAGCCCAGTGTGTGCTGGTGTTTTCACACATCAGCGCAATACTCTCGGGGAATACATTCTGGCCACTGCCAATAGTCCTTCCACTCAAAAACTCAGAAATAAGCCATCAAAACAAAACAAAAAAGAAAAGTAAATAAAGGAAGGGAGGGAAGGAGGAAGGAATGAAAATAAGCCTCCATCCTATTTATATCTGACAGCCATCATACTAGTCCATGAAATGGGCAGTAAAAGAGGGTTTTACTTTCATTTTTATACATTAAAATTTTGTTTGGAGAAGGAAGTTAGCTAAGATTATACTGTATATGGATGATCAGTAGAAGTACAATTAAGAACTTTCTACTCCTCACTTTTTAGTTCTGAATACTAGAGTTTTAGGAGAGAGGACATGTAATGCTTAAAGAGTTAATCTAGAATTCTTGTAGTTTGATGTGAGAAAAGAATCCACATATAAACTGTTCTCATACTGATCAGATTTTAATCAAGTCCTCTGTAACAATTTTTTTTTTTAAAGATTCACTTATTTATTTGAGAGAGAGAGAGAGTGTGCATGCAAGTGGGGGGCAGGAGAAAGAGAGAGCATCTAAGTGAACTCCCTACTGTGCATGGGGCCTGGCACGGGGCTCAATCCCAGGACCCTGGGATCATGACCTGAGCTGAAATCAAGAGTTGGATGCTTAACTGACTGAGCCACCCAAGCACACCTGTAACAAATATTTTTAAAGGTGAATTACATTTGAATAGGACAAGTAAAAATGACTTAAGTCAACTCTATGAACGTGGACACAGATCTCAACATGTGAAAAGCTGGGCTTTTAAGAGAACTGAAACGAAGATCATCTTGCCTTTGTTATAGAGAGCCAAATAAAGTCTAGGAGAAAGAAATACTATTTTGCTTTCTACTTTCCTTTGATGAACACACACACATCCATTTATAAAAACTGAACTCAACTCCTACTTTATCAATTCTTACTTGTAGTAATAGAATACAACTTAAAAATATTAAAAACTGCAATTAAAATAAAGGGAATATTCCTTTGTTAACATTACAACCCATGATGATGGCTATAAAGTCAACATAAGACCTTTTGACATCAGGTTAAAGAACTCTAGTTTATCGTGCCTTTCCTTATGGACATGGTCACCAACTTGTAATCCAGTCGAGCTCTAAAACTGGAGAATAAAGTGGCATCGTCACTGGCACCAGCAGTTACAGCCAACTCAGCATGTTGAATGTTAAATACGTATCTCTCAGTAAAGGGCATCTAGAAGTTATGAACTCTAGCTATACAATTTTTAAAAAAATCCAATCTCTCTTACTTTTTGTGAGATTCTCTCCAAATAATTTTGAGGTAGCAACAAAGAAATGGAAAAAGGAAAGAATTTTTCTTGTTATTTTATGTCTGTTTTATGTATTCCATACTTATAGAAGAGATAGTCTTGCTGCTAGAAAAGCATGAAGATCCTATTATTACTGATAACTGACTCTATTTGAGGGGTTTAAAAGTAGAGAAAGGCCGGGGCGCCTGGGTGGCTCAGTGGGTTAAAGCCTCTGCCTTCGGCTCAGGTCATGATCCCAGAGTCCTGGGATCGAGCCCCCCATGGGGCTCTCTGCTCAGCGGGGAGCCTGCTTCCTCCTCTCTCTCTGCCTGCTTCTCTGCCTACTTGTGATCTCTGTCTGTCAAATAAATAAAATCTTAAAAAAAAAAAAAAAGTAGAGAAAGGCCTGTCAGACCCATGATAACGCTGTAATAAAAATATCAAATAGTAACAAATGCTGGCCAGAATGTGGAGAAATCAGAACCCTCATACACTGCTGGTGAGAATGTAAAATGGAGTGGCTACTTTGGAAAACAAGTCTGACAATTTCTCAAAGATGGACACAGAGTGACCATATATACCCAGCAATTTGACTCCTTGTTATATATACAAGAAAAATAAAAACATATGTTCACAAAAAAATGTGTATATAAATGTTCACAGCGACATCATGCCATAGTGTAATAGTCCCCAAATGAAAACAACCCAGATGCCAACTGGTAAGCGGACAGATAAGATGTAGTCTAGTCATACAATGGAACGCTGCCCAGCAAAGAAAAAAAGGAATGACGTTCTGAGCATGCATAAGGTGGATGAACCTTGAAAACATCTTAACTAAAAGAAGCCACTCACGAAAGACCACATATGGAATGATTACATTTACATGAAATAGCCAGAATAAGCAAATCCAGAGACAAAAAGCAGATAAGTAATTAGGGGATGGGCGAAGAGGGTAAATGGGAAGTGACTGCTAATGCGTAGGAGGTTTCTTGTTGGGGTGAGGAAATGTTCTAAGTGAATATACTAAAAACCAGTGAATTGTACACTTACATGGATGAATTATATTTTAATAAAGCTGTTTTTCAAAAAAGTAGAGAAAGAAAAATCCCTAGACTTCAACGGTTAACTGCTAGATGCCTCGAGCCTTGTAAGGACTAAGACTAAAGTAAGATGGCTAAGTTGGAGACCTAAAAAGTTCTGTGAAGAAAATAACACACTTAGGGTGTCTGGGTGGCTCAGTCGTTAAGCGTCTACCTTCAGCTTGGGTCATGATCCCAGGGTCCTAGGATCGAGTAATGCATTGGGCTCTCTGATCAGCAGAGGAGCCTGCTTCTTCTTCTCCCCCTCCCTTTGCTTATGTTTCCCTTCTTGCGGTGTCTCTGACAAATAAATAAATAAAATCTTACCAAAAAAAAAAAAAAAAAAAAGAAAATATTACACTTAGGAGAGCAAAACATTGATGACATAAAAGAACTAAAGATGAAATATCACTGTGCCAAAAACAAGGAACAAAATTCAAACATCAAAGTGAAATATAACACTAGAAGTTTGGAAATTTAAGATAATCTGCTGTTAATCCTTGTTTTATAGCACAGAATATAGTCAGCCCAACATCTGAGCTTGGTGGATCACCCTGCTTCTCTCCAACACCATTCCTGCCATGACCATTTTGGGGAAATAATTTCAAATTTACAAAATATTACAAAAGTAAGAATAGTGCAAGGAGCACTCATAGACACTTTACCCAGATTTTTTTTTTTAAAGATTTATTTATTTACGTTAGGGGAAGGAGGTTCAGAGGGAGAGGGAGAGAATTTCAAGTGGACTCCTCACTGAGTGCAGAGCCCCACATAGGGCTTGATCTCATGACCCTGAGATCATGACCTGAGCTGAAATCAAGAGTCAGACACTTAACCAATTGAGTCACCCAGGTGTCCCTAAATCAGATATTTTTAACAAAAACTTTGAAAAGTTCTCATAAACTCTTAGCTATATAGTCATATCTAAATTTCCTGAAAGTGGTAAGCATGCCTATTACCAAATTAATTTTTAATGAGGAATTTATATTAAGATCTTTTGATCTAATAATGTTTTCTATCCAATTTTGGGATTCACAGCAAAAAAAGTACATACAAAAAGGCTAAGTATTATTATTATTATTATTTTAATGAAAAGTATAAAGGGCAAATATTTGGCTCTCAGATTGTCACTCCCCTTCCATTCACAAAGAAGACATGAGTAATCAAGCAGTCCTGTTACTGTATCACAAAGACAGTGCTCCAGGTAGCAACGACCAATTTCTTAAACCCAACACAAGGGATGAAATCAATGTGAGATCCCTGATCTATGTCATATCAGTTTTTCTAGACAGATGGTCCAATGATTCTAAGCGTACTCATCAATGTTTTCTAGGTCAAGAGATGCTAATGAGCAATATATTCCAAGAGCCTCAAAGCTGCTATATCCTTACTTATCCCACTATTAGAAACCTATCCTAAGAATATAATACTTATATGCACAAAGATAATGTTATTTATGAAACAGAGAAACTGGAAAGCCCCACATGTCCAAGATGAAGAGAACAGTCAGGTATATACTAGGCAATTCACATTATGTTAGAAAAAACAATCGGAGGTGCTTATAGTATTGAGCTGACTAAAAAAAACAAACAGCATATTTGTGCAGGAGTTCACTCTCACAAAAAGACTGGGAAGAAAGCGAAAATGTTAAGAAATATTATGAAGCATTACACAGTGAGGAAAGTTACTAAAATATTAGTAAAGGCACCATGGAATTCCATTAAGTATCTAAAAAGGTTCATTTGTAGAATGCACTTAGAAACTGTTGCACAAGATAAGTTTATCCAACGATAAAAATAAAGGATGTAAAAAATAAAGGATGTACAATCTCCATCCTTGAAAGATTTGAGATAACACAACAAAATACACTGCTTTGTTCACTGTTTACCTGACCAAAAGAAGGTTTTGGGGAAAGATAGTTTCTTTCTTCCCTTCTTTCTTTTCTCCTCCCTTCCTTCCACCCTTCCTTCCTTCCTCTCTTTCTTTCTTTTCTTTTCTTTCTTTCAGATTTATTTATTTATTTGAGAGAGATGGGAGAGAGAAAATCTCAAGCAGATTCCCTGTAGAGCATGGAGCCCAACCTCACAACCCTGGGATCATGACCTGTGTCCAGAATCAAGCATGGGATGAACCAACTAAGCTACCCAAGGGCCCCAAGATAGTTTCTTTTGATCTACTAATCTGTGACACAGATGAAAATAACTGGTTTTTATTTATATTTACTTATCAAATGCCTTCATCATAGATTACCTGGCTGAGAGCAAGGAATATAAGAATATAATTAAATATCACTTAGCTCATTATGTCAATTACCCTATAAAAACATAAAATTAAACACACATACTCACAATTACATGATCAAACATCTCTAGTCTGTAATACATTAAAAATTATATTGTATTTGGGGGGGGCACCTGGGTGGCTCAGTGGGTTAAGCCTCTCCCTTCGGCTAAGGTCATGATCCCAGGGTCCTGGGATGGAGCCCTGCATTGGGCTCTCCACTCTAGCGGGAAGCCTGCTTCCCCCTCTCTCTCTGCCTACTTGTGACCTATCAAATAAATAAATAAAATCTTTTAAAAAATTGTATTGTATTTGGAACCCAGACATATGGCATATTTCTGTAAACGTACAGCAAAGGACAAATTCATAGGTTTATGTAGCAATTCTCCATTTCCTGGCATATCAGCTTACCTAAACTTCCCTGACAAATGAAACTAATTTTCTTAGATGCTAAAACTATCAGAAAATATTTCCAAGAAAATCTTTCTACAGTGTATGTCATACGTTTTGGGTTTCATACATAAGACACACAGAACAGGTAAGCAAATTCTACTTAAAATGAACCAGTGCATGTGTTCACTACAGTTCCAGTGAGCCATGTTTGTGCAATGACACATTTTTGTTTCAGAAGTCACTTCATTAGAGCTTAGCGGGTAAGTATGGCTGCTTGTCCCTTCGCTCGTATCTTTGGAAATTTTGATTCCCTTTTTCTTGAGCTTTTAGAAATTTTTAGGAATCCTTCTCTTATTCCTAAGGTGTTAGTTTTCTCTTCTTGATCTTATCTCCCCTCATCCTGGTCTAACTTGACTTACAGTGGGAAAAGCGAGGACTAAGCACGTGACAGCTGGAAGCCGTTCCTCTGCACAAGCGTACACTTCAGTGCGTGGACACTGAGACATCACCTCCAGCAGGTCAGAGGATATTTTTATTCCCTTCCTGGTTCTTATTTATATTTAAGACTGCTGAATTTGTCAAATATTTGACCACTTGATTTAAAAAAAAAAAAGGGTGTTCCTACATACCTATTTATCTAGAAATAAGGACAGGTACATTTTTTTTTTTAAAGATTTTATTTATTTATTTGACAGACAGAGATCACAAGTAGGCAGAGAGGCAGGCAGAGAGAAAGGAGAAAGCAGGCTCCCTGTTGAGCAGAGAGCCCGATGCAGGGCTCGATCCCAAGACCCTGGGATCATGACCTGAGCCGAAGGCAGAGGCTTTAACCCACTGAACCACCCAGGCACCCCAAGGACAGGTACATTTAACCACAGAACAGAATCGACAGTAATGTTGTGTTTTGACATCAAATTAAGCCTTCACACAAATATGTTATCAAAGAGGTGACAGCTTGAAATGGGCTGCCTTTTAGAGTTAACATACAACCAAAAAGGTGGAAATAAGATCAAGTCTTGTTTATATGTACATAGGAATGACATGTAGCTTTGTAATTCAAAACTGTATTGTTCATACAACCTGTATTCCTTTACAAAGACATTTCATCAATCTACTTTTCTCATTTTCTCATTAACCTCCTCTAGATCGTCCAAACTCTTGTCAAAATGTCCACCTGGCTCATGGGATTTGGTAACCACAGAGGGTGGGCAAGGAAAACACAATTTGCTCAGAATGGATCATTTAGAGCTCTTATTTTATTTCTCTTCAAAGGACCTTATGCTTTTGAACAACAGATGGAATTTCCACCTACCCACAACCAATCACTGGCTCCTAAACACTGGCCTTGTTAATTAAATTTAGAGTCACAAGTCTGCATATTTTTAATTCCTTGAAGAAGAGAGAACTGTTCACTGTCAGGTATACTGAGCTTTTCCCATTTTCCAATAACGAATACTATGATTAATTCTTTAATCATCAGAAAAACTCTTTACATGCCTTGATTTAGGATACTTTGAGTTTAGCACAGAGTGAATTTCAAACTACAGATTTTCCAAAAGAAATGAAAGTTTATTATCCTCAGGGATGTGAAAAAACTAAAATCCCAGCATCCTACTATTAAAGTCTAAATTAGTTAATAAAATTAAAAAAAATAATAATAGCATCCTACCGTGAAAACCTTAGTTAATAAAATTTTTAAAAAATCGGTAGTTTATATATTTGCAAATATAGACTAGTACTTTCAGTTTCTGAGAGATATAAGTTCTAATGTAATTAAACCTACAATCTTGAAAGCAGTATTAATTTTCATAGCAAAGTTCTTTATATACAGCCAAAATATAAATTTCAATTTAACTAAAGTCCTAATAACAAAACAATTTTATATTATTGAACTCCAAAGTAATGAGCCTCTCTCTGAATATTAACCTTAACAGTGGTGTTTATAATGTTAAACCAGAAAAAAACAAGATTACCTGATTGAGAGCAATTATTATCTAAAAAACTAGAAATTCATTTTGCAAAATCTGACAGTCATTCTAAGTTTGTGTCTGCCTTAAATGACTTCAGTTGTCTGAGAAGGAGTCTGAAGGAGGTAATTTTAAAGAGTATCATTCTACAGTGGCTTGATTAACCCCCTAACCCATGCAACTTCCCATGTTAAGAGTGGATTTGTCAATTTCTGAAATTCTATCCATTTTATTAGTCTGAGGTTGCATTGTAAGGTGTATCGTAATTCCTATACGTTCCTAGTAAATTGTTCTTTTTCTCATTTTATGATATCCCCCAAATCCCTAATAATGCTTGTTGCTTTAGAATCTATTTTGTCTGATATTATTATAGCTCATTTTATCAGCTCTCATCTAATTAGCATTTGCTTGAAATATTTTTTTAAGATTTATTTATTATTTGTCAGAGAGAGAAAAAGAGAGAGAACATAAGCAGGGGGAGCAGCAGGCAGAGGGAGAAGCAGGCCCCCTACTGAGCAAGGAGCCTGATGTGGGACTTGATCCCAGAACTCTGGGATCATGACCTGAGCCGAAGGCCAGATGCTTAACCAACTGAGCCACCTAGATGTCACTGAAATATTTTTTCTCCATTCCTTTACGTTCATCCTTTCTATGTCCTTAATGATGAGGGACAGAAGCACAAAAAATGTTCACCTTTAGCCCACAAGGCTGACCAATAGTCTGCATAGTTTTGATAAGGATCAAATATGTACTGGCTGCTATATTCTTAAAGGGTCTCATGACAGCCTGCGCGTCTTAATGTTAATATCAAGCTGAGTGATAAGCACTAGAGAAATCTTGCTAAAGTAGTTTTATGAGTGGAAATTTGAAGAAGACATTTATGATCTAATACTCCTTGTCCTCTCCCCCTTGAGCACTAAGCATATAACCATCAGCTTCATAGAGCAAAAAGCGCAGCTCTTTCTGCCCATAAGTCCTATCCCTGGGCTATAAGAAAAGCACCTTTTTGCACCAAAAATGTCTCAAGAGTTCTTTCTTGAACGTCTGCTTATGAACCCACATCGCTTATGGTTTAGGCATATCACACAAGGTCAAACTTATTGGTTCTGCGCAAACTGAGAAATGTCAGGGGTCAGTTTAGTCTATTTACAGTTATTGTGATCAGTGATATATTTGAAATCCATCTTACTATGTAATTCTCATATGATTTTCTTTCATTTTTACTCCATTCACGTCTCAGCCTTTTATTGAACTGATACTTTCCTCTTTTACCCATTTTCCCATCAGTTCATTTAGAAGTTATACATTCTATTTCCACTCTTTCAGTGGTCATAATTATTAAAGTTCATATTCAACTTAAGCCAAAATATCTATGGCTTTACAGTCCTCCCAAATAATGTAAGCATTTTAGAATGCTTTAAAATTCAATACCCCTTCTCCTCATTTCAAACTTTAATGTGGAGAAAGTTCTACCGTGTTTATATATTCATAATTATTCACTATTATTCATTATCTTATGCAATTAAGGCTCGGATTTACCTACATATTTACCAGTTGCTTACGCTTACTCTTACTTCTTGCATTTCGATCCTTCCTTCTGAGTTAGATTTCCTCTTCTGTCCGACTACTAAATGGCTTCCCTTTCAGAGTGAAGGCCAAGGGCAAACCCCCTACTATATCCCTGCAAGGGCTAGCGTGATCTGGAGTTAAGGTTACAGAGTTTCAAGGATATCAGATTGGGTCAGGGGAATTCCAGGAACACACGAGCATTTAGACAGTCTCTAGTCTCTCAGTATTCCGGAATACAGGCACATAACAAGGCCGAAGAAGCAGGGTCCTTAAAACCAGAGACTCTGGGTCGAAGGTGCCACTTTATGTATAACAGATTCGAGAGCACAAACTGCTTTAAGAGCTACCAGGCTTCTGCTGGCTTTTAAGCCACTTGTTCCTCTCCCCTCAGCCCCACTCGGTGTGACCAGTCCCTTTGGGTGCGAATTCAATTATTTCTTCTGCAAGTTAAAAACCTGCATATGGTAAAAACTGAAACAGAACTAACTTAAAAGTATAAACTAAAAACCAAGTGTTCTCTCTGGCATCTTTAGTCCCACTCTCCAAAGTTACACAGTAACAGTTTCTTGTTGTGACCTTCCAGGAAAAAAAAAAGAGAGAAAGAAAAAAGAAAAAGCATAAAACAGCATTTAGTTATATTATCTGTTTTATTTATAGGTGGGACTGCTAAATGTACTATTTTCACCTTCTTTTTCTAGCTTCATAATATGTCTTAGAGAGTTTTCCATATTAGCACATGGAAGTCTTCACAAGACTACTCCCTATTTCCCTCACTAGTTTATAACCAAGCTTTCAAACTATCAATATTTTCTTGAAGCATTTTCCACAGATTCGTGAGAGAAAAAGGAAGGGAATCTGAATTCCCGAGTTCA
Source organism: Lontra canadensis (assembly GCF_010015895.1). Classification (NCBI taxonomy): domain Eukaryota; kingdom Metazoa; phylum Chordata; class Mammalia; order Carnivora; family Mustelidae; genus Lontra; species Lontra canadensis. The sequence goes on from NW_022631042.1 coordinate 12,883,215, forward strand.
ATATTCCTTGTCATTAATGCAAATCTTTGATGGCTACCAGAATGATTACAATTAGAAATTCAATTTCCCAACTAAACAGGGTTCTCAGCCAAGAGAGTGGCCACATGTATTTTACAAAAGTAAAAATAAATCTACACCCAAGAAAAGATGCCTTACACCCACACATGCGTGCATGTGTGTCCATGCACAAGCACACACACACACACACACACATTCACATTCATTTTCTCCAAACTTCCAAATGTACAGCATATTATATACAGTGTTGGTTAGTCTATTTTAGGAAGTTCTTAGGTATTTAAACTGGGGAGAGGTGGGTGGTTGGTGAAATCAAGAAGAAAAAGAGGCATTTTTACTTTTCCTGATCTGTCCTTTTTTACTTTTATTCTAAGATTAGTTTATTCAATATTAGAGATTCACTAAACATCTTCCAAAATTTATAAAAGCTCCATATTCTTCCAAGTCCTAAGGACTAAATGAGTATCCTCCTATAAAACAAGAATATACCTATGTGCCACCTCTACACATACCTTTATAGTTTTTTAAAGGTACTTTTAATTGAAATATAAAATCGAGATACAAATGTATACATACAGATAAATGAGTCATCATAAATCATAAACTCTTGTAACCACAGACAAAAAATTTAAGTATTACTAGTGCTCCAAAAACCCTTCCTTGTAGTCCCAACTCAATCATCTCTTTCCTCCTATAAAGTGACTTCTTTATACAAATGGAATCATTGGGACATAATATTTCATACATAATAACTATGTACATGTTTATATTTTGTTCAACATTGTTTGTCAGATTCATCCACGTAGGAATGTATGAAAGCTGTATTTTGTTCATTCTTCAGGATTGCACACTATTTCACTGATGAATATCTCAGCATTTATGTATCTGTTTTAGTGTTGATGGACGTTTGGGCTGTTTCTGTTAAGGCTATTACAAATAACGCTGTTCTACATGTCTCATGTTGTATATGTACGGGTATTTCTTTTTTTTTTTTTTAAGATTTTATTTATTTATTTGAGGGGGTACAGAGGAAGAGGGAGATGCGAGCTCCCTGCCCAGCAGGGATCCCAATGTGGGGTTCGATCCCGGGATCCAGGATCATGACCTGAGCCGAAGGCAGACTCAACCTCATGAGCCACTCAGGTGCTCCCATGTAAGGGTATTTCTGTTAGGTTTCCCCTTTCACATTTAGATTTAAATTGTACCTAAAATTGATTTTTGCCTCTTGGTGAGAGCTAACTTTCATTTTTTTCCACAAGGCTATCAAACAAACCCATCATCACTTACTAAAAAGACCATCCTTTTCCCACTGTTCTCTTCTGCCATCTTTGTCACATAGCAAGTGACTGTATACATGTGGGGCTGTTTTTCTTTCAACGTATTTCTCTATCCTTGTGCTAAAACTTCACCATCTTAATTACTGTACGTTTCTAGTGGATCCTGATATTAGCAGAACAAATATTTCTGCATTGGTAAGAAGTATATTGTTACACTGAACTTATAGGTCAATTTTGGAAGAACAGACATGTTTATTATACTGAGCCATCCGACCTATGAAGAGAGTATATGCCATCACTTATTTACTCCTTTAATTTTTCTCAATATGATTTAGAGTTTTTGGTATAGTCTTGACCATGTTTTCTCAAATTATTCACAGAAACGTTATTTTCTGAAGCTATTATAAATAATGCTTTAAAAAAAATAAATTCTGTGTTCTGTTTGTAGCTGGTATACAGAAACAGTTGGTTTCTGGATAACTTGTGTATGAAGGAGCTCAGGACATGCCACTCCAAAATATGCTGCTCTGGTGTATTATTTTGAGTTGAAGTCACTGAAAAACAGCAGGTATGTCAGAATGGCTTTCTCTGAACCTGCCGTATTTGCTTAAAGGCAGGTCCCCCAAAAGGAACTCAATTGTCCTAAATTCTCTCCCTAAAATTTCATCAACCAGGGAAGACTGAGTCTTATCACAGGACAGAAAATAGGAAGTGGCCATCACTTTTTGTCACAAGTTTTGTCACAAACTGTATCTTCTATCTATTTTTCCAAGGGCCTGATCAACTTTCTAAAAATTATTCATTGTACCCAAGTAGCTCATATCCCCTCTTCTTTTTCTCCTATTAAGACATTATAGTTTGCAAATAACACATATGGGGAGGTTTTCTAGATACAGTTATGTTATTTCAGGAGAAAAGATTATAGACCTCTTTGAAATAAATAAAGGATTATAGACCTCTTTGAAATAAATCATGTTTTCCCAGAAAAAATTCACATGTCATAACATGTGACAGTTTCCTGGGGTTCACAGATGCCCTGAAGCCTCTTCACCCACCTTCTAGATTAACAATTCCTACCCTAAGATATTGAAAAATGATTTTTAAAAAAGATTGTCTGAGAAAAAAAAAAAGATTTTCTTGATTCCTACTACAGAACACTTTCCGTATGCACCATTTTTTTAGGTATGTCTCAGAAAATATTCTAAATGGGCACAACTTCCTACTAGTGAGTTGAGTAAAAGTTGCCTAGAAGTGTGCTATTGCTTGATATAGTAAAGGATAGTTAAAAAAAATAATCAGTCCTCTAAGATGTAAGTTTTTTTATATTTAAATGCAGCAAACTTTAGTTAGCATCCCCCAATTTTTTTTTTTAAGATTTATGTATTTATTTATTTGACAGACAGAGATCACAAGTAGGCAGAGAGGCAGGCAGAGAGAGGGAGAGGAGGAAGCAGGCTCCCTGCTGAGCAGAGAGCCCGATGCGGGGCTCCATCCCAGTACCCTGGGATCATGACCTGAGCTGAAGGCAGAGGCTTTAACCCACTGAACCACCTAGGCACCCCATCAGCCCAATTTTTAAAGGAAGTGTTTTTATGTTTTTTCCTCTTCCTCTCTCTGATTATCCCAAGTGTCTGGGGGGTTTTAGAGTAGCCCTTTCAACCATGCCTCCCCCCGCCCCACCACTATCACCACTGTTCTCCAATTCACAATCATATCTAATGCTTACGGCTCAGAAACCCCATCACACTGGCACACTGCAGATCCAATTCCAGGCCATCTCACCTCATGTCATATGAAGCTGGTAATTACAGCAGCCCTAAGAGGTAAATGTAGGTTTTCTTTCTTATTTGTGAATATGTCTAGATCTTTACTGTTACATGTTATCAGTACGTCTGAGTGTGCTTGGATAGGAGGGTGCTCTGAATCAAAGCCTAAACTTGACTAAATGCTGACAATTTTCTCTCTCAGAAACATACTTCCATAGAGCATAATTTTGAAGCATTCCTTAGGGAATTAAATTATATTCCAATATCCTGGAACAGGGATGAGAATAAAAACTCTTTTTGATCAATAATATGCTTGAAAAGAGGTAAAAGCTCTACAGGAATGACACTTCTAATTCCTGTAAAAATGGACCAGGTAATTCAGACTAGTTCTGTTAATGAGAGTGCCTTGAAAAAGTGAATAATATCTTTAAAAATCTTCATGGTATCGAAGAGCTAATATGACAGAAAAAATTATGAGGCAAGATTCAATTGCCCAAATTTCTTTTCAAGTCCCTACTACTTCTATTTCCTGGAATTAGTATCTATTCTATTACTCAGAGATTTCAGAAACTCCACATTCTGAAATTAAGTTAAAAATAAATAAAAGAAAAAATAAATACAAAAATATTTTGTAATGAAAGAAATAAAGAAAACATAGAAGAAGAAAAATATTTATTTGAATATTATATACTGTAGCAATGAAAACAGGTTTAGGGCAATAAAGATTAGAAAATGTGGGGCACCTGGGTGGCTCAGTAGGTTAAGCCTCTGCCTTCAGCTCAGGTCATGATCTAAGGGTCCTGGGATCGAGCCCCGCATCGGGCTCTCTGCTCGGCAGAGAGCCTGCTTCCCCTTCTCTCTCTGCCTGCCTCTCTGCCTACTTGTGATCTCTCTCTGTCAAATAAATAAATAAAATCTTTTAAAAAAAATGTGATAAGGGGTCAAAATACTTATCATCAAATGAAGTATACAGAAAAAGGTTCATACATTTTTTAAAGTAATATTCACATTAATTAAAATCATTAAGTGAATTATGATAGTAATAAATTTCTATCTTTTGGCTATGAAATTGATACTGAATGCCATAAAAACTTAATACACACTTGGGAAGAGATATTTGCCAATCATGTATCATAAGAGGTTAATATCCTGTATATATTAAGAAGTCCTACAACCCAACAGCAAAAACAAAAAATCCAATTAGAGATTAGATCTGAATAGACAACCACAATGATATTATGGTATCTCATACCTACTAGAATGGTTAGTATCAAAAAAGACAAAAAATATAACAAGCGTCAGTGAGGATATAAAGAAAAAGCAACTGTTGGGCACTGCTGTTGGGAATATAAATTGGTGCAGCCCCTATGGAAAACATTACGGAGCTTTCTCAAAAACTTAAAAATAGAACTATCATATAGATCTACTTCTACTTCTAATTCAACTTCTGGGTACTTACCCAAAGAAAAATCACTATTTTTTTTTTTAAGGTTTTTAAATTTACTTGCCAGAAGAGAGACACAGCGAGAGAGGGAACACAAGCAGGAGGAGTGGGAGAGGGAGAAGCAGGCTTCCTGCCAAGCAGGGAGCCTGATGCAGAGCTTTGTCCCAGAAGCCTGGGATCATGACCTGACCTGAAAGCAGACACTTAATGACTGAGCCACCCAGGCACCCCTGAAATCACTATCTTGAAAAGATACCTACACTCCTATGTTCCTTGCAGTATCGTTTACACTAGTGAAGACATGGAAACAACCTAAATGCCCACAAATGGATGACTGGATAAAGAAATTTGAGATGTGTATAAATATATGTGTGTACACACACACACACACACACACTTAAGTATACATATATACATATTCATACATACATCACATATATACATGTATACATACATATACACAATGGGATAATATTCAGCCATTAAAAGAGGAAGGAAATCCTGCCATTTGTGACAACATGGGTGGACCTTAAGGGCATATGCTAAGTCAAGTAAGCCAGATAGAGAGTCAATACTGCGATGTATCACTTCTATGTAGAATATTTTAAAAAGAACTTAGATACAAAGAACAGATTGGTGATTGCTAGAGGCAAGGGGTAGGGGAAATGTGGATGAAAATGGTAAAAAAATAAAAAACTCTTTCATAAGATAAGTAAGTCCTGGGAATACAATGTATAGCAGGGGACTACAGTTAACAATACTGTATTGAATACTGAAAACTACTAAAAGACTAAACCTTGAAAATCCTCACCACAACAGGGATGCCTGGCTGGCTCAGTTGAAAAAGCATGTGACTCTTGATCCTGGGGTCATAAGTTCAAACCCCACATTGGGTGTACAGATGACTTTAAACAAACAAACAAACAAACAAACAAACTTGAAAAAAAGTTCTCACCACAAGAAAAAGAAATTAGGGGCATCTCGGTGGTACAGTTGGCTAAGCATCAGACTCTTGGTTTCAGTTCAGGTAGTGATGTCAGGGTCACTGAGCTCAAGCTCCGTATCAGGCGGGGAGTTAGCTTAACTTTCTCTCTCTCCACCTACTCTTTTCTTTCGCTCTCTAAAAAAAAAAAAAAATCTATCTGTCTAGATAGATATATATATATCTATAGCTTTAAAAAATTATGTTGTGCACCTTGTGCCGCTAAAAATAATACAGCTGACTCTTGAACAACATGGGTTTGAACTGTTCAGGTCTACTAACACATGCATTTTTTCCAATAAATACAATATAGTATTATAAATGTATCTTCCCTGTGATTTTCTTAATAATACTTTCTTTTCTCTAATTTATATTAAGACTAGTATATGATACATATGACATATAAAATATGTGTTGACTGTTTAGTGTTATTTGTAAGGATTCTGGTCAATAGTAGGGCTACTAAGTAGTTATGTTTTTAGGGAGTTATATGCAGATTTTCAACTCCATTTTTAATAGCTCAAAAAATATACATACACCTATAAATAGGTATTTTAATTTAATACATACTGACAGGATTCGAGTAGGGGGATTAAGGAATAAAATGAAAAGTTCATGAACTCTCTTGTCTTGTTATTGCCATGTTCTTAATTTGGCTTTGTGACAGATGGCATGATTGGTCCCAAGCCTCCATCCCTGTCTGCATCCACATCCTCTGCAGTTTAATACTGCACTGTGGTTGGGTTATTTTGGTGAGCCAGACTTTTGGGAATATTTTCTCTTGTGTGCTTCTGCCTTCATCATAGGATTAAGCCCAAGACAGCCTGCTGCTGGAGGCGAGACATGCAGAACAGAGCAGTGTATTTAACTATGGTCGAAGTCAGCCTCTGTCAGCAGCCAGCCTGCTGTGAGTAAACCCAACCAAGATAAGCAAAGTCACTTAGTGCCCTCCACCTGCCTGGGGAAGTATGAGCATTCAGCGTGTATGGTATGCCATCCAGGTGATGTGGTTGTCTGTCAGGCAATGTTCTCAGGGCAACAGATAATACACACTTTGCAGGCTTTAGTCAGCAACTTTGCATTTTTTACTTTCTTGGAAAAATACCACCCAATGATAATAACTATTTTTTTTTTATTATGCTCAGTTAGCCAGCAGACAATAACCATTATTTGACATTTTCCTCTGTCTTCACTCTGGCCTGCCTAATCTTCGTCTAATATGACCGTTTACTACTCACCTGGCAGAGCACACAGAAAATCAAGCTCTCACAAGTCTGGGAAGCAAGTCAGAAAACGATCTCAAAGGAAAGGAGGAATGATCCTAAAGTAGTTCAATGCAAGAATGGAGGTACGAAAGAGAGGAAGGCTATCTAAGCATCAAGACAGTAGGTAAGCCAAAGGGCTCAGTCTGTTTGTATTACAGCTGAAGTGCCTTTGGGCTGAAGAATCTACTGATATGTTTTATATCTTTGCACTTAATATAAAAACTCTTTCAATTTATTTTTAAAAACATTATTTTAATGTTAATAAAATAGATTATTACCATATGATACTATACGGAGCAGCATCCAGGTAGATGACATTTAAATCTGCATTAAATAATCTGTTTAAAACTAAAAACGTTGAACCCACGTATCTCTCTATCATCAGTTAAATATCACATGTGTAGGTTTTCTTCCACTATGGGAATGTCAAGTCTCCAAATTGCTTAAGAAATTACACAAAGAATAAAGGGTATATTTACAAAGCTTTAAAAAAACAAAACAAAACCCAAAACCCTACTGCCATCTAGTACTATCAACCTCATACACAGCTACTGACCTGCATTAAAGCTGAAACCGCCCCTTAAATGTCATTCCTATTACTGTTTCCATTTAAATGGTCTGCAACCTAATTAAATGCCAATCTACTTTCTCACAGTTTATAACATTTGACATTTACACCAAGATTCTAGATGTCATCCCCTGAAACCATCAGACAATACTTACTGTTGGTCAATGCCCTCACAGTTTACCTTTTAAAAGGACTACTTACTAGTGTATTTGACATCACAAGTTTATAAGCCTGTAAGGGTTTATAAAGTACCACAATAACTCTCTCAAATACTAATATTTTAATTTCATTTTAATATACAGAGGACAAGGAAAACATTGATTCAAACTTAAAATAGCAAGGTCTAGTGACATTTTCTTCTAAAGGTCACATTTCAGAACTATACAAATTACAAATACATAACCATTAAATAATCAGTTTGCTCAGTTCAGTCATAAACTATAATATCTATACCTACAGGTATATATTTTGAACATAAAATTCTACTTAGCAAATTAATTGTAACTTCACAACCGCTATCAAAACAAGTGAATAAGAACTTTTAAATAAAGACAGTCTAAAAAGCACGCCTCTCCTTTTTCACAAAAGGGCACCTAAGAAGCTGATATTCACATTATACACTAAATTAAATACATACTAGAGGCGGTAAACCCTTACTGGTTATAACTCACATATGAGAATTCAAGGTTAAATCCCTGTTTTTCTAAACTAAACTACTAAACTAAGTATCTGCTACGCTCTGAATGTTTGCACCCTCCCCACTCACTCCACCCCAGATCTATACCTTGAAAGCTAACGCCCAAGGAGATGGGGTCTTTGGGAGGTCATTAGGTCACGAGAGTGGAGCACTCATGAATGGGATTTATACCCTTAAAAAAGAAGTTTGAAAAAGCCCCCTTGCCCCTCTGGCCTGTGAGATTTCATGGAAAAGGTAGCCATCAGTGAACGAGTAAATGGGCTCTCACCAGACATCAAATCTGCTGGCGCCCTGATCTTGGACTCTGCAGGCTCCAGAACTGTGAGCAATACATCAATGTTATTTGTAAGTCACCCAGTTCGCATCATGTTGTTATGGACAAAGGCACTATCTGTTAAGACTACAGAAGTTAAATAAACTATAACACACACATAAAATATATCACGCATGTATTAAAGTAGATTTAGATCTCTATCTCATATTGTAAAGTAAATCACAAAAACAATCCTACTTTTCTCAAATAAAAAACAATGTAGCTATGTTGAGGTATGATGCAGTTTAAAGCTTGGTCTAGAGTCAAATCTGACTTTAACTGCTAGTTGCAACACTTGCTAGCTTTCTACTTTCAGCATCTGTTTTGGGCATGCTATTAACTCTTCTTGGTCTCAGTTTCTCCCCTCTGTGGTGGTAGATATTGATCCTTCCATTTCACAGGATTGTTGCGAAGTAAATGAGATAAGATACATAAATGGCTTGACATAACCCAAGCCACTATAAAATGTTTAATAATCGTTATTTTCATGGCCATTCCCTAACCTCAAGAAATAAATTCTCTGTGACCATTTAAGAGTCAGAAAAAAGAACTTAAGAATTTGTCCCTACAGAGTTCGTATGACCTGTCCCTAGGTTTGTATGACATATAACTTTGGTGATTAATAAAAGAAAAGCCTTAGGGGCGCCTGGCTGGCTCAGTGGGTTAAAGCCTCAGGTTTGGCTCAGGTCATGATCCCAGGGTCCTGGGATAGAGCCCTGCATCAGGCTCTCTGCTTGGCAGGAAGCCTGCTTCCCTTCCTCTCTTTCTCTGCGTGCCTCTCTGCCTACTTGTGATCTCTATCAAATAAATAAATAAAACCTTTAACAAAAATAATAATAGAAAAGCCTAGAAAAACTAACACATATGTTATGATAAAATTATTTCAGATTATAAGCATATATATGTACTACATACATATAATTTATATGTCATACTCCACTATATCCTAGAATATTAAAATAATGACATTGAAAAAAAATAATACTGTTTTTCTAAGCCTGTGGAAGAATTTATCTAAATACACATAGTGATTGAGATGACCACAAAAATGGTCCATAGAAGGGATCAACTTGAAAAATCCTATTAATTCCTGATAGGAATTAAAGATACAGTTAAGTATATGAAAATGATCTGATACCCAACAAACCTGCACAACTGACCTTTAGCGAAATAAATTTAGGATTCTGGAAAGCTGTTCATTCTATATCTCAGGTTCTATATTTTCAAGTCTCCCCTTTTGAAAACATGTTTGTCTTGAAAATTCCAGCTTTCCTTCATCTCACTGCCTGGATATTCCATTAAGGATCTGATTTCTGTCACTTTCCAACCTTGTGGACTTATATTTTTCATCTATAAAAAGAATCCTCCGTTTATAGAAATATGTCATACCATATTTCAAGTCAACATTTCCATTTACAGATAAAGTAGCTATTCTACTTCAAATTCTGTTTCAAATCTTTCTCCCACCGAAGGAGGAGGCGATTTTCCTCTGAATGTTTTTAGTTAAATAAGTCTAAAAGAACAGAAATACAGCAAGATCAAAGAATAAAACCCAAAAAATTTAAAAACATAAAGGAGTAACAGAAATAGTACAATTAGACCAAAATAAGAGATGTATACTAAAATGTTACTTGAGTCCTTAATCAATACTATATTTTAAAAATAAATCATATGATGTTTTTTCTACACTTAATGCTTAGGATCTCTTTAGGCACTAAAGTCAAAGTTGAAAATGACTTTCTGGTTAGCCTTCAGCATTATAAGTTTCGTAAGCCTGAGTAATTTAGGGTCATAGACCCTCTGACCACCAGTACCAATTCAGTCAAATGTTTGCTGATACATTTTCATTTTGGCAAAACCTTTTAAAACATTAGTGTCTTTTTTTTTCTTTTAAGATTTTTATTTATTTGACAGAGAGCAAGAGCAACCACAAGCAGGGGGAATGGCAGGCAGAGGAAGAGGGAGAAGCATCCCCCCTGCTTGGCAGGGAGACTGACACAAGGCTCAATTCCAGGACCCCAGGATCATGACCTGAGCCGAAGACAGACACTTAACCAACTGAGCCACCCAGATGCCCCTACCATTAGTGTCTTAACTGAAGTTACATTTACCATATTGGTACCACGTTACCATTACCACTACCACCTCCTGCAGCAGAAAAGCAAAATATTTTCTATGCATATGCTTGTTCTTCCTTATGATATTGTTCTCAGGTGGGACCATCAAATGATTTTTTTCTCCTGACATTTTCAGTAATTACACAGATTCTACAGGATATTAACACTGAAATTCATTTATAGCAACAAACCATGTTTTTAAAAGCAATGAACATCATAAAAAAGCTTCTATTAAAAAGTTTGAGAGAAAAATAGTCATTTAATTACCTACAAAGAGCTACCATGGTCTGTGTAGGGCCAGTTTTCAATAAACAAAGTTTTAAAAAGCTGCTTCTAAATTGCTTGTCAAGGCTACAAGAACAACTGAATGGAAAACAGCATATTAGCAGGCAAACAAAATGTGGCCATCCAATGGAACTGAAAATCTCATGATATTACTATTCCCACCAAGGATCATTTTATGCAAATTCCTTCAGTTCAATTTATCATCAGCCTACACTAAAAATCATTCCCAAACCAACTAGAACTACCAGGATAGGTAAAACCACATTACTTCATTTTATGATGTTTCATTTGGGAGCAGTCAGAGAGGCTAAAGTGAAAACATGGTTGGGTCACTCCTGTAAAGACAGTAGAAATTTTGGCACATTCCTTAAAATTCATCTATCAGCACAGCTGAAAATATACTAAAGCCTTGTTCCTTGGATTCAGTTGGAATTCAAAGTATATACTAGTTAGATATATACTAGTATATAAAGTACATATATACTAGTTAAACATGTGTGCTTAACTTTAAAACATTAATGCACAGAATTAGGATTATAGTTCAGCTAATTACCCAATATTTTAAATATAAATAATTTTTAAAGAATATTTTATTTATTTATTTATTTGACAGAGAGAGATCACAAGTAGGCAGAGAGGCAGGCAGAGAGAGAGATAGAGATAAGGAAGCAGGCTTCCTGCTGAGCAGAGAGCCCAATGTGGGACTCAATCCCAGGACCCTGAGATCGTGACCTCAGCCAAAGGCAGAGGCTTAACCCACTGAGCCACCCAGGTGCCCTAAATATAAATAATTTTTTAAATAAAATTATTTGAGAGTTAAACTTCCATGTTGTAGGGTTAAAAGCTTTCAAAAGTAAATCAACATTTTTTTATCATAATTTTAAGCACTTCATTTTCTCTAGCCATTTTTTAATAGTTCAAGTCAATTTCAAAATTAACAATTTCACAACAGGTAACTGCATGAATGATACCTGGGGTAAGTGGTCACAACACGAGAATTTTGATCAATCTGAGATAATTATTTATATATACATATAAAATATATATAAAACAATTATTTTTTATAATTTATATAATTATATAATTATTAATCAATAATAATTACTATAATATAGAATTAATTTTTTATAATATACATAAAACAATTATATATATATAAAAATTAGGCCATAAGGTGGTACAGGCATTTTTTCCCTAAAAGCCTTAGAAAACCTTCCTGCATTCTAAAAGCATAACAATGGTCAGAGGGCCATTTTCCAAATAGATTTAATTTTTGGGAGGGGTAAGTTCACCAGAAAGTTTCAAAATTTCTATTAAGTAAAACCACCAGTAAATTAACATTCAGTCAATTCAATATTGACACTTGAGTCAAGTAGAATCAGCAATTTTAAACAAAATCTCTAGTGCTGACATAAGGGCATCACTTACAAGCTGCTCTGATTTTACACCATACAACTGGACCGTCTTTGCCACGTTTTTTGACACAGCTAATGTGAGGTCTGCATCTACAGCGGCTACATTTAGTTCACTGCAGAAAACAAAAACAGACTTTAATTATTAGCAACACAGTTCATCAACAAAGTAGAGACCAACATATAAACTTAAACCTAATAAGCAATGTAGTGATTCTTTTTATAGATTTCACTGACTTGCTTCCAAGAATTGGTTGCATTGTTTCCTTTTTCCTCCTAAATTCGGCATTAGGGAAAAGTGCTTTGAGATGGCTTGGTTAATGACCAGTTTCTCATTAATAAAAGCACATCATGTGTGGGTTCAGGCTGTGATTAAGAGAGTAAATTGTGTACAGATTTTTAAAGTAGCACTCTTGTTAATACTGATAAGTGCAATTAGAGACACTGCATATCACAGACATCTGCAAGGAAATGACAGCTTTTGAATGGAAATGATGACCTTGAAAGGACATAGGCTAAAAATATAAATTACACATGATACATAAAGATGCTCGGTTTCTGTAGAAATTATGTCAATCCATGCTATTTCGTAGAGTAGCTTTTTAAATATATCAAAAACATACAAAAATTTATTGAAATTTTAAAATTTGAAGTCTTGAAGTATTTCTTTTGCCCCACTTATTTTCAACTTTAACACTGGATTAGTTGGGATTGCCAAAAAGGAAAAGAAAAAAAGTGTTTATTTACAAAGACCATGGAAAATATACTGCGAGTTAAAAACTGCACAAAAACCCATACATAGATAGAAAGCAGGAAAAGTAAATTACTATTGCTCTGACGTAGCAAAATAAATCTTGGCACTTAACAGATCCTCTTTATGAAGAAAGTGAAGGACTTTGAAACACAGGTGCACACTGTGTGTAATAAAAATGCCCTTTCATAAATAGTGAGACAAAACTTTATTAAATTCTATTGAATACTGGCAATAACCATGCTTCCTTAAGCTTTATGTTATATTTGATTACAACATTGCCAAGCTTCCCTGAAGAATGGGAGAGATGCCTCTTTAACATTTCCATCAATAGGTGAAAAGAGCAAATCCACCCCCCCAACCAAAGGATCAAGTTGAATCCAAGACTGTTCTTGTCACTACCATACCAAACTGATAACAGAGACATTACAGTAAAAAAAATCTAGAGTCAGGACTTTGAAAAGTCATGATAATTATGGAAAGATTCCAGATCTTGATCGCATGGCAATCTCGACACCATACAGGTATGTCTGCTGCTGGATATACGCTCACAGACATTGTACCTGTGGCTTCCGGGTTCTACTCCACATGCCTGCAAGTCGCCAGCTTCAAACCTATAGTCTAAAGCAATCTACACAGTCCTATACTTTGGCCGTCTATTGCCTAACTACTATTTTTATTTCTCAAAATGTTCATCTACAAATGTACAGACCGACTGTTATGACCACTTGTCAGCTGTGACAGGAACTGAGATGAACTGAGATAGTCTTAATAGCACATTCATCTGGGTAAGTGTAAATGTCTCCAGCAACAGTATAATTACATTGTCTGCAAGCACTCAGGTGGCACCTCCACGAGGATACCTGGCCTTCTGAGAGTTTTAAAAGCTGTCGTATTCTCTTCGAAAGCTCAAAATAGCAAACACAAGTAGGCTAATCAAGATTATAATCCTGTGTATGCCATGAAGTACTTTATGGATTTAAGATGAAAAAACACTAAGCTCTATGCTTTAACTTCTCAGTTTGTTAAATTATTTCTGTGCTTATTTTACTATATAATATTATTTACTATGGCATAAAAATTAGGTTTACTTTGTATCCTTGACAAGATACAGAATAATTATAATAAGCTATTTTTAGGCTGTATTTAAATGGTTTTATTAATTGGAATCTTAAGTACCTACGATATATGCACTGATTCACTGCACAACTCTTGATTTAATTGCAGGACTAATTACTTGAATAATTTGAAGTAAATTAAAACATCACTAACAAATGTGGCAGGCATTTCACAGCATGCCGCTATATAAAAACACGTACCTTGCTATAGTTTTAATGATACCTTCAAGTTCATCCACGGAAGGAGGATTGCGACCACCAGGGGGAAAAACCAAGTTGATAGGATCAAAGAGTCGAGATAGAGATTTTGATAAATAAGCAGCTTCATAGGGTTGCAGTGAGTCTTTCAAAGCCTTTTCTGGGCTGTGGGGACAAAATTTATTAAAACTGAATTCAGATTACACAAAACTAAATGCTACTGTATTAGGTTATAAACACCTTTCTTAAAAACTGATCTTCTATATAAAATGTTAAACTCTTTTTGAACAAAAAGAAAAAATTCTGTTTAAAAATGTATATATTTACAAGTACATTTCATAACTAGACAGTTATTGAGAACTAAACATTTTAATTTACACATAAATCCTATGTATAAATGTAATATAATACATGTCAGTATCTACTGTGGTAATTCTGTCTTTGAAACTAAAATAACATTTGAAACTAAAAGAACAACAATGTAAAATCTTACTCATTCTAATGGGGCTATGCCTTTGCTTAGGAAATCCAGTTTTTAGCAAGTATCAAAGCTTCACAAGAGAGTCAACTTTACAGAAACCTGCTCTACGATCTCGACCCTTTCCACCTGATGCTGCCGTTTCCCATAGAGCTCCTCTGTGAGAGGGAAGTGCACAGTGTCTAGGCTTTTATCAGCCCTCCAATGACAAACTAATAGAAGGGACAAAACAAAAAGTGTTTGGGAAAGTGCTATGATCACGACTGAAGTCCTATTTATTTTACCATATTCTTCACAAACTAGAACTTGGCCTACTATACACATCTTTCCTTCTAAATCTTCCCATGTCTCCAGTTATCTGTATTTTCCATTAGCAGTCCTACTATTGGGTCTTTTATCTTTCCTTTGGCAATACTATCGAAATGTCTAGAACCATTATTTCCATCTGCTTTCTCATTCCTATAATTAACTCCTTATCTTCTCACGTCGCCTGTGTTTATAATCCTTCTACCAGTCCTTCTGTTGTCTTTCCTTTTTTAAGCCTCCTTTCATTCTAAACATCAACCTTAAAAACCTCTGATTTGCTCCACTGTATATGAATTATGAAACCTAGCTTTTTTTCTTTCCCCACACTTTCTGGTCATCTAAGGAGCCCTAGAGGTCACAATGCTTGTACATCGTAATTCCATGGTTATCTCTTAACATTTCTCATTCAATAAGTATTTCCCTCAGCACCTGTTTACTGAGAATACTATGTACCAGGCATTGTTAAGTGCCAGGAAGATGTAAATTACAAGTACTTTACAATGCAGGGAAGAAACCTGCAGGTAAAGTGCTAACTATAGTCATTTCTATAATAGGTGAAGATAGAACACAATGGGAATGGGAGGACGGTGTCTCAATCTGCCTGAAGCAGTCCTCTATTGAAGACCATGCCATCTACTTAAATGTCTTCACTATTTTTGCTCCTTTCATTTACTAACCTTAAGAAGCCTCTTTCCTCTTCTGCAGATATTTCAGTTCTGAATTATAAGTACTAAGAGCCTCCTGTCTGAATCTGCACTAAAGATCCTTGGAGACTACGATGTCAAAACGGATAACTTTCTGGGGAGCCTGGGTGGCTCAGTCAGTTAATGTTTGCCTTCAGCTCAGGTCATGATCCCAGTGTTCTGGGATTGAGCCCCATGTAGGGCTCCCTGCTTACTGGGGAGCCTGCTTCTCCCTCTCCTCCCTGCTTGGGCTCTCTGTCACTATCTTAGTCTCTCTCTTTCTCAAGTAAATAAACAAAATCTTAAAAAAAAAAAAACCAAAAACTGATAACTGTTCTAAAACCCAACCTGTTTGAAAAGTCTGCTTTTATTTTAGCTTTACTAGGGATCTTCCATATTTGAGTCATCATTTTGAACTATTCTTCTAAGATCTCCAAGCCTGAAGACAATTTTTCAAACTCCCACTGTCCCCGTCTTGTTTGCTCCTACAAATACTGTTAAGTCTCTACAATTTGCCAGGTAATTCCTAGGAGTGGGAAATATGGTAGTCAATTCATTTAAAATTCCCTGTTCCTCTTAAAGTTCACTAATGAGAAACTTAAGGTTGCTAATGAGAAAGACAAACACAAAAATAAACACACATTTTTAAGTGTTTTAAATATGGAATATGAGAGTCATAGTTTTAAGAGAAAAATAAAGCAAGCAAGCCAGAAAGAATGTGTTCGGCTCTCTCTCTCTCTTTATCCTATTTTGGATCCTATAAGGCGAGGGAAGGTTTGCTGAGCAGAACTGAGGGGAAAGAGGGAGCCAAATGACAAGAGATTTTCAGGATAAGATCATTCCAGGCAAAGAAAACAGGAAGTGCAAAGGCCCCGAGGGAGGGATCACACCAGGCTCAGTGCACCAAAAACTTAGAGGAGCAGAGTATGTTAAGTGCCAGGAGAGTAGCACAAGACGAAGTCAAACAGAGAATGGTTGGAATAAATCATGCCAGTCTTTGTAGGTCAATAAAGGTGCTATATTTTACTCAAAAGAACTTGCTCTTAGACCTTACTGTGATCAATGCTACAGAATCCTTTCCTACTCTCACCCTCCATCAGCCCACCAGGTCTGTCCTCCTCTGTCTACAGCCAACTATTTCAAGGAACTCTCATTAGCATCCCAATTTTTCTAATCCACCTTCCTTTCAAAGCTCTTACTAGGAATATCTTATTTAGATGGTCTCTGTATCTGCTGCTAAGCTACCCAGAGAAAAAGTAATTTACAGATTACAGAGAAAAAGTAATTTGTATCTATCATACATCTATGCAAACCCCTTAATTTCAAAAGACCTGAAGCGCATGGTATTAACTTAAAGTTCTACATTTGCAGCCCCTTGCTTTCTACAGGTGACCGTTTGCCTCTACTTTATTCTAAGACCAAACCATTGGCAATGGCCTTCATCAACTTGGACTTCTCTAGTTTTTTTCTCCCTTTGCGACTTCATCTACTCTCTGATTTTCCTGTTATCTCAAAGAAAGAAGTAGCTTTATTCCTTTTTCCATATCAAAACTTCTCAGAAGAATTGAATCTACTTCCTTTCCCACTTTTTTTTTTTAAATAAACTGCTTTATTGAGAGAGAATTCACATTTAATTCAACCATTTTTTAAACTGTACAACTCAGTGGTTTTTAGTATGGTCACAGATATGTGTAACCATCACCATCAGTTCTAGGACATTTTTATCACCTCAGAAAGAAACTTTGTACCCTGTAACTATAACCCCTTTACCTTCTCACTCTATCCCCAACCCTAATCAACTACTAATCTAATTATTATCTCCACAATTTTGCTATTCTAGAATTTCATATGAATAGGATAAAAACTTATATTTTTTGTGCTGGCTTTGTTCATTCAGCATAATATTTTCAAGGTTCAGTTACACTGTAGCATGTATCATTCCTTTTTATGGCTGAATAGTATTCCATTGTATAGATATACATCACTGTTTTTTACCCATTGGTCTGCTGACGGGATGTTTCTATCTTTTGGCTATTATGAATAATGATGTTGTAAACATTTGTTACAAATTTGTGTCAACATTTAAAAAATCTGCTTAATGTTTTCTTTTGTAATAAAATATAAAGTTTATCATTTTAGCCATTTTTAAGGGTACAGTTTGGTGGTATTACGTATATCCCTACTTGACTGTGCAACCATTGCCACCATCCATCTACAGAACTTTATCATCCCATACAGAAACTGGATCCATTAAACAATACTCCTCCACCCTCCCCAAACATGTTTTTACTTGTCCAGGCATGTACTTAGGAGTAGAATTGCTGCGTCATGGTGACTGGCTTTAATTGTTTGAGTAACTGCAAAATGATTTCCAAAGCCCTATGCCATTTTAGATTTCCACCAGCAATGTATGAGAGTTCTAATTTCTCCACATTCTTGCCAACACTTGTTATTATCTTTTTGATAAAAGCATCTTAGTGGTGTAAAGGAGTCCACTCATTGTGGTTCTGATTTGCATTTTCCTGATGGCAAGCATATTTTCATGTGCTTCTATATTCTTGGGAGATACATCTACTCAGATCCTTTGCTCATTTTTAAATTGGTTATCTTTTATTGTTGAATTCGAAGGTTTCTTCCATATTCTACATACAAGTCCATTGACAGATACAGGAGTTGTAAGTACTTTCTCCCATTCTTGATGGTGTCCTTTGAAGTACAAAAGTTTTAATATGTGAAATAGTCCAATATGTATTTTCTCTTTTGTTGCTCTTGCTTTTGGGGATCATATAGCTAAGAATTCTTTGTCAAACTCTAAGTCATAAAGACTTGCCTGCGTATTTTGTTCTGTTTTATATTTTTGACCTTATATTTAGTTTTGTTTTTTTTAAAATCCATTTTGAGTTATTTTTGTATATGGTGTGGGGTAAGATTCCAGCTTTATCCTTTTGAATGAAACCATCCAGTTGTCTTACCACCATTTGTCAAAAAGAGTATTTTTCCCCGCTGTATGTTCTTGAAAAGCTTTTTGAAAATCAGCTGACCATTGATACAGAAGTCTTTTCTAGACTTTCAATTCTTCTTTCATTTTTGAAAGACTTATTTATTTATTTGAGAGAGAGAAAGAGAACATGCACGGGGGTGGGGGTGGGAAGAAAGGGGAAGCAGACTCCCCACTGAGAAGGGAAGCTGCCTTGGAGCTCCATCACAGGACTCTGGGATCATGACTTGAGCTGAAGGCTGCCACTTAACCAACTGAACCACCCAGGCATTCCTGGACTCTCAATTCTATTCCATTAATCGGTATGTCTCTCCTTTTACCAGGACCTTATCATCTTGATTACCATTGCTCTGTAGTAAGTTTCACAACTGGGAGGCATAACTCCTACTTTATTCTCTTTTTTTTTAATACTGACTTGGTCATCCTAGGGTACCTTGCAAATCCATATGAACTTTAGAATCAGGTTGTTACTTTTTTTTTTTTTTAAAGATTTTACTTATTTATTTGTCAGAAAGAGAGAGAGAGAAAGCACACAAGCAGGCAGAAAGGCAGGCAGAGGCGGAGAGAGAGGCAGGCTCCCTGCTGAGCAAGGAGCCCGATGCGGGGACTCGATCCCAGGACCCTGGGATCATGACCTGAGCTGAAGGCAGCGGCTTAACCCACTGAGCCACCCAGGCATCCCCAGGTTGTTACTTTCTACAAAAAAGTCAGCTGAGATTCTAACAGCAACTGAGGTGAATCTGTAGATCCATTTTGGAAATATTACTATCTTAGTGATGTTAGGTCTAGTGATTCATGAACATGAAATGTTTCTCAATTTACGTAGCTCTTTGATTTCTTTCAGCAATATTTTGTAGTTTTCAGAGTATAAGTTTTATACTTCTTTTGTTAAATTTCTTCTTTTAAGTATTTTATCTTTGTGGTATTACTGCCATATACAGTGTATCTATTAATGCCACAAATCCAACAATAAGTTGTTATAATTATCACTCTACAATCTGTCACCATTTCCATAGCACATTATAGTTCTGCTCCCACCTACATCCTTTATGCTCTTATTGGCAAATGTATACATATATAATGCATTTCTATGTGTTACAAGCCCAACAATGCATTCTATACATATTTTATACAACTGCATTTTAAATCAGTTAAGAGAGAAAAGGAGAAAATACGCATTTATAGTATCTTTTATAATTCCTAACTATCTTCACTGGTGCTCTTCATTTATGTGTACTTGAATTACTGACTGAGATGACCTGGTTTTGGGCCTAAAGAACTTCCTGTACTATTTCTTGCAAGTTATGTCTACTAGAAACAAATTCTCTCCATTTCTGTTCATCTCGTTAAGTCTTTACTTCGCTTCATTATGAACAACAGCTTTACTGAATACGGGATTGCTGCTTCACAGTTTCTTTCTTTGAGCACTATGAGCCCACCACCTTCTGGCCTCCTCTGTTTCTGCTGAGAGGTCAGTTATAAATCTTTGGGGCTCCCTTATAAGTGGTGAGTAGTTTTTCTTTGCCTGCTATCGAGATTTTCTCCTCATCTTTCACCTTGGACACTTACACTACAATGTGTCTGTTTGTGGTCTTTATGAGTTATTCCTACTCGGAGTTTGTTGAGCTTCGTGGGTGTGTACACTGTTTTTCAATAAATTTCGAAGTCTTCAGCCATTATGTCTTTGAGTATTTTTTTTTCTTCTCCTTTCTCTCTCTTATCTTATTGTGGCACTCCCATTACATATGTGTTGGTATGTTTAATAGTGCCACACATTTCTCTGAGGCTCTGTTCATTTTTTTTCATATTTTTCTATCTGTTCTTAGGCCTAAATAAGTCTAGTTTCCAGTTGGATAATTTTTTTAATGCTAGTTCAAATCTATTATTGAGTCCCTATAGCGATTTTTATAATTTTAGTGACTGAACTATTCAACTGCAGCATTTCCATTTGATTCTTTTTTTATAATGTTGATCTTTTTATCAATAATCTCCATTTGATGCAACACTGTCATCATATAGTTCTTTAGTTAATCATACTTTTAGTTCTGTGCACACAGTTCTAATGGCTAATTTGAAGTCTTATTCTATTAAATCTGATGTTTGGTCACTCTCACAAGCAGTCTCTGTTGCTTGTTTTTTACATCCCCCTGCCCTGCCGCCGCTCAGTGTATGGGTCATACTGTTATGTTCCTATGTATGCCTCATTATTTTTGTTAGAAACTGGACATTTCAGATAATACATTATTGCAACTCTGGGTACTAGATCTCTGCACCTCTAGGGTTTGTTATTGTTATTTGCTTGTTTTGTGACTGGCTAGATTATTTTAGTGAAGTTTATTTCTTCCCATAGTGTGAAACCTTTGTCAGAGGGCCACACCTTTGGGTATGCTCACAGTCACCCACAGAGAACAGTGGTGCTGACAGGGTTCTGTTTCCTCCCTTTCATGGACCATGCTCCTTTTTAATTTTAAGGAAAGCACAGAATATAAAACAAAAATTCTATCTCCTGGAGATAAACCACTATCACCATTTGTTGTGTATACTTCCAGACCTTTTTAGGGGCAAGAATATGGGTTTAAAAATAAAACTAAGCCAAAAATAGAATGAAAATATATATTCTATTTTATATAATGTTAAAAAAACGTATTAGGTCTTTGTAGATCAAGAGATGAGTCCAGTTCTCTTGCTCCTCTTCCATTAGTTCTTATCGAATCTCTATGCTTAGCAGAAAAGAGTTATTGAAGAGAAAAATGTAGTTTCATTCTATCTTTCCAGCCATGCCATTTATTTTGCCAGTGAAAACTTCTACATCCTATATTTCACTAGCCAGAACTTACTACAGTGGATACAATTTAAGTATTTAGAAAAATAAAAACTGAAAGAGAAACATTTATATCCACCCAACATTTATTCACAAGGTAGGTGATAAGAATCTGCTGTTACCTGAGTCAGCCTTGTCACTCTAAATGATTCTGGTGTTTAAAGAAAATATGCAAACCAATCAATTCATTTGTTGCTCAAAGAGAAATTTGAAAATAATATTCTTTTTCCATTTAGGAGGAAAGTTGGCTGCTTTAAACTTACTGATATGGTATACTCTTTTCCAAAGTTGCACCTAACTACATACACTGTATGTTATTTCCAAAGTTGCACCTAACTACATACACTGTATGTTAGTTGCGCTAACTACATACACTGTACTTTATGCATAAACTAAGACATTTCAGGTTTAATTGTGACTATACTCAGTTTTTTCCTACCAGACTGAGAAGCTATCCCAGCATAAAATTTCCCCTATAGTTCCTGAACACACCAGTTACTTTTATATCATATTTATTCCTGTGGTCCATCAATAATGATACTATCTGATATAATTATAGGTATATTACCAATTAAAAGATAGTGACCACATATGCTGATCTCCTACCTTTTACTCACCCTACTTGGTGCCGTACTTTATATCAGATTCCAGTTAGGAACCAGGCTGCTCAATTAATGACTTATTCATTTACGTGCTGCAAAGTCTTCTGCAGTCTACATATAAATCATGATCATTACAAATATGTAGAAGATTAGTATATTCCCATTTTCTAATTTTTAATAAAAACAGAAGACAAAATCCTTATCATGACAACAAACAGATCTGATTAAATAAACATACTCATAATCTGGCTTTTTTGGTATGAAGATGTCTTGTGTGTCATCTTCAATATGTTGTAGGTCAACATAGAGGTCTGTAGTTCCACTTGCATTAAAGTTTCCTTGCATATTTTGGCTGTATTGTTGAAGACGCTTCCATAAGTCATTATAAAGACGTAATAATTTAGGGTATTCTCCTTCAAATGCCTGTTTCAAAAACATAGAAGCTGCCAAGCAAAATAATAACATGATAAACAATGTAATAAATGTTATATTATAATAATAAGATAATATAAAAAATATAAGTATAAAATACATAATAATAATTATTAATTATGCTATATTATACTAATGATGGTAGTATAGAATACTATCACCATTATTTATTATTTAAATATTAATAATAAATAATAAATAATAATATAAAAACAGTAACAAGATAAATAAAACCAAAATGTGGCAAATAAGTTTTCTTTTGTATATGTTGATGCTACAAATAGCCTATACTAAAGAACAAACCAAATATATATTCTAATGAGACTTTTAAAAATGCTAGTAAAAGTAATTTTCCTCCTAAATTATCCACTGCATTTGATATGTGAACCATATTTTGAAGCCTAATCTATAAAGAAACAGACAAATCAACAATTATAATTGAAGATTTTGATTACCTCTCTTGCAGTAACTGATAAAACAAGTACACAGAAAATCAGTAAGCATATGGAAAATCTAAACAATACCCAAATTCACTTAATTGATATTGATATAAGACTTTATCCAAAATAGCCAAGTACACATTTTGAAGTAGAATAACAAGACCAACAGTATTTGATGCCATAAAACAGTCTGAATAGATCTAAAAACCTTCAAGTTATACAAAGTCAGTAACAGAAATCTTCAAAAATCCTGAGTAAGTACCCAGAAGTAGAATTGCCAGATAAGATATGATAGTTCTATATTTAATTTTTTTGAGGGACCTCCATATTTCCACAGTGGCTGCACCAATTTACATTACCACCAACAGTGCACAAGGCTTCCTTTTTCTCCACATTCTAATCACTTGTTATTTTTTGTCCCTATCCCTTTTAGCAAGAATATAAAGCATACAAAGTCTCCTCCAACCTAACTAGCTAATCTTGAATCCACTTACAATATGAAAATGACCACCCTTATTATCTCACAGAAAAAAACAAAGGTCACCCAAAAAAATCCCTTCAACTTTTTACCCTCCATTCCCCTATAAATGTTTCTAGTTTTCAGCTTTCTGCACAGGAATCAAGTACCCATTCCATAGAACACACACAACAGAATAACAGTAATAATACTACCTTCAGTAACATGATTTACTTAAAAGAGTTCATGGGCTTTTGGGTGGAATTCTCATTGTCCTTTCATTATATCCCAATAGGGCTAAAAAAACTATTATGAAGTAGTCAAATAAGTAAAAAGTCGAATGAAAGAGTGCCTCTCCATGTGGTTTTGCCACCAACTGGATAAACATCTATCTGCATTAAGATTTTCCATTTTACTTTTGATTTTTAGTGATATCTTCTTTCATTTTCATTCCATTTTATATAAAATTTTATATATAAGATATATATAAAATTTTACATAAAATATTTATAGGACAATGAAACTAAATCTGCACAACAAAGTACATTTGAAGAAGCCTATAGCTTTTATCCCTGGTCTCCCTAATGTATTCTTCACACATACCCTCCCGTCTGCCCCTGCTACTGGTAATCATTTTTTGGATTTTATGGTTTATTCTTCCATTTCTTTTTTTTTTCTTAAAGATTTTTATTTATTTATTTGACAGAGACAGACAGCGATAGAGGGAACACAAGCAGGGGGAGTGGGAGAGGGAGAAGCAGGCTTCTCAATGAGCAGGGAGCCCAAAACGGGACTGGATCCAATGAGCCCAGGATCATGACCTGAGCCAAAGGCAGACACTTAACGACTGAGCCACCCAGGCACCCCTATTCTTCCTTTTCTTAAAAATATAAGTCAAATGTGTATTTATGCCACTCCCTAACTTTGGTAAACAACAGCATACTGCACACATATTTCTCCGCTTTTTAAACTTAATATATTGGAGATCATTCCATAGCGGCATATAAAGATATTCCTCATTTCTTTTTTTGGGTCTCTTTCTCTTTTTTTTTTTAAGATTTTATTTACTTATTTGAGAGAGAGAGAGAATGAGAGAGAGTACACGAAAGTGGGGAGAGTTAGAGGGAGAAGCGGACTCCCTGCTGAGCTAGGAGCCCGATGTGGGACTCCATCCCGATACTCCAGGATCATGACCTGAGCCGAGGGCAGTCCCTTAACCAACTGAGCCACCCAAGGGTCCCTCTCATTCTTTTTAATAGTTGCATGGCATTCCATTCTATCAATGCACAGCTTGTTTAATCACCTAAGTGATGAACACCTGGGCTACTTCTGGTTTGTTTCTATTCCAAATAATGACCCAATGAATAGTCCTGTGAATACATCTCTTCATGGTTTTGCTAATGCATCTACAGAATAGATCCTTAGAAGCTGAACTGCTGAGTAAAAAAGCAAATGCTTATATGACTTCGTTAGATACTCTGAACTCCCCTCCAATAAGGTCTGTATTTGAGTTCACAATGTGTGAGGAGTGACGTTTCTCCACAGGCTTATCAACAGAGTGTGTTTTTAAACTTCTCTGATTTTTTTTTTTGCTCATCTGATAGATGAGAAATGGTGTCTCTATGTACTTTTATTTTGCATTTCTCAATTCATGGGGAACACTGAGCATCTTTTTCAAATTAAAGGAAGCTACCTTTTTTTTCTTTAGGATTGTTGGTCTTTTTCTTCTCATTTTAGCAGCTTTTTATAGTACGGATACTAGCTTCTTTTCTATGATGTAAGTCATAAATGTTTTTCAAGTTTGTCACTTGTCTTTTTATTTTGCTAAAGGTTTTTTTTCCTGCCATGTAAGATTTTTAATATAATCAATCATCAATCTTTTCATAATTGCCTCTAGATGTTAAATCAGTTAGAGGAGTTTCCCCTATTCCTAGCTTACTCACTGTTTTCTTCCAACCCCTGAATGGTTCCATAGTTTACATTTAATTCTTTGATCCATTTGGCATTTCACTCTACTCTTCAATTCTGAACAACTGGGTCACATTTGTGTGTTCAACAAATCCACAAGAAGGATTTAATTAAATATCTTAGTCTCATAGTCTCTTAGCTTTCTTTTTCTACCTCAGTGAAAACTGCTTCATGTTTTATGTTGATGACATAAAATCTTAATTGCGAAGGATCAAATATATAATGGTATAAGGAAAAAGGTAAAAAGTATTTGATATTCTATTATCCTAAGATAATCACTCCAACATTTTTGTACTGCCCTTTCATGTCCCTGTTTATCATACATACACACTGTTATTTTCTTTTCTTTTTTTTTTTTTTTCTAATTTATTTATTTAACAGACAGAGATCACAAGTAGGCAGAGAGGCAGGCAGAGAGAGAGGAAGGGAAGCAGGCTCCCTGCTGAGCAGAGAGCCCGATGCAGGGCTCGATCTCAGGGCCCTGGGATCATGACCTGAGCCCAAGGCAGAGGCTTCAACCCACTGAGCCACCCAGGCACCCCACACACTGTTATTTTCTAAAAGCACTTCAAATTAGGATCTCATTTAGCTTGTAAGAGCTTACTATTTTTTTAATGAAAGGTATTTTTATTTTTAGTTTTTCTGCTCAATTTCCTAATTCTTACAGCCTTTAAATATTAAATTAACACTTTAGGCAGCCATTTCAACAGCATGTCAGTTATATAATGAGCACTCTGCTTTGTGACAGGAACACAATATGGAACAGAGGTACTGATAAGCTTTTTCTAGAGCCTGGTGGAACGTACAGACAAGCAAGGAAGTGCACCATTATGAAACGGTGGGATAATTACTAAAATTGGGGACATATAAGAGCTTTACGGGAGCAGACAGAGGATGTCAAACCCATATCTAAGCATGTGTATGGGGAGGGAGATATCAAGAACACTTCATTTCTAAACTGAGATTGGGGAAACGAATGTGAGTTATCCATATGAAGGGGAGGATACAGACATGTGTTTCAGGTAACTGTAAAGATGAGATGAGAGAAGATGATTTATTCACAAACTAAAACTCCATTACAGAGATAAAAAATTAGAAAGAAAAAAAAAAAGAGCACTGATAAGAAGGGACTAGAAAAGTCATGTTGGGAATGTATCCTGGGAGTAACAGGGGAAGAAGAGTGGAGGCAGACCAGGGCTCCCACTGTAACAATTAAAGAAGCAATATACATTTTTTATAAATTCAAGCTTGGACCAAGCAGAGAACCTCATGCTGGAGAAAAAACTAGCAGAGCTTTTAGTGGTTCACGGAACTGGAGTATAAATTTTGAAACTTAAGGACTCTCAACCCTAGTATCCCATGGAAGATTTAGCTAGCTATGGACTTGCAAGGGAAGCTTGGGAACTAGGTCTAAAACTTCAAAGGGCAGAAGTAAAATATGCTTGATATTTGTGGAAAACATATTGGAAACAAAGGCTAGCTGAGGCGAGAGAACATGCCACAAACACATGCAGGTCTTCCTTCCCACGAAGACATTCACCAGATTCTGAAGTTTCATGAAGCAGAAGGCTGAAGAGCCTTGTCTGGAAACCTCTGGATGGCAGAGCTAGATCAAACTCAGTCTTTCAGGGATGAGGAGACAAAGACCCTCCAACCTCTCAATTAAAAACCATGGGAGAAGCATCCCCTCCCCCCAAATAAAGAAAAATTAGAGATAGACTGAATCTTATTAAAACTGCAACTACCCCAATCCAACCCAATCCGAGAATGAGTGGAAACAATCAACCTATTTATGTAAAACTAGACTGCCAAAGGGGGAGAAAAGAGAACAGTAAAAGGCTTCAGAATATGTGAATAAAATCTTATGAATCAATCAGACAGGCAGTTCTACAGAAATGAACAGAAACTTTGAAAAAAACATATCTAAATAGCTCATAAATATGTGGGAAAATGAGTATCATGAAACACTAGGGAAATAAAATTAAGACTGCAATGTGATTTGAGTAAATGTCCACCAAAATGGTTAAAGGAAAAAAACACAAACAATAGCAAGTGTTGACAAGGATGTGGGAAAATGCGGACTGCCAAGGAAAGTTTAAATTGGTGCAACATTTAAAAAACTCTTTGGCAGTAACTATTGCAGCTGACCATAGGTAAACTCTATTACATGCTGTATGAGTTTCTATAGCTGTTGTAACAAATTACCACAGATTTGGTGCTTTACTATAACATAAGCAGATAATCTTACAGATCTGGAGGTCAGAAAGTACAAAACTGGTCTAAGCCAAAAGCGAGTTATCAGCAGAGCTGTGTTCCTTCTGAAGGTTCTGAAGGAGTTTTTCCTTGACTTCTCCACCGGCCTGTACCGCTTGGCCTGTGGCCCCCTTCCCATAATCACATCTCCTCCTCTGACTCTCCTGCCTCTCTCTGACCCTTCTACAGGCCTCTGTGACTATACTGGGCCCACCTAGATAATCCAGGACAATCTCTCTACCTCAAGATCCTTAAATCACATCTGCAAAATCCCTTTTGTCATGTAAGGTAACACATGCAAATCTCTATGCAACATATAATTCGGTCCACTATGTGTATCTATTTTCTAGTCCCAGGTTTATTCCCAGTAAAAATGGACAGAATTGTCATAGTAGCATTACTCAAAATAGCTCAAAACGGGAAACAATCCAAATGCCCACCAATAATATGGTAGATAAATATATTCTGATATATCTACAAAATGGAACATTTTACAACGTTGAGAATGACCTACAAGTGCATGCAACAATATAGAGGATTCTTAGAAGCATGCTGAGCGAGAAATGTCAAACAGCAAATATAACAGTACAAACTGGATCATTTTATCTGTATAAAATAATAATTTAAAAAAACTGTGTCATTAGAAATGAGTGAATACTCCTATATAGGAGAAGGGCAGGCAAAACCAGGAGACCTGAGGGGAGGTCCTGGGTCAGGTAATACTTTGTTTCTTGATTTTGAGGCTGTTCTTCATCTTGTTACATAGCTATATTAATATAATACATATATTATTTTCTTATTAAGTCTTATATTACAATAAATGATTTTTTTAAAAGATTTTATTTATTTATTTGACAGACAGAGATCAAATAGGCAGGCAGGACCGGGGGGAGGGGGGAGCAGGCTCCCTGCTGAGCAGAGAGCCAATGCAGGGCTTGATCCCGGACCCTGAGATCATGACCTGAGCCAAAGGCAGAGGCTAAACCCACTGAGCCACCCAGGTGCCCCTACAATAAATTATATTTTAAGAGTAATCGGAGAGCCTGGGTGGCTCAGTCAATTATGTGTTCGACTTTGGATTTCAGCTGAGATTGTGATCTCAGGGTTGAGGGACCAGGCCCCGTGTTGGGCTCCTTGTTCAGCACAGTATCTGCTCATCCCTCTCCCTCTGCTCCTACCACCCCCCACCTGCTCACATGCTCTCTCTAAAATTTATCTTTTTTAAGATAAATAAAATCTTAAAGAAAAAAGAGTAACAGGGAATCAATGAAAAATTTTTAATCTTTTAAAATTTATTTTTTTTGTTTTATTGAGATATAACTGACTTATAACATTGCATTAGCTCAAGGTGTGCAATATAGTGACTTGATATATATATATGAAACCAATATATATAAATACCTATTTATATATATACCAATGTAAGATTAAATATCTTTTTTTTTAAGATTTTATTTACTATTTGATAGAGAGAGAGAGAGAGATCACAAGCAGTCAGACAGGCAGAGAGAGGGGGAAGCAGGCTCCCTGCTGAGCAGAAAGCCCCATGCGGGGTTCAATCCCAGAACCCTGAGATCATGACCTGAGCCGAAGGCAGAGGCTTAACCCACTGAGCCACTCAGGTGCCCTAAGATATTGAATATCTTTTATAAGATATATATATGAATACATATATATATTTATGAAACCAATATAACATATTTGTTAACATAAGATATATATATAACCAATGAAAGATTTTTATCAGAGAATTACATGATCAAATTTTCCCTGCAAAGAAAGTCTCTAAAAACTTATTTGATGGCTTAGACTCACCTTCCTCTAGGTTCTATAAACTTTTAGTACTTTCCTTTTTTTTAAAGACTTTTTTTTTTTTTTTTTGGAACAGTGCCTGGTCTAGAGAAAACATTTTTTTTAAGACTTTATTTATTTATTTGAGAGAGAGAGAGAGAGAGAGAATGAGAGAGACAGAGCATGAGAGGGGGGAGGGTCAGAGGGAGAGGCAGACTCCCTGCTGAGCAGGGAGCCCGATATGGGACTGGATCCTGGGACTCCAGGATCATGACCTGAGCCCAAAGCACTTTCTTAACTAACTGAGCAACCCAGGTGCCCTAAACTTTTAGTACTTTCCTAAAAAAAGACTTCAGTTCTCAACAACAGTTATTCCTCTTTTTGAACAAACTCCAAGTTTTTGATTTTAGGTACTAAACACAGGGTGCTTTGGAAGGTCTCTTATAAACCCATTTGAACTCTAAAGTAAAAAAGTGCTTCAACTGCAGGGATCAAAATTCTCAAAGTCACTTTAAATGAAGATGGGAGATGTAATTCCTAAATATGTATTTTTAAATTGTACATTGACTTTTAAGAAATGTATCACAATTATAAATTAACATGCACATCATTCTAACATTTAAAAAAATCTACATTAAAGAAAGTACTCATAATTCATAAAGGTTGCTTATCACCCTACTTCTCAGGACAACTAGACTCCTGATTTATCACTATATTTTTAAAAAGGTAAAGAAAATGAGCTTTAGCATACATGTCAAGTATTAAAGCTTTCTAAATCTTAAAAGATATGTATCTCTTCAGTGTTTCTCTTACTCACACTTGGTCTTCCAAAGCACTACAGATATGTACCACATAGCTCTCTTAATTGTATGAATCATCTCCTTGAGTTGCATAAGAGTTTTGAGAGAATGATATTATACAAAGGTTTTAAACATTTTTAAAAAGAATTGCTTGCCAGAATATTTCAAACATACTTCAAAAAATGTTTTAAGTTCTTAAGCTTTTATCAGAGGACACTGGCATTTTTTCTTACTTGATTCCTCCCTCTTTTCTTCCTACCAGTCAACAAGCCCTTATTGAAGTCGTACTGTGCGCCAGTTACTTTTTTAGCTATTGAAAATACTGCTGTTATCAAAATAATATTTTGATTAGATTACATTCTAGTGGGGGAAAGGGGATCCAGACATGATAAATAAATAATATGGTATATTAACAAGTGATAAGAGCTATGATGAAAAATAGGGCAAAGTAAGGGGGATGAGACATTCCGGGAAAATCATCAGATAAAAAAGAAGAATTATGTTCTAATTTCAAAGAGCTTAAAATGGTAATGTTTATCTTGCTTTTTTCTACTAAGTCTTAAAATAAATATATATATATATATATATATATAATAACACAACAGGATGGTCAACAAATACTATTACCTAGGAAGTACAATATAAAAGTAACAGACATAAAGCTTAGAAGTCATTTTGTAAATAACTATCACCCATAGATAATTAAAGTGGCAGATACCCTATAGAAGCTTTCAAGGTGACAAGTTCAAGCTCCATTTTTAATAAAGTAAATTCACTGTTGTGGGTTATATATATATATTATATATATTATACCTACTAGAACTAGAATATATATAATATATATATTATACCTACTAGAACTTCTTTTTACTCAGCATGAACATTTATAATCAGAAAGAACATGTTCCTAAATAGGAAAATTTCCCTTTAGATATTTTCTGCCAAAATATTACTTACTTAGACAATCTGTTACATTGTGTATAATCTTCAACTCTGCAGATGGTTGCATTCCTTAATATTGCCTGTCTATAATTTTAAGAAGTACTACAGCACACTTCAGGGACTGTATGTGCTATATAAATGGAAGGTGCTTTACAAACAACTTGCTTTGGAGTTCTCCCAAAGGAAGTTATTAAAGTAATAATGCTATCAGAAGTAACAAACTACTGAGAATGTGAAATATTTATGGAATTTTCTGCCCCAAATATTCTATTTCCTCTCAGTAGCTTCTTCCGACTACACAGGCTAGACAGATCCTGTAATGAGAACTGGAAAATATCTCTTGGATTTGGTAATTAAAAAGGTAGGTCACTGCTTACTTTAATGAGAACAATTTTGATAGAATGGTGGCAGACCGCTGGAGTACACCTAGTCGAGAAATCAACAGGCTGGAAATGAAGACAAAAAACTGCAAACTACTCTTTTGAGAAATTCAGATAAAAAGAGAGATCAAATAGTAACTAAAGAGGAACTCTCTAGTTTTTAGTTTTCTACTGCGTTAGAGTGACTTGATAGGTTTCCTGAGAGGAAGAAATCAAAAGAAAAGGAGAAACACAAGTTAGAACAAAGAGACCAAAGAATGGTGTTGCTTCCAGCAAAGGGTAAATAAACAAAGCAGAGAGGTAGCCAACAGTGAATGGGTAGCTCTGAAGAATAGGATTGTCACCTCACTCTCAGAGATCCATTGGGAGAAAATAAGGCTTTTCTTAGAGGGAAGGTCCAGGATATTGAAAGAATTTCCTAATGCCACTAATTATCTTAATAACCCAGGAGATGGGGCTGGTCACTAAGAGTGAGCAGAATGGGAAAAGGAGAGCATGTGAAAAATGTGAAAGGCTTGTAATGCTTAAGGATGATGAGAAAGCAGATGACCAAAGAGAAGTAAACGGCAGTACCATTGAACACACACATACCATAAACATTTTGAAATGTACTTTTAACTATTACTCTTAAAACTAGATGAGGTACTTCTGCTTCTTCTCAAGGTGGAGTAACAGGGACCAGAATTAACCTATCTGAAACAGCCAAAAAAACAACAGACAAAATATATGAAATAATGGTTTTGAAAACACCATGCATTCAAAGATAGCATGTAATAAAAAAGTGATCCCTGAGAGGTAGGAAATAAATGAGGTGAACCCTATGACCACCCCAGTGTCATTGGGGACTCACTAACAAGTCGCAACAACTCAGTTTTCTACCCTGCTCACAGGTACTGTTTACTACCAGAAGCTAAGGCGGGATGCCAGAAACTACAGCTCCAAACAGGCCCCAATTTTCGACTGGTTTGATCTAGTTTAGACACTGCGTTAACCCTCCAGATGACCTCATCTAACTGTAATTAACAAAAACACACCTAACAGCATACGAACCATCCAACTGTGCCCATTCAGGGGAAGAAAAGAGGTGGTACTCTTGGTTCTGAAGCCTCCTCCTCCTTCCTGGAAAAAAGCCCTCTGTTAACATGCTTACTAGCCCCTTAATTACCCTAACCCCATAAAACCCAATTGGGGAGAAGGTGACTTTAGAGCATGAACTTCCCTTCTCTATTCTCTGGCCATTGAATAAATTACATGCTTGCCATCAAATACTGTATTGTTTTTGGCCATTTGGCAAAAGGTATCGACCAGGGAAAGAACCTACCACTTCGGTAACATCAGCTCATTTCCTACGAGGGGCTTCCATAGCCTGGAAGGGGAAGAGCCTCCTCTACCCCTACTGTCCCAAGGACCAGGAAAACTGAACCAACTAGAATTCATGGGACAGAAGACCAGAGAGAAGAGAGCTGTTCAAAAGATTAACTGCGGAAATCTGCAAATGGTCCACCATTAGTACTCAGCAAAACGTTAGGCAGCGTATGTGTGTGAGAAAAGTTCCAGCGTTGGGGGGAAGAAACCATACGGGATTAGAAAGAACATACCTGTTACTCACATATGACTGGGAAGCAAGCCTGTTCCTGACAGCCAGGTTGGAAAACCTTATAATTCAGAATATTTGGTAGATTACGAAGAAAAATATTGCCTCAGGAGTAGAAAATAATTAGGTCTAGACCAAATACTGCTCAGGTTTTGCTAGTGAATTTAACAAGCAAGACTCAAAAAAACCAAATTGTTTCTAAGTAACTTGACAGTATCTAAGAACAAGAATATTTATAGGAAGATTAAAGTGTTAGTATCAAACACTGTAAAATTCATGTCTGATACCCAATCAAAAATGATTAGACATGCAGAAAAGTAGGAAAAAACTATCCGTAAGAAAATTCAATCAGATCCAGAATTGAGAGATGACTGAATTAACAGATAAGGACATTTCCTTTGTAGCCTCACCTCCACTCATTATCTGTGTGATTTGTTGGCATGAAATTTACCTTACACAATTTCTACTAAAAACCAATACTAAATAATACTGGAAGGCTCAACTGGTTAAAGGTTTGAAATTTTTCAATAATGCTAAAGGCAATTTTCTTTGATACATTCCTGCCATTCAGAGAAGGGATATTCAAAATAGGAACTAAATTTATACACTAAAGAAAACACTGACTTTAACAACTCCAAGCTTTCAAAAAAGATTATAAGTATATTTTAAAAAAATAATTTATTTTTAAAGGGAGAGTGAGTGCGGGAGTGTGTGCATGAGGTGGGCAGAGGAGCAGAGAGAGAGAGAGAAGCTCAAGCAGACTCCTCCCACCCCAACTCTGGGCTCCATCTCATGGCCCTGAGATCATGACCTGGGCCAAAATCAAGAGTCGGACAGACACTTAACTGAGCCACCCACGTGCCCTGAGTACATTTTTAATAAATGCTTAAAAACAGATATCTTCCATAGCCATAAATGAGCTTTTAACATTAGTATTCTTTTATTCTATCTAAAAACTGAGGTTTCAATCAATTTTATAATTATGCTTATATATTTTGTAAGTAAATTTACATCTTTGTATTTCCTTTCTGGCATATTAGTAAATACATTCCATTAAACATAATTGGCTTATGATATGAGAAGTTAAATATTAAAGAAAACTTCATGGTGATTATTGTTTTCATGAAAACCCATTACTTTCATACATCGTGTGAGAAACTATTGAAAGTCTGTATTTACATACTATTACATCTGAATATTTGAAAAATTACCTCCTAAAAATAATTCATGAATTTTAAATTTCAAACAAACATATCCATTTCAAAATACTCATTTAGTGAGAAAACTGTTAACAAATACTGAATTGAAGGTACAGATATATAGATACTTTTTTGCTATTTTAACTTTTCTATATGTCTGGAAAAATAATAAGGTGGCATGCAGCTAAAATACTGCTTATAGATAAATCTGCAGCATAAACAAATTAGAAAAGGAAGGGTTAAGCCAATAATCTAAACTTAGCCTTATTAAACAAGAAAATGAGCATATCAAGCCCAAAGCAAAGCAAATAGATAATAAACACAAGAGCAGAAAGCAATGAAATTGAAAATAAAAAAGAGAAAAATCAATGAAACGATGTGTTGGTTTTTTTCCTTTTCTTTTCTTTTCTTTTTTTTTTTTTTTTAGTTTGACAGACAGAGATCACAAGCAGGCAGGGAGGCAGGCAAAGAGAGAAGGAGGGGAAGCAGGCTTCCCACTGAGCAGAGAGCCCAATGCGGGGCTTGATCCCAGGACCCTGGGATCATGACCTGAGCCGAAGGCAGAGGCTTTAAACCACTGAGCCACCCAGGTGCCCTGAAAGTGTTGGTTTCTAAGAAGACAAAATTAATAAACCTCTAATTGTAATTATTAGGAAAAAAAGAAGAAACTAATGATATCAGGAATACAGAGCATCACACATCACATTCCACATACATCCAAAGGGTAATAAGGAAGGATTACAAGCAATAATTTAGAAAACTTCAATGAACTAGAAAAATTCTTTGAAAGATAAACTACCAAAGCTTACCCAAGAAGAAAGAAATTGAATAATCTAAGAAAAAAAGTTGAATTTGTAGCTAAATTCTTCACACCAGGAAAATTCTAGGCCCAGATGACTTCCTTGGTGAATTCTACCAAACATTTAAAGAGGAATAATGCCAATTTTACATAAACCACTTGAGAAAATTGAATAGGATGGAATACTTTTCCATTTTTTCTCTGAGGTTTGCATTACCCTGATACCCACACCGGAAAAAGTCATTAAGAAAAACTAAATATCAATATCTTGTAAACACATTCAACAAGCCTTACACTCAGTTTGAATCCAACAATATATAAAAAGGGCAATGTATCATGACTATGTGAGGTTTATCTAAGAATGCAAGGTATTAACGTACTAAAAAACAAATCCATTTGAACATCTTAAAGGATGCAGAAAACACTGTAAAAAAAATTAACAATAGTATTAAAAAAAACTCTCAAAAATGTAGAAATGGAAGGGAACTTCCTCAACCTGATTAATGGCATCACTGAAACATGCCATTAAGATATTAAGGTGGACTGAATGCTTCCTAAGACTATAAACAAGGCAGAAATCAATTCTACACTACTGGAGGTGGTAACCAAGAAAAAAAATGAAAGGAAGCCAGACTGGAAAAGAAGTGAAACTGCCTTTATTTGCAAACTATATGATCATCAATATAGGAAATGTTAAAAAAATTTCTAAAAACTACCAGACTAATAAGTATGGGTAGCAAAGTCAAAGATATAAGGTCAGTACCCAGAAATCAACTGTATTTCTATATTCTAACAATGAACACTCATAAACTAAAATTTTAAAAATGCCATTGACAATAGTATCAAAATATATGAAATAGTAATAAATTTAAGAAAAGATTTGCTAGATTTGCACACTAAAAACTATATAGCACTGATAAAATTATAAAAGACCTAGATCAATGGGGTATTCTATTCATGGATCAGAAGACTCAATACTGTTAAGATGTGAATTTACCACAAAATGATCTGTAGATTCATCATGTGATCCTAATCAAAGTCTCAGGAAACATTTTTATAAGAACAACAAGCTAATACTGAAATATTTATGGAAAAGCAAAAGGCCTAGAATAAGCAAAATTATTTTGATAAATGAAATAACATAGAAGAATTTACAATTTTGTGATTACAAACCTAGAGATGCAAAACAAACAAAGAAACAAAACAAGAGAAAAAGAAAACTCTAGAAATAGTCTTACACAGATATAACCAATGATTTTTCTAAAAGAGTGCCAGGGCAGTCAATGGGTAAAGCATAATCTTTTAGATCTATATTCCAAGAAATAACCTTGACCCTTATATATCATACAATAAACAAAAATTAACTTCAAATGAATTTGGTAAAACTTCTGGAATAAAATATAGGGGGAGATACTTCTGGCCTTGGGTTAAATAAAGATTTCTTTGGTCAAAAAAAAAAAAAAAGAAAAGAAAAGAAAAGAAAAATTGGTAAGTTTGACTCTATCAAAGTTAACTTTTATCATTTGGAAGGCCACATTAAGGAAATGAAAAGGCAAGCCACAGACAAAAGAAATATATTTGCAAAACATACATCTGAGAAAGGACTGTGAATCTAGAATGTATTAAGATCTCTTAAGACTCAGTAATAAGAGAACAAGCAATAAAATAAAAATAAAAAGCCATTAATTTTGACAAACACGTGACCAAAGAAGATATGTAGATACCTAATGTGCCTGTGAAAACATGAGTCATCACTGGTCCTTAAGCCAGTGAACACAATGAAAATCCACTACACATTCATAAGAATGGCTAAAATGAAAACAACGGACAATATCATGGATAGATAAGGATGCAGAGAAGCTGGGGTTATGAAAGACTGTTAATGGGATGCAGAATGGTACATCCATCTTGGAAAGCAGTTGAACAGTTATTTACAAAGTTAAATACATACTCAACAAATGATCAGGCAATTCCACTCATATTTTACCTGCGAATGAACACATACATCTACAAAAGACTTCTATGCAAACAACTGCAGTAGCTTTACTTGTAATAACCCAAAGCTATAACAACCCAGTGGTCTCCCATCTGGGGAATAGATAAACAAACTGTTGTATACTCTATACAATGGAATACTAATCAGCAATAAAAAGGCACCACTGGTATACGCAACAACATGGATGAATCTTCCAATAATTATGCTGATACAAAAGAACACAGCCTATGTGATAGGAGTTTTACAAAAATTTAGGAAAAGTTAACTTACACTGACAGACAATTGATCATTACTTGCCAGGAGCCGAGAGCTGGGAGTAGTAGGTGATTACAGAAGTACATGTGGGAAATTTCGGGGGTGATGGAAATATTCTATATCTTCATTGTGGTGTTGGGGAAAAGGATAAAAATGATTTCAAAACTCATAGAATTTTCTGCCTGTAATTGGTGAATTTTACTGTATATAAATTATATCTCAAAAAAGCTGACCAAAATAGATACATAATGCAAAGAGGTGCACGGTCTTCTTGGAGTAGTGTAATTTGTAGAAGTAAACGGAGTGAATCAGTTCTAAATACACCCTCTGCTTATGTTCTGTTTGGCCACACATGAATGAAGACCTCCTCTGTGATCACTGCCGTGCTGCATATTTCCTCAGAAACAGTAGTAGGGAGGCCAGGGTGCCTGGGTGGCTCAGTCAGTTAAGCGTTTGACTCTTCCTCATTTCAGCTCAGGTCATGATCTCAGGGTTGTGAGATCAAACTCTGCTTCAGGCTCTCACTGGGCATGAAGCCCAAGAGATTAAGCCCCTCGTAGGGCTCCATGCTGGGTGTGGAGCCTGCTTAAGATTCTCTCTTTTCAGGGTGCCTGGGTGGCTCAGTGGGTTAAGCCTCTGCCTTTGGCTCAGGTCATGATCTCAGGGTCCTGGGATCGAGCCCCGCATCAGGCTCTCTGCTCAGCGGGGAGCCTGCTTCCCTTCCTCTCTCTCTCTGCCTGCCTCTCTGGTACTTGTGATCTCTGTCAAATAAATAAATAAAATCTTAAAAAAAAAAAAAAGATTCTCTCTCTTCTCTCATTGCACCTTCCTGCTCCTCTCTCTCTCTCTCTCTCTCTCTCACACACACACACACACACACACAATAGTAGGGAGGCAGGCAGTTTATTCAACTCTGGATTACCACTGACTAAATAATGTTCACATCTACTACATACTTCCAGTAACATTTGTAAGAAAGAATTTACACACAAACTTCTAAAACCCTTTTTACATTCACTGATTAGGCAGGCAATGCAATTATTTCATGACCAAAAAAAAATTAACAAATTTTAGAGATTGTGTTTGAACAAGCAACTTTTAACTCATGATGAAGGGTTTTTTTTTTTTTTAAGATTTTATTTATTTACTTGAGAGAGAGTGAGTGAGAGAGAGTACCAGCAGTGGGAAGGGGTAGAGGGAGCAAAAGAAGCAGACTCCCTGCTAAGCAGGGAGTCCAAAGCAGGGCTCCATCCCAGGATCCTGGGATCATGACCTGAGCCAAAAGCAGATGTTCAATCAGCTGAGCCACCCAGGCACGCATGATGAAGGCATTTCATCTGCTCATTCATCACATCCTCATTTTTTTTTTCACCATGTAGCTATTTTTTACTTACTTACTTACTTATTTACTTATTTATTAACATATAATGTATTATTTGCTTCAGCGGTACAGGTCTGTGAATCATTCGTCTTCATAATTCACAGCACTCACTCCTCATTTATAATAATAAGGAAATAATATTAAGTCTTGTATTTTAATATCTTTTAGTTAGAAACTAATTCTATAAGCACCAACTAAATTCTTCCACATTAACTGCTTTACACCCTTTATATTTGAAAACTTCAGAGTTCCTCTATGTTTGAACTATGGAGAATTAACTCATTCTTCTGGAGAATTTTATTACACATACTAATTAAAAAAACCAAAAAATTAATGTAATGTTGATAAAACTAAATATATGGTTAGCAGAAGAAATGATAATTAGACAATGAGTTTTCAAAAAATGTGTATTATAAACCAATTAAGCAAAACTTCTTAACATTACATTTTAAAGCTCATGGAAAACTTTAAAGCATGTGAAAATGAAACTAACTACAAAATAAATAACATACTTACAATCTGTTGCCATGCGGAATTGAGAAGAAAGTGCCTGAGTAACAGAATTCCAAAAAGTGTACAAAATTTCGGCTTGTCCATCCTGTGACCCAAAAAAGGAATGTATTCATTAATTATTAAAAACTGTAATGGCTAAGAAGATATAACATTAAAAATTTAATAAAAATGTACTTAAATGAAATCTTCTAAGACATCTATCAAACAATGGAATTAAGTAAGTAAAGAAAAATATATAGATGACTCAAATTATGCTTCATGTCCTCATGTCCAAGTAATCAGTCATCACCCTCTGCTACTTACTAGTTGTGTGAGCTTTGGGCAAGCTGTTGAATCATTCTGAGCCTCCTTCCATCTCTAAAACGGTGATGGTATCAGTATTTCATTGCAGTGTTATTATAAGGATTAAAAAGTTTACAAAAAGTAGTGTTGGGATAGTCCCTGACACATAATAAGCCCACAGTGAATTTAGTTATTACTATTATAATTGTTATTACCACCTTCCTTACATATACAGAAGGTAACTGTGTGACCATAACAAAATGATGAACACAGCAAGCTTAGACCAGAATGATCACCAGAGTATAATTCAACAATTACAAAAGAGAACTGCTTAAAGTATAGATACAGTTAAAAGTATTTTTTTAAGATGTATTTATGTATTGAGAGAAAGAACGAGTCGGGCAAGAGCAGAGGCAGAGAATCTTTCAAGTAGACCCCTTCTGAGTGAGGAGCCGGACTCCAGCTGGATCCTACAACCCATGAGGGCATGACCTGAGCTGAAACCGACAGTCAATGCTTAACCAACTAAGTCACCCAGGCGTCCCCTATTAACAAATTTTTAAAAGTCACAGGAATTACTACTTTTCAGCACAATGTTTCATTCAACTTTGAATAAATGTTTTAGAAAGCAATCACTAAAAAGAAGAGAGTTTCATTTGTTTCATTTGTTAAAACAGACAAAATAATACTGTTAAACCTGAATCACACTTCTAGAGATTTTACCAAGTACTTTTAAGGTATTTCTACATGTGTGGTACACAGTATCAAACTGCCAATATTCTACTTTCGAAGTATGAATATGACAATTCATATGTTTAGCCCCAATAACAATAAAATACACCTAATATTCAAATATGTCATAGATATGAGAAAACTCTAATTCTGTTTTATTTTGGACTTGCAACAAATAAAATTCCAATTTTCAAGGTTATAAAAGAAAAACTGACCAATGAAAAGTACTGATTTTTCACTTGTATACCTATGCACACATACTTCTGTTTTCATTGTTTCGTTAATAAATTTTTTGCTTTGAATCCAACGGAGTATTGTATACCCTAAAAAAGGCAAATCAAGTAATTGTTCATTTGCTACGCAGTGGTCAGAAAATAGATTCAGAGACCTAAGATTTTTTTTTTAAGATTTTATTTATTCATTTGACAGACAGAGATCACAAGTAGGCAGAGAGGCAGGCAGAGAAAGAGAGGAGGAAGCAGGCTCCCTGCTGAGCAGAGAGCCCGATGTGGGGCTCGATCCCAGGACTCTGGGATCATGACCTGAGCCAAAGGCAGAGGCTTTAACCCACTGAGCGACCCAGGCGCCCCCAGAGTTCCAAGATTTTATGTGATATGTATATTGCATATCATGAACCTTAAAGGAAGTGTCTTCATACTAAAAAACTTTTAAATATACCACACATTAACAGAACGAAGGACAAAAAGAACAGGATCATCTCAACTGATGCACACAGAAGCATCTGACAAAATTCAACACTCTTTCATGATAGAATCGCTCAAAAAGCTGGGAACAGAAATTACCTCAACATAATAAAGGTCACATATGAGAAGTCCAGCAAGAATAGCAAAATGGTGAAAAATTGAAAGCTTTTCCTCTAGATAAAGAAAATCTGATGACTATATAACTAATTCTACACACACATATATACATGTGGGGAAGAAAACTTGGGTCAACCTTGCTTAAGAATCCAAGTACAAAATTCTCAGATATGAAAGCAAATTGATTTCAACAGGTATTAAAATAATTATTTGAATAATCTAAACAAGTAGGATTTATGCCCCCAATGTAAATATTATTTAGTATTAGGAAACCTATTAATAACTTAATGTCTCAAATAAGGAAATCCTCAGACTAACTTAGCTGAGTGAATTCAAGGCAATTAATACTCTTGAACTTAATAAAATACTTAATACACAATCATTTTTTTAAAAATTCATAGAAAATAATCCATAAAATGGTAGTAAAACCCCACAAAATTTAGAGATGCCTGGCTGGCTCAGTTGGTAGAACATGTGACTCTTGATCTCTGGGTTGTTGAATTTCAAGCCCCATTTTGGGTGTAGAGATTACTTCAAAAAATAAAATCTTAAAAAAATACAGTACTTTCTATCTTATCTATTTTTAAGTGTACAGTAGTGTTAACTATATGTATCTTATTGTACAACAGACCTCTAAAACTTTTTCATCTTGCAAAACTGAAATGTGATACCTACTGAACTCCTCTTTCTCCCCCTCAGCTCCTACCAACCACCTATCCTGCCTACTTTCACTTTCTAAGAGTTTACCTACCTTAGTATACCTCATGTAAGTGGAACCATATCTTTTTGAATGGTTTATGTTTCACAATGTCCTTAAGTTTCATCCATGTCGTAGCATGTGACAGGATTTCCTTCTTTTTTTTTTTTTAAGATTTTTAAAAAATTTTTTCACTTTTTTGACAGAGAGAGGGAGATCACAAGTAGGCAGAGAGGCAGGCAGAGAGAGAAGGGGAAGCAGGCTCCCTGCTGAGCAGAGAGCCCGACGTGGGACTCGATCCCAGGACCCTGAGATCATGACCTGAGCTGAAGGCAGAGGCTTAACCCACTGAGCCACTCAGGTGCCCCGGATTTCCTTCTTTCTTAAGGCTATATTCACGTGTATGTGTGTGGGGGGGGATATTCTCTTTATCCATTCATCCATCAATGGACACTAGGACTGTGTCTCTGTCTTGGCTATTATGAATAATGGTGCAATGAACATGGGTGGGCAGATACCGCTTCCGGATACTGCTTTCAATTCTTTTGGATATATATCTCCAGAAGTGAGATTGCTGCATCATATGGTAATTCTATTTTTAAATTTTTGAGGAACTTTTCATACTATTTCTCAGCCAGTTGTACCATTTTATATTCTCATCAACAGTGCACAAGGGTACCAAAGTCTCCATATCCTCACCAATACACTGTTCTTTGATGAATGCAAGGTGACATCTCATTTTTTTTTTTAAGATATTTTTTCTTTTAATTTATTTGATAGACAGATCATAAGTAGGCAGAGAGGCAGGTAGAGAAAGACAGGAGGAGGAGGCAGGCTCCCTGCTGAGCAGAGAGCCCGATGCGGGACTCGATCCCAGGACCCTGAGATCATGACCTGAGCCAAAGGCAGAGGCTTTAACCACTGAGCCACCCAGGCGCCCCGACATCTCATTATTTTAATTTGCATTTCCTGATGACTAGTGATGCTGAGCATCTTTTCATATGCTCTTAATTACTTATATGCCATCTTTATATGCCTTCTTTAGAGAAATGTCTATTCAAGTCCTATTTACACATTTTTTTAATACAGTTTTTTTGCTGTTGTCATTGAGTTGTGGGAATTCTTTATATATTCTGGACACCAATCCCTTATCTGATTTATGACTTACAAGTATTTTCTCCCATTTTTATATGTTGCATTTTCATTCCTTTGTCACACAGAAGTTCTGAAGTTTGATGTAGTCCCATTGGCCTAGTTCTGCTTTTGTTGCCTGTGATTTTGATGTCTTATGCACGAAATCGCTACCAAGTCCAATCTCATGAAGTTTTTGCCCTATGTTTTCTTTCAGGAGTTTTATAATTTTAGGTTTTACATTTAGGACTTTAATTCATTTTGAATTAATTTTTGTATATGGTGTAAGGGAAGGGTACCTTTTTTTTTTTTTAACAAGGATTTCCAGTATTTCACAGCACCATTTGTTGAAGAGACTAGTGACAATTTGTGTGACCCTCCTTATTCTATGTACCATTATTTGTTGTTTTATCTGAAGTTAATACTATCACTATTGCTTTCACTTGAGAAATATTTGTCACTCCATTTATTCTTACTCCATATTGTTTGCTTTTGATGTGATGCTTATAAATAACAAATTTTTATTTTTAAATATAATTTTTTGTCTTTTAGTAAGAAATTACAAACCAAATATGTTTACTTAATAGTTGTTCTTGCTTTTATCATTTCATTTTATGCTTTCTTTGTATTTCCTTTGTTTTCTCTGTTTGTTCTGTGGATTATTTTCATTTGCTTTTATCTCCCCCAGAGGTTTTTTTTTTCTTGTATTTCTTTCAGATGTGTCATTATTCCTACAATTAACTATAAATTCCTTTGAGGTAAATCATCTTTTGTAATTCTACAGAACTACTGAAACAGATTTCTAGAAATAGCAAAAAAAAAAAAAAAAAAGTGAGGGGAGATGTAAACAAATGCTGGCATGATAGAAATGAAATCACTGTCTTAAAGGGATCCCTGCACTCCCACATTCACTGTAGCATTTTTCACAATAGCCAAGACATGGGAATAACCTAAGTGTCCATTTAAAGATGAAGGGATAAAGAAAATGTGGCATTTGTATAGATATATACAATGGGATACTAATCAGCTTTAACAAAGAAGGAAATCCTGCCATTTGGACAAGATGGATGGACCTCTAGGGCATTATGCTAAATGAAATAAGTCAAACAAAGAAACAAAACTACCATATGATCTCACTTCCATGTGGATTCTGAAAAAGTCAAACTCAAAGAAAAACAGAGTAGAATAGTGGTTATCAAAGTTTGGGGTAGGGTGATGTTGGTCAAAGACTGCAACCTCAGTTATAAGATGAATAAGCTGTGGGGATCAAGTGTACAGCACAGTGAGAATCATTAACATTACTATGTTATATACTTGAAAGTTGCCAAGACAATAAATCTTAAATGTTTCCACCACACACACATATACAAAAAGGTAATTATGTGAAGTAATGGACATGTTAACTAACTCTATTGTGTTAATCATTTCAATATAAATACATGTAAAAAATATCATCACATTATATAATTTAAACTTACACAATGTTATATGTCAATTTGTCTCAATAAAGCTGAGGGGGAAAAAAAAGAAATTCTTCAAGGCTTTAGAGAATTGCCAAAATAAACAAGAAAATTCTAATTCCTTGACACACTCTTTTGAAAGAAAATATTGAGTCCCAAATAATCTGGTTACCTTTTCCCCCTTAGTGACAAGTCACTCAAAACTTGAAATCCATGAAGTATATATACTTTTAATCAGAGAACCCAGACAAACCTTCGCTAAGAAAATGACATTTTCGGGGGCGCCTGCGTGGCTCAGTGGGTTAAAGCCTCTGCCTTCGGCTCAGGTCATGATCCCAGAGTCCTGGGATCGAGCCCCACAGAGCCCCACATCGGGCTCTCTGCTCAGCAGGG
Organism: Lontra canadensis; assembly: GCF_010015895.1. Classification (NCBI taxonomy): domain Eukaryota; kingdom Metazoa; phylum Chordata; class Mammalia; order Carnivora; family Mustelidae; genus Lontra; species Lontra canadensis. The sequence continues at coordinate 12,928,030 of NW_022631042.1, forward strand.
AGCCAGCTTCCTCCTCTCTCTGCCTGCCTCTCTGCCTACTTGTGATCTCGGTCTGTCAAAAAAAATAATAAAATAAAAATCTTAAAAAAAAAAAAAAGAAAGAAAATGACATTTTCTGAATGTGCTTTATGAAAGTCACTACAGCATATTATATCTCATTTAAACCTTAAAACTACCCCTAAAATGTAAACTCCAAGACAGCAGAGGCACCATTTTTGTCTGTTTTACCACTGTAATTTCAGCATTGAGAATGTGAGCCTGACAGAAAAGGCACACAATAAATATGTATTGTATTGTATTGATGTCTTATGCACGAAATCACTGCCAAGTCCAAATTCATGAAGCTTTTGCTATATTTTTTTTTCCTTCAGGAGTCTTATAATTTTAGGTTTTACTTTTAGGACTTTAGTTCATTTTCTATTAATTTTTGTATAAGGTGTAAGGTAAGGGTGCCTTTTTTTTAACCTGGACACACAATAAATATTTATTGAGTGGACAAAAAAATCTCAAAAGAAGGCATTCTTAGTCCTTTTCTAGAGAAAAAACAGAAACTCAAAAAGATAAGGTGACCTACTTAGAATTAAATAGAAAGTAGCAGAACTGGAATTTGATCTAAGGTTTGTCTGATATATAAAAGTATTATTCTTCCTTAACTGGACTTACAAAGCCTTTATGATTTTATTTTCTCAGGCTATTGCTCCCGTTTCAAGATTCAAGCTTGTGGTTCAGAGATTCAACCACACTCAAATTCTTTCAGGTTCTTGAAGGTTCTTTTGTAGTCCCTCTTAGTTAGCAGCTACTAAAACCTGCACCTCCTTCAGAGTTCAGTTTAGGTATTTCCTCTCTTGGTTGCCCTACGCTTGACACACTCTGTTCTATACCTCTAAAGTATCCCATATTCCCCATCATAATGATATTTTCCTATGTGAGTAAAGGAACATAGTAGTGGTTAAGAAGAGGAACTCTGGAGCCAGAATACTGAGGTTGAAGTCCAGACCTCACCACTGCCTGTGACCATGGATAAGTTAATTTCTCTATACTTTAATATCCTCACCATTAAATGGAAACCCATTTCATACATTTACCATGAAGATTAAATGGGTTAATTCTTATGAAGTGCTTAAAATGTTGCCTGGCATAGGAAGCACTATATAAATATTTGCCATCACTGCTAATATTCTTTGTGATATATAATCAAAATAACTAATATGTCTGTATCTCCAGTGACTGATACATAGTACTATCTACTATTGTTGTAATGGTTACTTTTATGAGTCAACTTGACTAGCAATGGGGTGCCCTAGGTATTTGGTCTACATATTTCTGGTGTGTCTTTCAGGGGATCTCTGGATGAGTTTAACAGTTGAATGGGTAAAATGAGTGAAGCAGAATGCCCTCCCTCATGTGGGTGGGTCTCATCCAATCAGTTGAAGGCCTAGGCAATCAAAAAAGGCTAAGAGGGAATTCCTTCTCCCTTACTTTCTTCAAGCTTAAGTATCAGGGTGTTGGTTTTTTCTCCCCGCCCTGCTTTATGACTCAGACTGAAAGAGTGTCTCTTCCTGGGTCCTCAGCCTGTGGACCCCTGGGCCAGAACTATACTATTGGCTCTCCTGGGTCTCAAGGCTTTGGATTCAGAGCAGAAATATACCATCAGTTCTCCTGGGTTTCCAGCTTACTGGCTGAGATGTTGGGACTTCTCAGCTTCAAAAAAAAAAAAAGATTGGTCACAATCTATAGTTCTGAAACTTACTTAGTTGGACCTTTGGCTGAGACCAATAAGCTGAAAATAAAGCAAAAGTCAGATGTATTTTATATATAATGGAATACTATGCAGCCATCAAAAACCAAAATCTTGCCATTTGTAATGCCAATGGAACTAGAGGGTATTATACTAAGTGAAATAAGTCAACCAGAGGAAGAGAATTATCATATGATCTCACTGATATGGGGAATTTGAGAGGCAGAGTAGGGGGTTGTGGGGGAAGGGAGGGAAAAGTGAAACAAGATGGGACTGGGGAGGGAGACAAACCATAAGAGACTCTTAATCTCAGGAAACAAACTGAGGGTTACTGGAGAGAAGGAGGGTGGGAGGGATAGGGTGGCTGGGTGAAGGACACTGGGGAGAGTATGTACTATGGCAAGTGCTGTGAATTGTGTAAGACTGATGATTCACAGACCTGTACCCCTGAAACAAATAACATATTATATGTTAATTAAAAAATTTACTTTTCTTAAAAACAAACAAAAATAATAAATAAGTAAAAATATAAATAGTATAGGGGTGCCTGTCTGGCTCAGTCGGTAGAGCATACAACTCTTAATCTCAATGTTGTGAGTTCAAGCTCAACACTGGGTGTGGAGCCTACTTTTTTAAAAAATTTAAAAAAATATATAAATAGTATAAAAACAAAATCTACAGGAATTCTAAAACACTTATGTTTGGATGAATCTGTTATTTAGAAAAACAGCTTGATCTTTGGCTGCTTCTGTCATTAATTTTGACCTAATTAAATACATACATTAAAATGACAATACCTGGACAAAACTGATTTCAAAGCAGATATTATTCAGTTTATCTTTATAACATGGAAACTACCATGGGTTTTCTTGGTAAATGTCTTTGATAGTACCTTATTGTACATTGTTATAAGGTCAAAACCTTCAATTGGACATTCTTGCACTTCGGTGTGATGAAAGGGTATGGGCACTGAAGTAAAATAACCTTGACTTGTATACCTAAGGTCTGCCATTTATTGGCTCTGTAACCTTGGGCAGGTCCTTCACCCTTCTGGGCTTGTAAGCTATATAAACAATAGGGATAAAAATAATCTACAGAATTTACTGTTATGAAGAGTCAGGATATCTTGGGCTAGATTCCAAGGAAGACTGGAATTTACCATAGAGATGGGACAAAGAGATGAACAGAGGGCATTCCAGACAGAGGGATGAACGGAGCATAAAGATGTGAAAAGCATTTTCTTTTCTTTTTTTAAGATTTTTTTATTTTTAAGTAATCTCTATATACAACATAGGGCTCAAACTCACAATTCTGAAATAAGGGGTCACATGCTCTACCAACTGAGCCAGCCACGCGCCCCATGAAAAGCATGTTCTATTCTCTGAATGCATAGTGAGCATTCAGGAGAAAGGGAAGTGGTGAAGATAGAAAGTAAGATAAGAATCATATCAAGAAGTGTCTTAATTCATCAGAGATATACCAGTGAAATATTTAAGGAACAACTGAATATATTTATGAAGGACTAGGACTAGATATATTTGTATAGGACTAGGAAGATGGGAGATAGATCAACCAACATGGAATTTTAGCAGGGGCAGCAGGTGGGCAGAGAAAGATTAGCTCATTTAGACTCATGCTTCTAGACTCTATGGGTATCCAAGTGAAGAGATCTAAGCTAGTGAATATGAATCTCTTGCTAAAGAACAAGATCTAAGCTGAAGAAATAGGTTTAGGTGTTATCAGCATTTGGAGATTGTAGAAACTGTTAGAATGTGTGAGCTTTTCTACTTATTGCATGTAGCATGAGAAGGAAAAAATGTTGAGGATGGGACCTAGGAGAACAGCATTATTTAAAGGTTGGCAGAAGAAATAATTCAGAGTAAAGAGAAAGGAGTAAGTGTAGACAGGTATGACCAAAAAAAAGAGAGAGAGAGAGAGATTGGTCACAAGTTAGTAACTGCTAAAAAGCTGGATGACAGGTATACTGTCAATCACTGTCCTGTACTTTGTACACCGCTCTCTACTTTGGTGTAGGCCTGAAAGCTTACAAATAAATCACTTCCAAAGGAAGGGTAGGTGGAGGAAAAAGAGTCAATGAAGGATTCTGAAAAGTAGTAATATCCGTGAAGGAGGAAAGCACTAAGCAGAAGAAGCAGTCATTGCCTCAAAGGAGTAAAATAAAAGAGGGTTATAGAGGTGAGAAAAATGATTTAGTAGCTGGGTCATCAGAATGAATTTAACAAGAACTGTTTCAATGCAGAAGCTTGACTTCAGTGGTTTGGAGCAAAAGAGAAATAAGAAAGCAGATATACAAAGTACCTTACTAAAATCTGGGCATGAAGGGAGACATGGAGACAGAGGCCCAAGGGTTTTATTTTAATTTTGGCTTTAGATGGTAGACCCTTGAGAAGAAGTAGCCAGGAAAGGCTGGTATTGGAGGAAGCAGAGAATGTTCTAGGAAAGGATAGACTATAAAACAAAAGTAGAGGGGTAAATCTGAGAAAAAGAAAAACAAACAAACAAAAAGATGCAATCTACCTATATCTTTGAGACAAAGAGAGAGGTGAGGATCGGTTCAGATAAAGAGTTTATAAAAATTCTGTGCCAGAGATCTCTGTGGAGAGAGATCATGAAGTGAGTAAGAAAGCCTGTAGACTTGATCAAAGAAACCAAATATATATGAATTTTAAATTAGCTCATAATCATCTTCTGCATTCAAAGCAGAGGGATCCTGGTGAAGCAAATAGAAGGCCAAAAAAATTAAATAAATAAATAAATAACTTTTACTGGAAAACGTCCTTCAGGGAGAAACATTTTGCTATGTCAATTACAAAGGAGACAGACACAAATTCAGTAGGGACTTCAAGATGAACAAACACCACAGAGCAAAATGAGAAGCCTGTACAAAAGAAATTTGGCTGAAGTCAAAATGTTGGCTTTCATATGCATATTGTTCAAAGAATAGAACAATACTTTTGGTACATTCTACTTTTTGTTTTTAAAAATGAGGGATTAGACTATAGTGGTAGTGGGAGGTAGTGAAAAGTAGTCAGATCTCAGATACCTTTTGAAGGTAAAACAGATAGGGGTTAATATAAAGTATATACAGTTAAACAGAAAAACTATATACAAAATGTTAACAGATTATCTCTGTGTGACAGGATTAAATATGATGGTTTCTTCACTCTTCTTAATTTTTTGGAGGAGTAATTAGATAATCTAACTTCATTATAAAGAGAAGAATATATTTTTGATGTAAAATATTCAATACTGGAATAAATATGGCAAAAATTTAAAGTTCCTCTTCAAACTCAAATCCCATACTCTTCCCTAGAGAATACTGTTAAATTACAGCAAAAGGGTTTTAAAGCCCTTTCTATATAGTTTGTGTTCCTCAACCTTTTTTCATTATTGCCCCTTCAAAGAGAATACTAAATTGAATAATTAATTGCCTACAAATGTATAATACATATATCATGCTTATATAATTATAGTGTACTTAATTTAAATTTAATTTAGTTTCTCGCTAATAAGGGAAATTAAATACTAATAAATAAGATTTTGTAGGGCAAGGTTGAGCTGTAGAGGCCACAAACCATTATAATATCTAAGACGTTTTGTGCCTCCTCACTCCCAGCAAAACAAAACAGAACTATTTCTCCCTCTTGGGGTCAATCTGCCCTTGTTGAGAATGCATGGCTTATTGGTATTTAAAATTTCAAATTAGATTTAGTATGAGCCACACTCTCCTTAAGTCCAGTCCCTTGGCTTCCCTTGCCATATTCTTTTTGGTTTCATCCTCCTCCGGGATACTCCTTGTTGCCTTTTCTGTTACAGTGTTTCCCAAACTCACTCAATGGAAAATATTTTTTGAAACTCTAAAATATGTTTATTTAAAATTATACAAGTACTACTATATTAAGATACATACAATATAAAATATATGAAATAGTTTAAAGGATAAGGCTTTTTAAATATATGGATAGAAATTATAACTATATTTCTCCAGGCCAAACTGCATATACCTCTTTCAAAAGTACGGTTCTATAAGAATTTTATAAGTTATATATTTTTTGGACTCTGTCTAGGTACCTTTCTTTTTTCTCTATAGCCAATTTCATCCATTACCATGGCTTTGACTACCATCTATGAGCTCATGTCTCTCAAATGAGCTTCAGTTCCACCTATTAAATTGCCTGACATCTTCATATGGATGTCACATGAATGAACACTTGACCATATAGCTCACCACCTTTCTTTTTTTTTTCTTTAATGTAGACTCCACACTAAGCATGGAGCCCAACACGGGACTTGAACACATGACCCTGAGATCAAGACCTGAGCTGAGATCAAGAGTTGTACACTTTATCACTAAGCCCCTCATCATCCTTCCTCTTAAATATGCTTCTCAGTTTATGCTCCCAAATGAAATCACTCCTATCTCTCAGAACCTTTATCAAACCAGAACAAAGTCATCTTGATACCTTCCCCATCTCACCATTTCTAATCTATTACTAAGATACATCAGTTTCATTTCCTAAGTAATTCTCAAATCAGTCCACTTGTCTCCATTTTCACTGCCATCAATGTTAATCATTGTTACAGGCCAAATCATTTCCTCCACAAAATTCATATGCTGAAGTCCTAAGCTTCCCATACCTAAGAATGTGACCATACTGAGAGATCATTCTCTTTAGAGAATTAAGTTCCTGGGTTGGAAGACTTAATACTGTTAAAATGTACATAGTAACCAAAGCAACCTAAAGTTTCAATGTAATCACTATCAAAATCACAAAGGAGTATTTTGCAGAAATAGGAAAAAAAAAAAACCATTTAAAATTCACATGGGATCTCAAAGGACTCCAAATAGCCAAAACAATCTTGAGGAAGAAAAACAGAGCTGGAGGTGTCAGACTTCCTGAGTTCAAAACATATTGCAAAGCAAATAAAAACCAATATGGTACTAGTATAAAGACATATAAACAAATGTAACAGACCAAAGAGCCCAGAAATAAATCCTCACATACATGGTTGTATGATCTCTTACGAATGTGCAGCAGCTACACAATGGAGAAAGGATTGCACTGGTATCCATGTTCGAAAGAAAGCAAACCTTTTGTTTACACCACATATAAAAATTCAAAATGAATCAAAGCCCCAAATATAAGACCTACAATTACAAAGCTTATAAAAGAAAACATAGGGGAAAAACTTCATGATAGTGGATTTGGCAGTGATTTCACGGATGTAACATCAAAATTATAGGCATCAAAGGCAAAATTAAGCAAATGGCGCTACATCAAACTTCAAAACATCTGTGTGGCAAAGGAAATAATCAACAGAAAGAAAAGGCAACATACAGAATGGGAGAAAATACTTGTTAGCCATGTATATTAAAGTCCAGAATACATAAAGAACTCCTACAGGGCAACCGACTAGCTCAGTCTGTTGAGCATGAGACCCTTGATCCTGTCATGGTCAAGAACTGAAGCACCACAATAGGTGTAGAGCTTACTTTTAAAAACAAACAAAAAAGCCAACGGAACACTCCTATAACACATGACAACAAGAAACAACTCTATTAAAATATGTGTAGGGGCCATTGGGGAGGGTATGTGCTATGGTGAGTGCGGTGAAGTGTGTAAACCTGGCGAATCACAGACCTGTACCCCTGGGGAAAAAAATATATGTTTATAAAAAATAAAAAAAAAATAAAAATAAAAAGTTTTAATTTTAATCTTAATCTACTTTGTCATTTATTTCTTTCATGGATTGTGCCTTTAGTGTTGTATCATTATCAGTTAGCAGTTAAGGTTGATTTATATATATGCATATATATTAAAATGATCTAATTTATAAAGATTAATGTATATAAATACTTACAATCCTGTTTTAAAATGGAAAAGAAAAAGAACATACCCAAATTCTTTGGAAATTTTAAATAAATTACAGCATATTCAAAGACTGAAAAAAAAATATGTGTAGGGGCAAAACACCTTGTACTCCAAAGACTTAGTACAAAACAAAAACAAACAACCTCAATTATTTTATACTGAGTATATTTTGAAATATTTTGAGTATATTCAACTGAGTCAAACATTATTAAAATTAATTTCACCTGTTTCTTAAAAAAAAAAAAAAAAGTGTAGGGGTGCCTGGGTGGCTCAGTGGGTTAAAGCCTCTGTCTTCAGTTCAGGTCATGATCCCAGGGTCCTGGGATCAAGCCCCACATCAGGCTCTCTGCTAAGCAGGGAGCTTGCTTTCCCCTCTCTCCCTGCCTGCCTCTCTGTCTGCTTGTGATCTCTCTGTGAAATAAATAAATAGATAAATAAAATCTTAAAAAAAATATATGTGTTAAGGACATGAATAAACATTTCTTCGAAGAAGATAATACAACTAGTCAACAAGCATACGAAAAGATCATTATCACTAATCATCAGAAAATGCAAAAAATACCGTAATCAGATATGACCTCATGCCTGTTAGGATGGCCACTATCAAAACCAAGAAAGTAATAACTGTTGGAAAGGATGTGGAAGAATGGACCCTTGTATACTGTGATGGGAATGTAAAATGGGCTGGCTGCTATGGAAAAACACTATGGGGGTTCCTCAAAAAATTAGAAATAGATTTATCATATGTCAAATCTTAACTAACTGGATTACTAAAAAGAAAATAACACTTCATTTCAGGATGAGATTTCTGTTTGAGCAAGCAGCCTACGACAAGATTTCTTTTTATAACAGAAGTACACATTAAGCCTAACTAAAGTACTCCTGCTAGTTACTTAATAGAACTATTAATGTCTTTCATTTGTACTTTAGCTTTTTTTTTTTTTTTTTAGATTTTATTTACTTATTTGACAGATGGAGATCACAAGTAGGCAGAGAGAGAGGAGGAAGCAGACTCCCTGCTGAGCAGAGAGCCCGATGTGGGACTCGATCCCAGGACTCTGGGATCATGACCTGAGCAGAAAGCAGAGGCTTTAACCTACTGAGCCACCCAGGTGCCCCTGTACTTAAGTAGCTTTAATCCCTAACATAAACTAATTGATGCTGTAGAGAATTTTGAGGAACCATAATCGGTTACTAGTTAGAGAAGTCTATGACTCTTGACAGAAAGTTCAGTTCTTCTACAGAGTCTAAATATCATTTTTGCATACCAAGAATAAACTTACTACAGAAGTCTTTCTATAGGTCTTTCTACAATAAGCTTTCCTTCTTCAGATACTTTAATATTTCACCACTATACCTATTAAAAGGTATTTTCTGTTAGTATTTTCAAAGAATACCATAACAAGTACATTCCTGTGAAGGGTTCCACAAACAGAACAAGTATGACTGGAGAGGAAACCACTAGGAAAATAAGTTGTCTAAAGGCAAGGACTATGTCACTTTGGTCAACTTTTTATCCCAGTGCCCACAAAGCATTCAATTATATTTTATAAATATGCTCATTTCAGTATCAGATAATATTTTGTTTTATAGGTAAAACATGAATTAGAAATTTTATTTAAGGGGATGTCAGGGAGGCTCTGTTGGTTGGACATCTGCCTTCGGCTCACATCATGAACCCAGGATCCTAAGATCGCGTCTAGCATTGGGCTTCTCACTCAGGAGGGAGCCTGCTTCTCCCTCTGCCTGCCGCTCCCCCTGCTTGTGCACTCTCTCTCTCACCCACTCTCTCTCTGACAAATAAATAAATAAAATCTTAAAAAATAAATATTACTTAAGCAGTTCCCAGGGGGGAAAAAGCAAAAAATAAAAAGAGAAGAATTAGAGTGACTTTAAGGGTATTTAAACACTTTAAAAGTGTCTGCACGTTTTCTTAACTTCTACTCATAAATGTCTACTCACCACAGCTTCTCTACAACTGCAACAAGGGGAGAATACTAACCCACCTGCTTGGAATGGTGAAACAATGTAAATATTTACCAAGTTTCTAATTGTTTAATACAGAAAAAGGGTCTAGTATTACAACTTTGGCAAAAAATGATTAGTGTATCATATGGAAGTTAAATGTTTTGGGTATTTTAATATTATCATATAACAAGCAATTATTGAGAGAGAGAATAAAAATAAAGTAAGTTTCTTCACTCAAATGAGGAAAAAGTGTTTGGAGAGAGCTTCCCTCCATCCACCCTAACAGTTTGCTAAATGTGGCTGAGATGAGGTATTACAGATGATCCTACTCGGTACAAAAATTGTTGTATTTACAGTTGTGTTCATGTCCAGGACTTTCAAAAGCCAACATTTGATACACGGTATGAAAAAGTTTATAGAGAAGTAATCGGTACAGATTTTAAATTATAGGCAGTCCTAGACTAGCTCAATTTTCCAGAGATAGACTGTAGCCTTCTGTTGATTCTGATAGGTCTAAGATTTGTTCAGATGTACAAAAAAGCAGTAGGAATGAACTCTTCTGGGATTTTTGAAATCTATTAATTTATTTTTCTTCTCTTATTATGTTGGGTTGGCCCTGCAGGGCAATGATGAAAAGCAGCAGGGACAGTGGGCATCTGGCTTTTTTCCTAACTAAAGTCAATGCTTTCCACATTTTATTGGTAAGAATCATGACTGCTAAAGGTTTAATTAGAAATCCTTTATCAACTTAAGAAAGTCCATTTCTCTTAGCTTGCTAGTATTTGTTATCATCATGAATTTTGTCAAATACTCTTGTTATCTACTGTGATAGCTATGCTTGGTGTACTAGAAGTCTCAGTGTATGTGCCTGAGCATGACTGGACTACAATTTCCCTTTCTTATAATCCTTAATTGGTTTGGTATAAAGGTCACTTTTTAGTCTCATAAAATGAGGGAGGGAGTGTTCTTCTCTTAAAAAAAGAAAAAGAATGACCTTTCCCTTAAAATTTTGGTAGAGGTCGCTTGAAAAACCATCTGAGACTACTGTTTCTTGGTCGAAAGACTTTGAACTAGCAATTCAATTCCTTTGAAGGTTAAAGGACTATGCATAGGGCCCAATTCTAGTTTAACAATTTTGGCATGTTATATTTTTCTAGAAATGTGTCCATTTCACCTGCCTTTTAAAATCTGTTGGCATGAAATTTTTTATGGGACTTTTTTCCTTCAAAGTTTACATTTTGAATTTAGAGAAAAATTTTACACTTAAAAGTCCCAAGAATAACCACCCTCCCCAAATCCTACTGTTTGTTCATTCCAGCTCATCACTTGTTAACTAACATTGAGCCACATTTACTTTATCACCACCATTCTCTCACGCTCGCTCTCCCTTACTCATTCAAAAACATCTGAGAGTAAGTTGTACCTCAGAGCTCTGCACCACTAAATAATTAAGTGACCCTCTAGGAATAAAGACATCCTTCAAAACACCCATACTACAGTTATCAAACTTGGGATTTTTAACCTTGTTACATATATATCTCCTATACCATTCATACTCCTATTTCATGAACTGTCCAGTGTTTTTTATAATAAAGCAATTTTTTCTGCAACAGGAACTAGATGAGGTATTTTAGTATTTTATTTTTTTAGGTATTTTAGTTAGCTGTCATAACTCTCTATATAAGGTCTTTGAGTTAGGTATTTTAGTTAGGTATTTTAGTAGCTTACTTTTTTTAGGTATTTTAGTTATTTTAGTTAGCTGTCATAACTTTTTATATAAGGTCTTACCTACTATGAAACTATTTTTAATCTATCACTGATATTTTTAAGCAATGAACACTAGTTATTTTACAATTGTCCAAAAGCTTTTATTTATCTTGTTTCCAAACAATTAGACTGAGGTTATACATCTTTGTCTGGAATACAACATAAATAATATGTCCTTGGGAATATCATGTATATTTGCAGGGTGTTGTGGGTATTAACTGTGATTACATAAAGTGTTACCTGATTCTTTTACTGTATAGTTGCTACCTTCCCTTGTAGAATTAATAAGTAATTACTGGGAGACAACTTAATACCATGTAAATATACTGCTCCTTCTCAAACTCTCCTTCCTCCAGATTTAGCATCCACTGATTACTGCCTCAATTTTATTATAATAGTTGAAAAACAGTTGTTTTTTAATTTCATTGTTCTTTCTGTTTTCATCAGTTCACAGTCCATTTTAAGGAGAGCTTTCCCTTCTCACTTGTCAGTCCATCTGTTTGTCTAGTTTGACATATGGACCTCTGAATTTTTATTTTATTCAATAGGTTAAAATCCATTACTGTCCTTACTTGTTGTGATGATCAGTTTTGGAGCATTTCTTTATTTTCTAGCACAAGATAGTCCACGCCCATCTTCAATTTTCTTAGGTCCAAGCCCAGAACCAGCAATTTCTTTAAATAACTGTGGTAGTATTGTCATCTTATTTTGAGTTGGTGCAATGCAAAATAGATATTGTAATCCATATAATGTATATATTCTGAGTATCAGCTCTTAATAAGATATAGGACTTTGAGGGAATTCATGCAGTTGTGCACCATCAGCACAATCCACTTTTAGAACAATCCCATCATCACAAAAGTTCCCTCCTTACCCATTCATCCATCAAACCCTACTCCAACACCCAGGGACAATAATTTATCTGCCTTCTATCTATAGTTTTGCTTTAACAGAAATTTCATATAAACAAAATCTTACAACATGTACTCTTTTGAGTTTGGTCACTTTCACCTAGTGTTTTTAAGGTTTAACCATGTAGTCTGATATGTAAGTATTTTGTTTCCTATTATTGTGGAATGTAATCTATTGTATAAATATATGACATTTTGTTTACCCATTAATCAGTTGATAGACACAGAGACTGTTTCCAGTATTTGGCTATTATGAATAATGCTGCTCTAAACAGTGTGTAGAGACCTTCTATGTGGACATACGTTTTCATTTCTCCTGGGTAAATACCTAGGAATGCAACTGCTGGATCATAAGGAGAGTGTATACGAAGAAACAGCCAAAATCTTTTCCAAATGGCAGTACTATTTTACTTTTGCACCAGCAATATATGAGTGTTCCAGTTTCTCTACATCTTCACCAACACTTGCTACTTACTGATAGTCGTTCTGATTCCACTGGTTGTGCAGTGTAACCTCACTAGAGTTTTTATCTGTGTTTCCCTAATGATTAATATTGAGGTTTTTATGTATATGATCATTATTCATCTGCTTATCTTCTCAGTTAAACAATCTATTAGTATCTTTTCCCCCTTGTTAATTCCTCCCTCTGCGGCTCCCCAACCTCCTCCACCCCATCTTTTCCCTGTATAACCACTGACCTGTTTCTATCATGATAGATTAGTTGTATTTTCCACAATTTTGCATTCCAACCAGTCTTTTTTGTGCATGGTACTGTGTTAACAGAAACTTGTGTATATCAGAACTATGTAAAGCAAGGACATAGTTTGAATGTGCATAATAAGTTTCAGTAAGCACAGTCCCATGTAAAGCAAGGACTGCCAATATACAGAACTGTAGAATACATCTTTTTCTCTTTGGAGTCTTCCATTCAACATAATAATTTTGAGATTAATTATGTTTTCACATGTATCAGTAGTCCACATTTCTTTTTGTTGCTGATCACTTTCCATTATATACCTTTACCATGGTTAACTTATCCATTCACATGTTTATGGACATCCGTTGTTTAAGGTTACCAGCTATTAAATAAAAATCTGCTAGTGGACACTTGCATGCAAGTCTTTTATGGTAATATTCTTTCATTTCTCTTGAATTAATACATGGGGGTATATTGCTGAGTTACATAGTAGGTATATGTTTAACTTTTTAAGAAACTGTCAAACTGTTTTCCAAAGTGGTTGCACAATTTTGTATTTCCCACCAGCAGTATGTGAGAATTCCAGTCACTCTATAAGCTCACCAGCACCAACACTTGATATGGTCAGGTCTTACAAATTTTAGGTATGTGCTTATTTGACATCTCTCTGTAAAATATCCCTTTGAATCTATTTTTAAAATAGGACAAAAATAGAAGCTGAATGCTTTCTGAGTTCTGAGAATTTTTTAGACAAAAGTTCTTTATTAAATATATGATTTGCAAATACTTTCTCTCAGTATATACCTTGTCTTGTATTCTCTTAATGAAGTAATTTTTGCAGAGCAGAAATTCTTAATTTTGAGTAAGTCCAAAATACCAGGTTGTTTTTTTCTTTTATGGATCAAGCTTTTGGTGTTCCACTGAAGAAATCTTTGCCTCCTCAAGGTCACAAAGTTTTTATTTTGTTTCTCCAATCAGTTTTAGAATTTTAAGTCTTACATTTGGGTAGCCATATATTCCAGCATTATTTGTTAAGAAGACTATTATATCACCACTGAATTGCTTTTGCAAGTTTTTTTGAAAATCAGTTTTCCATATATGTGTGAGTAAACTTTTTGACTACTCTGCATCAATGATCTGGGTCTCTAACTTGACAACAACGCCACACTTGCTTTTCTTTTTCAAAGCTGTGTTGCTAGGTCCTCTGTATTTCTATTTGAATTTTAGATGCAGCCTGTCAACTTCCCCAAAACATGTGATGGGATTATAGATCTGTTTGGGAAGAATGAACTTCTTAACAACAATGAATCTATCAAACCATAAGTGAGGTATCTCTCTCCATTTACTTAGGTCTTCTTTAATTTCAGCAATATTTTATAGTTTTCAGTATACAGATGATATTCATCTTTCAACAGATTTATTCCTAAGTATTTTATATTCCTTGATGCTACTATATATGGAATTATTAAATTTTAATTCTCAATTGTACATTGCTAATACACAGAAATCGATTTTTTGTATTGACCTGTATTCTGTAATCTTGCAGTAAGTGACTTCTTAGTTCTAGCTTTTTTTTTTTTTAAGATCCCATCAAATTTTCCAAATAGATAATGATGTCATCTCTAAATGGAGACCATTTTATTTTGTCCTTTCCAAACTGGAAATTTTTAATTTCTTCTCCTTACTCCATTCCACTAGCTAGGATAATGTTAAACAGAAGTAGTGAGAATATAAAGAAATCCTTGTCTCTTCCTGGGTTTAGAAGAGAAGCATTCAGCCCTCATGATTTTACCTGTTTCTTGTTCCTAAATGTCTTTTATCAGGTTGAGAAAGCTCCTTTCTATTCCTAGTTTGCTGAGAGTTCTTATCAGGAATGGATGTTGGATTCTGTCAAATGCTTTTCCTGCATGTATTGAGCTAACTATACGGGGTTTTATTTTGTTTTGTTTTGTTTTGTTTTTTAGTTTGCTGGCCTTCCTTTTCCAATTACAGACTTATATTAAAACCTCATTTAATCCTCCATAATTTTTAACCTTTCATATTTTCCATATCTTTCATTTAAGCGGCATTCTGGATAATTTCATTAATTTTGTCAGTATCTAATTCATTCTTTGACTTTATGGAATATCTGTATAATCTATCTGCTCAATTTTTTTATTTCAGTGATTTTATTTTTAATTTTTTAAATGTTCTATTTGGTCTATTTAAAAAGAACTACCTGGTCATTTTTTTTTAATTTAATTTATTTTTTTTTTTAATTTGACAGATCACAAGTAGGCAGAGAGGCAGGCAGAGAGAGACAGGAGGAGGAAGCAGGCTCCCTGCTGAGCAGAGAGCCCGATGCGGGACTCGATCCCAGGACCCTGAGATCACAACCTGAGCCAAAGGCAGAGGCTTTAACCACTGAGCCACCCAGGCGCCCCCTACCTGGTCATTTTTTAAGTCTTTTGTTTCTCATTTTTTATTCCATTTTCTATTCTTTAAATATGTCATATATAGATATTTGACATGCATAAGAATATGTGTATATGTATCTTTGCCCCTCTGAGATTCTCTCACCTTTTACAGGCCTAAGAGTGTATTATGTTTATGTATGTATGTATGTATATATATATATATTTTTTTTTCCCCAATGTATCCAGAATTTATTTATACTGTAGTAAGAGGACTCTTTACAGGATTCAGATCCTACATGAATAAAAGCAACAGTCTTTTCACCTTTATAAATTACTTACTGACGATATCTGAATTAGAAACGTAATCGGCTTATTGTTACTTGATTTTTTTTTTTTTTAAGATTTTATTTATTTGTCAGCGACAGAGGGAGAGCGAGCGAGCACAGGCAGACAGAGGCAGAGGGAGAAGCAGGCTCCCCGCCGAGCAAGGAGCCCGATGTGGGACTCAATCCCAGGATGCTGGGATCACGACCTGAGCCGAAGGCAGCTGCTCAACCAACTGAGCCACCCAGGCGTCCCGTTACTTGATTTTTTAATCAAATTAAGATGCCGCAGATAAATGAGTTAACATTCTTCTAATAATATTAAAAAGATTTCACGGTTGGATGTCCTAAAAATTTTCTGAGTCTTTAATTCTATCACGAAATCATTTGATATGTCTAAAAGAGGAAAACAAAACACATTCTTTTTCACAGTTAAAATTCTCATTAGTAGTATAGCTGCTTAAAATGCTGAACACATTCCAGATTTAGCCTAATACATCCTACACACGATTACAAGACTTTGTTCGGTGATAAAAACTGCTGGCTTAGAAAATGAAAGTATCATATCTTGTGGATCCTGATAATATCCTGTGGATCCTAATACTTTGTCAATACATTGCTACACTCACTTTAACAGTGTTATATACAGTATTGATAATTATATAGTGACATTAGAACTCCTAACTGGTTTTAAATGAAACCAAAATTGAGCAATTGACAGGTATGAATATATCTTTTCAAATTATACTATGAACTTAAAATAAGAGTCTGTTCTACAAGTTAGCCAGGACATTTATTAAATTAAGAAGTGGAATTAGTTATCTTCTTAAGGAAAAGATTTCAAAAGGGCTCCACATTTAAATTATATTCCTAAAATTGTTATAACTGATATAATTGGTCCAGTTTTATTTTATATTCATGTGATAAAGAATATATCAGTATAAAGATGACACAAATGGTTGGTATGAACTATTTCCTATTATAAATCAAATGGAAAGTATTTATTAATTTAGCTTTCAGTAAATTTCAAAACTACTTATATTTTAAAATTTTAAAAAACAAATTTTAAAAAACTCTTCTAGATAGATTCCAATCTCAAAAGGTATTTACTAGAAATAATCTGAGGAAAAAAGCCTTAATTCCTAAACTGATATTATAGAAAGCATATGGCATAATTTTAGTAAAGTTTCATCTCAATTATTTACAATTTTGTTTAATTTTTAATATATAGTCACTGGTTAAAAAGACTAAAGCACTAAATTAGAACTTTCAATACTAAGATATTTCCTCCCTAAAAACCTTAAAATTGCAAAAGCTAGTAGTATAAGAACTTTCTGTTCATAACCTATTCCTCAAAAAGAGATTACACAAAGATTTAGAAACATTGGTCCAAATATCACTCTTCAATGACCCAGAGCACCAGATACACATCATTTTCTACTCAAAAGTTCTCTGAAAGCTTTAAGGATCATTATTTGGGAACTCCACTCACACTAGAAATCCTGCACTTTCTACAAAGATTCTGTTGCCATTAATAATTATTTTCACTAGAATAATAATGTTCTTACATGGTAGTTATATAATTAGCAAAAGTATCTGTTCATAACTTTGCAATAGAGGAAAAAACTCAAGAAATTATAGTAAATACAGTGAAGTTTACGTGCTATTTCTGCAATATGTAACAGGTATTTAGAGGGCTTTTATTTTGTTTTGTTTTTTATTTTTCTCTTGCCCTGGAAATCCCAAGTATTTAGGATCAAAAGTTACTTTGGACTTTTCACAAAAGACTGATCTTTTTTGAATATACATGAGTACACTGAATCCCAAGAGGAAGTTAATTTTTTTTCATAAACACTGCCATAAAAGAACAAATAACTATAATGGAAATGTGTATTGTATATGACTATATATATATATATTTTTTTTTTAAGATTTTATTTATTTATTTGATAGACAGAGATCACAAGTAGGCAGAGAAGCACGCAGAGAGAGAGAGGAAGGGAAGCAGGCTCCCTGCTGAGCAGAGAGCCCAATGCGGGACTCGATTCCAGGACCCTGAGACCATGACCCGAGCTGAAGGCAGAGGCTTAACCCACTGAGCCACCCAGGTGCCCCTATATGAGTATATTTTTAAATAGGAAAGAACAGTGTTTGAAAAATCAGTCTTTCTTGGTTTTATTCTTAATTCAGTAAGAAATCTTGTGAGTTAATATAAAGATTGACTAAAATGAAACCATATATCCCTGTTTCTAATAATCCTTGATAATTGGTAGTAATTCACATGCTTTTAAAATCTGGACCACAGAAGTTGCCAGTTTATTCATAATAATAATTGATAAGAATTTATATATGAGTTTCTGTGTAGAAACTTTACTATAATAATGTGAGAAAAAAATAATATCAGAAACCTAAGCATCTTTAAATGGCACTATTCCTATTTCTGTTTTTTTCTTCAGATTCCCTTAAATATAATGGTTTCATATAATTGTTTTTATGTTGTTAGTAGAATATAAACTATTAAAAAGCAGTAAAAACATATACAAAGGATTACCTAGAAAAAGCTTGAAATCAAGCCACTCTAATAAAGAATAAATTAATTTGGGTAGAAAGGCAACCAAAATTAGAAGAAATGAATGATAACACTGCATGTGCATTTGCTTACCTATAACCATAAAAGAACAAATGACTATACTGGAAATGTGTGTTGTGTATGAGTATATTTTTAAATAGGAAAGAACGGTGTTTTTATTCTTAATTCACATTCATTCCACCACTAAAGGTAAAAAATTAATAACTACACAAGGGAAATTAATAACTATGCATTATACTATATGAATCCCCATAACAACTGGCTAGAAAAGCAAGGGGAGCCAAATTTCTTGAGTTCTTGCAAAAAAAATTTAAGTCCCTCTCAAAAAACAAGAGAGGGGAAAATGGCAAGAGAATAGGAGGACCCTAGGCTCTCCTTGTACCATGTATACAAATAGATACCTATCAAATCATTCTAAATACCCCAGAAATAGACCTGAACATTGGCGAAACAACTAAAGGTAGAGAAGAGGCCACATTAAACAAGGTAGAAAGTGTGGAGACACAGTTTGGAAGAGAAACTGACTGTGGCCACTGGGGTGGAAAGGGAGCTGTCATTGTGGAGAAAGGCAAGAGACAGAATAGCACCCAGGGGAGTACAAGGGGAAAATGAATCTCCATAGCAATTGGGTCTGGAGAGCTAGAGGGGCTGACTTTCATGAGTTCTTACAGCCAGCAGGGCTTAAACCCGGAGTTCTGAACACCAGTAGGCATGGCTTGGGGAGAGTTCGGAGGCATTGGAGCTGCTCTTGAAAAGGCAGCAGGTAAACAACGTGTGGACATACAGCATGGAAACAGTGACCTGAAGAGTACCTAGGGCACGGAGTGGGTAGGTTATCTGCTCATCTCAGAACTTGTCCCAGAGAGGCAGCAGTAATGGAGAGACCTTACCAGGAACAAAGGAACTGGTTGGCACCATTTCCCTCCAGCATCCCTCAACATAAGCACAGGGCCACCTGGGGGAACAGTGCAATGCCCATACTCCTTATGTAACTTCCTTACACCAAGCTGGCCCCCCTCCCACTCCAGTGGAACTGCCCCTCCTAGTCACACTTGCTTCAGCCATAGAGGCAGGACTTCTTCCCCAGAAAACAAGTCCAAACCCCTGTCAACACCACATCTCCCAACCTGAGAGTTTTTCAGAGTCTCCGTTCCAGCAGCAGTGCCAAAAGGTCTCATGTCACAAGCAGACCAGAGGACACCAACATAAAATGTGTCACATTCAGGCCAGGAACCAAACACTGCCCACAACAGGCAAAGACAGCCTCTGTAGACAACTGGCCTGAATGATAAAGCAGCCAGGACACAACAGCTGATCACATGCAGCACACAGAGAAGACACTGCTGGAAGTGCCATGCCTTGAGGAACAGAAGACACTACACAGCAGGGCAGTATAGGACCTCTTCTTCATAAGGCCATTACCTTCAGGAATAGGAGACATAACTGACTTTCCTAACACACAGAAATGGACACAGAGATTCAGACAAATTGAGAAGACAGAGAAATTTATCCCAAATGAAAAATCAGGACAAGGCCATGCATATCCAGAGATTTAAGCAGAATGGATATGCTTGATAGAGAATTTAGAGTAATGATTGTAAGACTATTCACTGGATTTGAGAAAAAAGTGAAAGACATGAGTGAGACCCTTAACACAGAGATAAGGAATATCATAGCAAAGATAAAGAGCTCAATAAACAAAATGAGAAACACACTTGACAGAATGAATAGCAGGCTGGAAGAAACAGAGGAACAGATCAGTGATCTGGGAGACAGAGTATTGGAAAGAAATCAAGATGAACAAAAGAGAGAAAAAAGAATGATGGAAAATTAGAATAGACTTAGGGAACTCAGTGACTCTATCAAAGAGTAATATTCACATTATAGGAGTCCCAGAAGAAGACAACAAAGAAAAGGGGGCACAAAGTTTATCTGAAGAGATAATAGCTGAAAACTACCCTAATCTGAGGAGGAAAACAAATATCCAGAACCAGGAGGCAGAGAGAACCCCCCAACAAAATCAAGAAAAGCAGATTCACACCAAGACATGTTACAATTATAATGTCAAAATACAGTAAAGAAAAAACGTTAAAAGGAGCAAGACAAAAGAACACAATTACATAAAAGGGAAACTCCGTAAGACTATCAGGGGATTTTTCAGTAGAAACTTTCCAAGGCAGAAGCGACTGGCTATTCAAAGTGCTGAATGGAAAAAACTTGCAGCCAATAATACACTATCCAGCAAGGTTATTATTCAGAATAGAAGGGGAGATAAAAAATTTTCCCAGACAAGCAAAGACTAGTGGAATTCATGACCACTAAGCCAAGCAAGCAAGAAATATTAAAGGAGAGTCTATCAGTGAAAAGGAGAGACTACAGCAACAGTATGATGGTAGGAAACACAAAAGCAGTAAAAATAAATATTTTTGTAAAAATATGTCAAGGAACTTATAAAATAAAAGGGTGTGAAATATGACATCATTCAGGTTCCAGGCTGGGTTGGAATTCTCTCTTTCCCTCTGCACCCACCTCTTTCCCTCTCCCTCTATCTCTTAAAAAAAAAAAAAAAAATAAAAACAAAAACAAAAAATAAGACTCATCTATACGGGCTTACAAGAGACTCACTTTAGACCTAAAGGCACCTGTAGCATAGAGAAACTTCCATCATGAAATAGATTTCCAAAGAAAGTTGGAGCAGCAATAATTGTATTGAACAAAATAGACTTTAAAACAAAGTCTGTAACAAAAGACAAAGAAGGATACTATATAATCATAAAGGGGACAATCCAACAAGAAGATATAACATTGTAAGTATTTATGTATCCAAATACATAAAACAGTTAATAACAAACATAAGGAACTGACAGATAATAAAATGGTAACAGTAGGGGACTTTAACACTACACTTACATCAATAGACAGATCATCTAAACTATAGATCAACAAAGAAAAAATGGCTTTGAATGACATATTGGACCAGATGGAGTTAAGAGATACATGCAGAACATTCCATCCTAAAACAGCAGAATACACATTCTTTTCAGGTGCACAAAGTACATTCTCCAGAAGAGATCACAAATTAGCTCACAAAACCAGTCTCAACAAATTCAAAAAGATCAAAGTCATACTATGCATCTTTTCTGACCACAAAGCTATGAAACTAGTAAGTCAAACACAAGAAAAAAATCTGGAAAATGCACAAACACACAGAGGTTAACAATGGCTACTATACAATGAATGAGTCAGCCCCAAAACAAAAGAAATAAAAAAGTACATGGAAACAAATGAAAATGAAAACACAATGATTCAAAACCTCTGGGATGTAGCAAAAGTGGTTCTAGGAGGGAAGTATATAGCAATACAAGACTAGCTCAAGAAGCAAGAAAAATCTCAAATATGCAACCTAACACTGCACCCGAAGGAGCTAGGAAAAGAACAACAAACAAAATCTGAAACCAGCAGAAGGAAAGAAATAATACAGGTTAGACAAGAAATAAATGATACAGGAAACAAACAAACAAATCAATGAAACCAGGGCTGGTTCTTTGGAAAAAAAAAAAAAAAAATCAAGAAAATTGATAAACCTCTAGCCAGACCTACCAAGACAAAAAAGAGAGCGGTGCCTGGGTGGCTCAATTGATTGAGCATCAGACTCCTGATTTCTGCTCAGGTCATGATCTCAGGGTTGTGAGATCAAGCCCTGGGTAGGGCTCTGTGCTGGGCATGGAGTCTGCTTAAGATTCTCCCTCTCCCTTTCTCCCTCTCCCCACATGTGCACTCTCTCTGAAAGAAAGAAAGAAAGAAAGAAAGAAAAGAAAGAGTATGCAAATAAAAGCACAAATGAGAGAGGAGAAATAACAAGAAACACCACAGAAACACAATCAGTTATAAGAGAATATTATGAAAAACTATATGCCAATATATTGGACAACGTGGAAGAAACGGATAAATTTCTAGAAACATAAACTACCAAAACTGAAACACAAAGAAATAGAAAAATTGAACAGACTGATAACCTGTTAAGAAATTGCCTCAGTAACTTAAAAGCTCACAACAAACAAAAGTCCAGGAACAGATGGCTTCACAGGCAAATTCTACCAAACATGTACAGAAGAGTTAATACTTATTTTTCTCAAACTATTCCAAAAAAATAGAAAAAGAGGGAAAACTTCCAAATTCATTTTATGAAGCCAGCATTACCCTGATCTCAAAACCAGATAAAGACACCAGGAAAAAAGGTGTGGTGCAAACGACAGCCATAAAAAAGAATGAAATCTTGCCATTTGCTAGAGAATATAATGCTAAACAAAATAAGTTGGAGAAAGACAAGTATCGTATGATTTCACCTATATAAAGTATTTATGAAACAAAAACGAGCAAAAGGGAAAAAAAAAGAGAGAGACGAATCAAGAAACAGAATTCTACAGAGTTCTACAGAGAACAAACTGATGGTTACCAGAGGGGAAGAGGGTGGGGGATGGGGAAATAGGTGCTGGGGATTAAGTAGGGCACTTGTTGACAATGAGCACTGGGAGACGTGCGGAATCGCTGCATCACTATAATCTACACCTAAAATCAACATGATACTGTATGTTAACTGAGTGGAATTTAAAAAAACTTTTAAAAAATTAATTACTATACCAATTGACAAAAGCACCTTATTGTTTCTTTCATACAATTAAAAGGCAAATATGAAGCAGGATAATGGATATAATGGATAATATACTACTGTAAGTACACGTGCAAAAACGAATTTGCCCAGCACGTCTGAGATTGCTGCAGTTAGAAACACCTGCTTGCGAGGGTGGTTCTTGGCTGGTACCTGGGACTTGGATTTTGAGAGCATCCTCATGATTCTCTGATAAGAATGCTCACTATACCTAAACTGTTTATACAGTTTAAAACTGCTTTCTTTTGGGAGTCTGAAATTTTGGTACATGCCAGGCAGTAACTGATTCCTGATTAAAACTCTGAACTCCTAGGTGCAAGATGAACTTCCCTAGAGGACATTTTACACACTTGTTGGTGGAGGAATTAAAGGCGTCCTGTCTGTGAGTCCTGGAAGAGGACTCTTAGAAGCCTGCACCTGGTTGCCCCTATATGCTCTTTCCCTTTTGCGGACTTTCCTTTCATGAAGCTGGTTTTGATTCATATCCTTTCACTGTAAGAAATCATTGCCACAAGCACAACTATATGCTGAATGCTCTGAATCCCAGCAAATTACCAAACTTGGGGGTGGTATTGGAGATCCACAACACAACATATAAAATGCTTAAATTTTGGACTTACAAAGGAAATGATCTATACTGTAACACTGGAAACTTACTGAATTTTTTTTTTTTGGAACACTTATGTGTCAGGATTAAATGATGAATAGAATAACTAATTACTCTTTATTCCTTATTAAAAAGTGTCAAGATGAATGAATACAATGTAGAGTTGGATTTCTATACATGGAAGGAATTCTTAAGACCCATGAGGCCAGTGGATCGGTAGATGAAAGAAGGAAGAATTTCAGAATATGAAAAATGGGATATAGCAATGTGCTTTGTAAGAAAAATTAACAACTGAATGGATTCCATCATTTTCAGCAAAGATTTTATAAGATATTATAATGACCACTAATTAACTTTCTCATTTACCCCAAATTTTCTCTAATGGAACTTTTTAAAAACATTTACAATGAATAATTTATATGATGGAAAATCAGAAATTAGTTTATGCATTTTATAAATTAAGTCTATAAAAAGTATTACTGGTAGCATCTATTCAAAGAACAAGTGTGCTTATACATATATCATAAAGAAAGCTTTTTGTTGTTAAATACAATTCCAGGGGTGCCTGGATGGCTCAGTTAAACATCTGACTCTTGGATTCTGCTCAGGTCTTGATCTCAGGGTCGGTCATGAGACCAAGCCCTACATCAGGCTATCCACTGGATGTGGATCCTGGTTGGGATTTTCTCTCTCCCTCTTCCTCTGCCTTTTTCCCACCCTGAACACACACACAAACACTCTCTCTCTCTCTCAAAAAAAAAAAAAACAAAAAACAAAAAACAAAAAAGAAAGAAAGAAAAAGAAAAAAGAAAGAAGAAAGGAAAAAAAAGAAATACAATTCCTTTGGCTATCTGACATGCAGCCATTCTGTAAGGTAAGAACACAAACAATGCTGGTCATATCTTCCTGTAGTTTTCAATAAAGAGATAAAAATTTTTAAATGTACCTTAACTATCTCTTCAATGAAACAAATATGAGAAACAGGATCTCTCTTCTTGGCTAATATCTTTTGTAGATGTTGTACCTAAAAACAGCAGAAAGGGGGAGAATGTACATGACTGGGTATTTTCAAAATGAAACAAATGTAAAGCTTAGACACTAGAAGCAGCCAGGGAAGGAAAAGGGCATTGTGCTAGAGCCTCTACATATGTTATAATCAGCTAATGCAGGCACTGTGAATGCTTAGAGATTTTAAGAAAGCTGCCCAAGGTCACACAATTTAGAATAACAAGGCATTACTCCATAATTAATGTTCTTTCCATTCTCTAAAATATTTACCTGTCCACAAACAGTACAAATATGATCCACAAGTTTCTCCATATTGGTCCAGAGGGAGGCACGAAAAGCTGCAGTGTTTCCTGGGGTTGGCATAGTAGATCGTCCAGGTCCCCCTGTATATGAGTGACAAATATGAAAAATAAAAATTATCGAACATAACAAAATATTTTGTTACAAAAAGCATACCCAAGCTAAAAGAAGTAAGTTCCTTCTTTAAGAATTTATTATGAGTAATATGTAAAACCCTTTTATATTAAAAGGATTCTAAACCTTTTATGTTTAAGAAAGGAAGGAAAATAAGATCTCACATTTGGGCACACCGCATACACACACACACACACACACACACACACACAAACACACACACACACACAGAGGAGAGCTAAAACAAAAAACAGTAATTAATGAAAATAGTTTTCTAAAAGTGGCAGTAGGAGTGGTAGGAGACATACAAGGTGAAAGGAATGGAGATAGAAGTGGTGAGCCTTTATGAGCCATATAAATGTTTTATGTATTTTATTTTTTAAAAAGATTTTATTTATTTATTGACAGAGAGAGAGAGAGACAGCACAAGCAGGTGGAGCCTCAGGCAGAGGGAGAAGCAGGCTCCGAGCTGAGCAGGAAGCCCAATGTGGGGCTTGATCCCAAAAACCTGGGATCCTGACCTGAGCTAAAGGCAGATGCTTAATCGACTGAGCCACCCAAGCACCCCTGTTTTATGTATTTTAAAATAAATGTAAGTTTAAATAGAATGGAAAAAGCAAACCCTAAAAAATGCAAATAAATACCACAACAAATTAAACTAACTGTATATCAAATTGATAACACAACCACACTGGTTGTGTTATCAATTGTAATTGAGGTAATTTTTAATTACAGAACCCTAACTTTAGTGAGATATATCTTAGGGGCAAAAAGAATTGTAAAGAATAATAGTACTTAGCAGATTTTTTGCTCACATAGCAATCCTGAGACTACTTTAGATGTAGTTTGCAATAGACTAAATGAAGATTCTCACCATAAACAGAATAAAGATTCAAATATGCAATGGGATCAAAGGAATTTCTCAACTCTGTCCACTGAAAGGGTAAAGAGACAGTGACTCCTAAATAGAAATGAGTACACCTAGCACCCAAATTCTGATTTGCATGCACATTCCCCAATAAAAGAAACCAGGCTCATTGAGGAAAAGGGTCATCCATATTTGGATCAGTGAAAGCACAAGGTATATCTGGTACATACTGTGCCAGAGAGCAAAGAAATGTTCAAAGACAAATGGAGACTGGTCAAAGTACATAGGACCTTGACTGGAAGGGGCTTCCCCCAAACAGATTTGGGAACATTTGACCATCCTGAATGATAGTGATGGTAATGGATCATAAAATACTGATTAAAAAATAATTCATGAGTCATAGTGGAAATTCAAATGTTTAAAAAAGATGAACTTGTGATGAGCACTGGGTATTGTATTCAAGTACCGAATCACTATATTGTATATCTGAAACTAATATTACACTGTAGGTTAACCAAATGGAATTTAAATAAAAACTTAAAAAAATAAAAAGGATGGAAATTTCTCTTTACAGAAGAATGTCAGTTAATAAATGCAGAGAGAATGATAGAAAATAATCACCATTTTGCAACTCCTAGCAAAATAATTAATTGAGGGAAAGATAACCACTGGATATTAAAACACTGGATGAAATATTATGGAAAACAGGATATTCACATGGTCTTAAGGTATGCACCACAAACCACTTCCTAATCACAAAGAAAAGAAAGTACTCTTATAAGAAGCAGTCTGGCATATACCACAGTAATGAGGTGATTTCCTTTAGCATCAGCAGTAAGGAGACAAACTGACATAATTTGGGTGCTTACTGATATAATGTTAATGGTAAATATACAATATCACTTCACCAGTTTGTTTACTCTGAATATACCCATGAAGAGACAATCAGCTAAATCCAGATAAATTCAAATTATGGAGCTCTCCAAGCATGTTAATGCCATAAAAGGCAAAAAAGGCACTGGGATTATTTTGATTAAAGGAGAGAAAAGAGACAAGATAACTCATAGAAAAACATAATCCTAATTGGTTCAAGTTGGGGGGGGGGAACCACTGTAAAGAATATTTTTTGGGGGGGAAGAATATTTGGGAGAATAAGTGAAAATGTGGAATATAGATTATACATTAAGTAATATTAATATATCAATGTTAAATTTCTTAAGAATGATGTCTAAGAATGTTCTTGAATGTCATACAGAAAAACAGCTATCTGTGCAGGTCTAAAATGTTTCAATATAGAAAAAAGGAATTTTAGTCTTAAGTGGTAAAGTATAAATTCCAGGAGCACCTGGGTGGCTCAGTCAGTTAAGCATCCAACTCATGATTTTGGCTCAGGTCATGATCTCAGGGTCATGAGATCAAGCCCTGCATTGGGCTCTGCACTCAGTGTGGAGTTGGCTTGAGATTCTCTCTCCCCCTCTGCCTCTGCCCCTCCTCCCACTTGTGTTCTCTCCCCAAAATAAATAAAATCTTAAAAAAAAAAAAGAAAGAAAAGAAAAAGAAAAGTGTCAATTCCAATCCGAATTAAGCTTTAAAGCCATGCAGAAGAGCTCATCAATGATTAATTTATTCTGTTTTAAGGGGGGCAAGGAATCCAGAAAACCAGAGGCTGTGTTTATAAGCTGCTTCATTATAGATTTTCAACAATTCTAAGTTTAGAAAAGAATTACATATATCCTCAGCAAAGAGTGGCTATTAGTTGTTAGTCTGATAACAGTGGAAAGCAATAAAAGAAACACCTATGAGAGAAATACTGACTTTAAAAATATGAATAATTCCTGTTTGAAAGCTAGACCTAATTAATTTTAAAAATTATCTGCAGTGTTGTGCAGACTATTAAGGAAAAGCATACAGGGAATAGAGAGGTAATCTTTAACAATCTGCAGTTAGCTCACATGTCATATACAGAGTGAAATAACAATGAAGAAAGGGTATACAGTGTCTTTGTGAAATTTGAAAATATTGATCAAATTCCTGGAATATGCATAGCTCAACTTTATTATAAAGAATTATGGGACACATCAACCCATCACTCTCAAAATAAATATGAGTAGATACATAAGAAAGTACTATTTTCTGTTTATTTTATTTTGGAGAAACTGAAGCAGAGAAAAATGAGATCACAATCATTGGTTCATCTAGCTCTAGAGGTTTCATTTTTCTTACTTATTTGTTAAAGATTTTTATCCTCACAAGCTAAATACATCTTGTTGAAGAGATCAACATGATAAAAATAATCAACTGAACATAGAATAGCTATATAAAGGAAGAGGAGAAAGAATAATTAAAACAGAAAAACTGATGCCATTATTGGCTAGCTTCAAGGGAATCAAGAAACAAAATAGTGTCATAAACTAAGTTTTATTAAATTGATACAGGAAACCAAGAGTTTCTCAAAAAATAATACTTAAGAGTGATTCCTAGTTACTGATAGTAGAGTAAAATAATTTTTCTACAGTCTTCCCTTAACAGTCAATGAAAATAGAACAAAAAGTAGAGGAAAAAATGAACTTCAAAACAAAAAACAAGGAAATCAACTAAAACAACAAACTTGAGATTTTGTATGCCAAATGTTGAGGATAAATCAAAATGAAGGAACCAGACAGCTGTCATCTTAGACTATTAGCAAAAACCAAATTGTCCTTAAAATCAATTGTAAAAATTTAAACAGGCTATCCAATGATTCTTTGCTTAGAGCTGAAATGGGGAGACATGAGTGAGTCAGGGAAGAAGCTAATAAAATGTTTAATGTTACAGAATAACAACAAAGAAAAACTAAAGGAGAAATAATAAAATTATATTTACACTGTATAATAAATAGTCCTCTAGTTTTGGGAGACTCTTAGAGGTAAAAATGAGGTGAAAGAGGAAAGAAAAGCAGAGAATGTGAGGTTTCCACATAAAAATTGCTTAAATGGCCTCACAGGGACCCACACTAAGCTCAGAATGACCGAAAATTTGAGGAAAGATGTGTTTCCAAGATGGAAGAAAGGAAGTTGGTGAATGGTTACTCTAGATATCAAACTTAATCCTAGTTATAGACTGTCCTAGTCTCTCCCTATAACCATCTCTATATTATTCTTCAGCAACCAGCAGTACCTTTCAAAGATAAGTAACAATCAGAAACAAATAATATAGGACCTAACACAGATTGAGAGGGAAGGAAGGGGTGGGGGGAAGGAAAGAAGTTAAGTTGCCAAAGAAATTCCCAAAGGAAACAACAGAAAGAGTAACTCTTAGAAAACTAAGAGTTACTTAGTTTTCCACAGTCTCAAAGTAACTATAAGAAATATTCTTAGTGTAAATACATAACAGAGATTAAGAACATATTACAAATAACAGAACAATATAATGATCAAGAAGAAATTATAGAAAATGAAAGTTCAAAGAATTAAAATATAATTACAGAAAATATGTTAGAAATGGAAAACAAATAAGTTGTTACATGCATATAATTAAAGTTCCTGAAAAGAACAAATGGAAAATAAAAATATTCAAATATACAATTAAAGTAAACCTATAAAAGAGAACGTATTCTAACTCAGAAAAAAAAAAAAAAAAAAAGGATGATATAGAGCATTCAATGCCAAGACATATCCTAAAGAAATTACAGAAAGATCCATATGGACATTGTTAAAAAAAATAAAATTCAAGTGAGTAAATTTTAAAGATCTTACTGGCTTTTATTCAATGAGTCATGAATCAGGCAGCAACAAATGTAGCAGATAGAAAGGAGATTTCAGGAGCTGTATGAAATGAGAGATCTTTATAGGAGCAGGAACAGAGAAGTTATACTAGAAAAACAAAAACAACAAGAACAACAAGAACAACAACCAAATTGGTTATGGCAAGGTCACTTTCTTTTTAAGGGCAGTAGGGCAGAATGACCTCACTGGTACTAGTACTAACAAAGAGATTCATGATTGACTGGTTTAAAATTCCATTTCTGAGAAAGGCTGAAACTGTAATTAAGTTATGTCTCAGTTTGGTGATGTGGGTTTTAGCATAAGTGACTCCATTTAGGGTCAGCTGTCTTACTTTTAACAACGTCAAAGAAGAAACAAGTGAGGTATGGCAGTAAAAATCCGAGTTAGCAACTTCCATTTCTGGTTCTAACTGTGAGGAGCCTCTAAGTTGCCACTCTGTCCTAACAACAAGTAAGATGACAAACAGACTGAGAAATCAACAACTCTTCTTGGACCTGTAAGAGAGGAGAGGACACATGGCAAATCACTGTTCCCAAGATAAGAGAGAGAGACTGGCGAATATAGAGTCTCCACCTAGGGGAGCAGAGCCTTGCTAGCAGAAAACAGATGCTGGGAGCCAGTGCGAGGGAAGGAAAACCTGAACTGTAACCCATGAATTGCTAGAGGCTCAAAGTGGGCAACTCTGAGCATTAAAAGCTCCCAGGCGTACCCAGAGGGGGCCCACAATATTTTTATATTTGCATCCAGGAGCCCAAGTTCCCAGAATAAATATCAGAGAAAAATCCCCTCATGCCTCCAGCAGGAGGAATCAAAAAAAGAACCATCTTGAAATACACCAGGAAACTCTATTCTTTTAACAAGGCCTGCCCTGAGGGAAGACTAGTTAACTAGAGCCTGACCCTCTGGGGTATTATCAGAACCTAAATGACCTGGGGAAGGGAAATACCCAACTCCAGCCCACTCTGGTCATTCTCTCCCACACAAGGGAGGAGTAAAAAAAAATTAGTGTACTTGTGAAGTTCAAGGTACAAAGGCACAGGCTCACTGAAAAACAGAGACCCAACGATAGCACTTTATTTCCACTGGAGGAAAGACTGTTTTCACTTTATCACTGCTACCGATAATAATACAACAAAAATTCCAAGAGAGTTTTTTTTCTAAGAGAAATTATAAGATCACAAGGTACACAGTTTTAACCTTAGAGAACAATTTGATAAAACTGAGTGAAGGGGCTGAACAAGTTCATTCTCCCACAATCAGCATACTAGAGTTTCTGCTCTTGTCCAACATTTAACTCTTAGATTTTGCCAGTCTCCCCAATGAGAAATTGTTATCTTGTTTTATCTATATTTCCCTAATAACTAGTTAGTTCATCCTCTAAAGAGAAGCTGACCACATTCTCCCATTTATTAGATGTGTTCTTCTGTTAATTGCCCAAGCATATTCTTATTTTTTCAACAGACTTATTTATATCTTTTTCTTACTGAATTATAAGCTTTTGAAAATTACATCATGGCTAATATTTTCCCCTTAAAATTTTATCAACTTGATATATTTTAATATTTCTGGAACAATCTCAAACATACGGATCTGAAAGCATACTAAAAAAGAAAAAATGTCCTAGAATCATTTGTTAGTAAGTTACTGACATGATGCCCCATCACCCTTAATACTTTAATGTGTATTTCCAAAAAACAAGGACATTTTACTCCATAATCTCAATATAACCAACAAGATCAGCAAATTAACATGAATACTGCCAACAGCAAATTTAAAAAACTAAAAATAATAGTGATTATTCTTTTAAAAAATAATAAAGAATTAATGCTTAAGGTTTCTACAATAAATCACAGTATTCACTCCTCAACAGATGATAATAAGGCTTTAAAACTCTTTATTCTTTCAACAAAAAGGGTGTACATTAGGATTGACAGCATGTGAATAATTGCTTTCATTTTTTTTTTCCCCTTTCTTGACAACACAAGAGAGAATGAGATTAAACTGCTCCTGGAAATTTAAACATTAGATCAAACTTTCTGAGAATAATTGCTGGGAAAAGCTGAGAGTGAAATCTCCTTCGGCAATTTCTTTTCAAAGCTCCCCTTCTGGGATAGTCTTAAAACAGACCTATTCAGAGGCTAGGGCTAACCTTTAAAAATCCCTTTATAAGATCTAAGATTCTTTTATCTCTTCTTATCTAGTGCAACTTATTTATGAGTGACATATATTTTGTGTTATTTAAGGCTATGTTTATATAGCAAATATAAAAATAATAATCACTCACTGTAAATTTGTTCAGTATAAGCCATGTATGAGGAACTCTGTTATTAATTCTATATGCATTATTTATTTTTTAGGACAACTCTTTAGACAGAGAAGCTTCTTCATTATAAAAATGGGAAGAGGGGTGCCTGGTGGTTCAATCGGTTGAGCTTCCAGCTCTTGGTTTCAGCTCAGGTCATGATCTCAGGGTCATGGGATCAATCCCTGTATCAGGCTCTGTGTTCAGCGCAGAGTCTGCTTGTCTCTCTCCCTCTGCTCCTTTGCCCCTGCCCCCGCTCTCTCTCTCTCAAATAAATATGTAAAAATCTAAAAGAAAAATGGAAAGAGAAAAACTGTGGAGACAATAAATAAACACAACAACTTTGGGGAATTTCTCTGTAGTCTGAAGAAATGAAATGGGGGAGCAGAGCTGAAGAAGGAAACATAGACAAACACAGATCTGTCTTTCAGCAGAAGGTACACCAGCACGACTGTACATAACAGGAAAGAGACTTAAAGAAGGAAAACTAACTAGATGGCAGACAGAGGGGATCTGCTAAAGCAATGCCCTTGGGACATGGGATCTAACATAGGAGCACAGTACTTGGTCTTTGCTAGGAGCAAGCACAGCTCACCCATATTAAGAGGAGAGAAGAGAGAATACAAGGAGAGACATGCAGAGATATGTTGGTTATATGAGAGGCACACATAACATGACTTTCCCATCTCATCTCTGAAGGGTGTTTTCTACATGAATGCCAACAACAGCTATATCTTGACAGGAAAAAGGTTACAGAGTGCTATTGTTGGGTTATTCCTCTCTCATACCTTTCTTTTGTAGTTTTTGGTTTTGTTTTGTTTTGTTTTTAGATTTTGTGTGGTTTTAATATTCCCAAAGGTTTCATCAGTTTCTAAGTTCACAATTAGCCTTCTTTGCCCCTGAATACCAGAATTATTCCAAGGAAAAGCCCGAAAAGCTAAGGGAGAAACTGCATTTCCTTAAAAAATATTTTCTGTCTCAAGGAGTACTTGTGAGGATAAGGATTTCAGAAAGAAAAATGTTCTTTTTTTTTTCTTGCATCTGTTTCCTCTGAACTAAGTGGAGCCACAGTTTATAGATTTTTTTTCTAGAAGTTCTGAATATACCAATTGGCGAATTCAACTCACTGATTAGACAAAAAAAAGTTATAAATACATTCTGAAACATAATTTCTTCTCTCATTTTCTGTCTACTAAAAAATGAGTCATTAGACTGCTTTGAAACTTAAGTGTTTCACATACTATTCAAAGGACTTCTTGGTTTATAAATAAACAAAGCAGCTAAATATAAACCATAGCCATACCTCTCACAGCTGACTGCGAAGGCTGAGTCAGAACTTTGATGTCTAACGCACTGTTGATATGTTCTTCTAAAGTAGCACGATATCCATCCACAACACTGGTAATAGTATCCTTCAAAGTTCCAAGATTATGGAAAACCTGAAGAGCTGTTCCGACTTGGGTTGGATTCTTTAAAAAGGTGGGGTTGGCAGGGTAGGAATAGATATAAATAGGAAGACAAACAAAATCAATATAAATCTACAATTTTAAACAGTACATAAGCAGCTACTACCATATTTTTTAAATTATCAGAGACAAGAACAAAGAGAGTGCATTTGGAACAAATATTATTTTTAGTCATTTATTTCATAAAAGACAAAATTAAATACTATGTATATTATTCCCCCCCTTCCCTTTTTCTCCTCCTTTAAAGGATAATAACAAGATCAGAAATTGGTTATATTATTAGAGCTTATTTAAAATTTACCACCAATGCCTATAAAGAGAGCCATGCTGGAATTAACAACAACCCTACATCTGTCTGGAGAATAAATAAATGAATTCCATGGAATTAACTGAGGGCTGAACTGTGCAGACTGACACTATTCATTATATTTCATTCATTCATTCATTCATTCATTCTAACCACAAATATTTATACAGGGCTTACTGTTTATCTGCCTTGGTTCCAGGTCCTGGAAATATAGTAGTAAGCAAAACCATTTAAGTCCCTACCCTCACGGAACTTATATTTACTCAGAAATATATTAAAAATATATATGTAACAGACTATCAGGTAGTGATAACTGCTATAAAAAAATCAATCAGGGAATAAGAATAGAAAATGATGGGGAAAACATGGAGAAGACTCAGAGAATACATCTCTGAGGTGATTTTTTCAAACACGGACCTGAATAGAATGAGAGAGGGAGCCTGAGGAGGATATGAGGAAAAACAGATCTGGACAGGTATCAACAAAAGCACTGAGGTAAAAATATGGTTGGCAGCTAATCAAACACCAAGAAGGCCCTGACTGTGGCTGGAACAGAGTGACTATAGTAGAGAGAGGTAGGTGGTGAGGCAAGTAGTAAAAACACTTGGGGGTAGACTGAGTCCATAGTAATATAAACATGTTGTTGACTCTGTCACTAAGTAAATGAATTATCAAGGCAGGATCTAGTACCTCAACATGTATCTCCAGGCCCAAACAGGTGAAAGTCTGCTTTCACTTAATGATTCAGCGACTATGTTTAGAAGCATTTAGTTTAAAAGTTAAATTATTTCATTAACTTAATTTCTTAACAGTTAAGTTGATAAAGAAGACAAAAAGTTACTTCTGAAACATATTGGTGTTAGTAACATAACATGGTGCAGTAACACACATGCATACCTAGAGGCAAAGTAGAATCAGCTTATAGAGAAAAGCAGACAAGGTTAGTGGCTACAACACCCATTTTAGATTTTTAATTAAATAAGAAAAAGAAGCAAATGAACATCATTTCAAATGCTTTAATGAAAAAAGCTTAATTTAATATGGTTATAACAGAATTTAATTCTAGTATATACTATCAATTCTCTATCAGTGAACTATCAAAGAAAATGGGAGAAAATAAGCTATTTAACATAGTCAACTGAAAACATGGAGTGTAGTACTATGCTTTGGTTTTTGTTAGTTCCATTTTTTCCTTCCTCCCCAGAGCAAGAATACTTTTTTACTTTTTAGTAAAGACTTTTTTTTTTTTTTAAAGATTTTATTTATTTATTTGACAGACGGAGATCACAAGTAGGAAGAGAGGCAGGCAGAGAGAGAGAGAGAAGCAGGCTCCCTACTGAGCAGAGAGCCCGATGCGGGGCCTGATCCCAGGACCCCGGGATCAGACCTGAGCCAAAGGCAGAGGCTTTAACCCACTGAGCCACCCAGGCGCCCGAGTAAAGACTTTTTATTTTATTTTATTTTATTTATTTATTTGACAGATGGAGACCACAAGTAGGCAGAGAGGCAGGCAGAGAGAGAGGAGGAAGCAGGCTCCCTGCTGAGCAGAGAGCCCGATGCCGGGCTCGATCCTAGGACCCTGTAGGGCTCGATCCCAGGACACTGCGGGGCTCGATCCCAGTACCCTGGGATCATGACCTGAAGCTTTAACCCACTAAGCCACCTAGGAGCCCCTAACTGAAAGACTTTCAAAGTCGTATTTCACTTGAAAGATCTGGCTAACATGGACCAGTCTTTTTTTTTTTTTTTTTTTTAAGATTTTATTTATTTATTTATTTGAGTTGCTTAACCAACTGAGCCACCCAGGCACCCTAACATGGACTAGTCTTCATCATTTCCCGCTCCAAAAATTATTAACTCCCCAAAACTTTTCAATACAGAAACATATATAACTCCTTCCTTTTTTTCTTTTTTAAACAAGGGAGGGAATGATTTAAAGATTTATTTGAGAGAGAGAGAGAGCGAGCTAGCTAGCTCACAGGGGAGGGTGAGGGACAAAGAGACTCCCAGCTGAGTGCAGAGCACAGAGCCTGACTGGAGTTGAAATCAGGAGGGGGCTGCTTAACCAACTGAGCCATCCAGGTGCGCCTAGCTCATTCTTAAAGAAGCATCTAATATGGCAATATTTGAAATAATTATAATTTATAATACTTATAATAACTCTAGTTGTAATTTTCAGCTTTCCAATTTATATAACCACTTTTTCAGTTAATGGCAGTTACTCACATTCATTATCTTAATATAAACATATCATTTGTGAATTGGAAAACTACAAAATATTATCTGAAATAAAATTCTTTAACATACAGAGGAGTGGGCAAATTATGTAAATACAACTTTAAGAATTATTACCAAGTGAACGTATCTGAGTAAGTACCACCTAGGCTATGAGACCAAATATTATCAGCAACTCTGAATCTATTGTGGCTTGCCTAACTGCATCTCTCCACATATTATCACTATCATAATTTCTAACACCATTGATTAGTTTTGCCAATTTCTGATTTTTACATAAATGGAACCCTAAAGTAAGTTATTATTTTCTGTCTGCCTCCTTCTAGACAATATCTTATTTGTAAAATTCATCCATGCTGTTGCTTGTAGCAGTACTTGACTCGTTTTCACTGCTGTTGAGTAGAAATTTAACTTAGTTTATCCACCTAACTAATATCCAACTGGTGTACATCTGAGTTATTTCCATCATTTAGGTATTTTAAATAACGCTTTCATGAACATTCTGGTGCACAGCTGTTAGTGAACATACATGCATATGCATTTCTGCTGGGTAAGAGCAGAAATGCTGAATCATTGGGTATTTGTATGCTTAGTGTTTGCAGATTCTGCCAATTTTCCAAAGTCATTGTACCAATTCACACCCCAGCAGCAATACATGAGTTGTGGGTGTTCCACAACCTCACCAAAATTCAGAATTATCATCTTTTTAAGCTATTCTTTGGAATGATCACTGTGGCTTTAATTTACATTTCTGTGATGACTAAGAAGTTATCCCTTCTTGCATGTTAATTATCTATTTGAGAGCTTCTTTTGTGAAGTGCATGTTCATTTTTTTTCTTTTGCCCATTTTTCTCACTGGTTATTTTCATCTTTTACATACTTGTAAAAGTTGTTTACGTATTTGGATGTAATCACTTTGATAATTATATATACTGCAAGTACGTTCTCCCACACTTAAGAATTCTTGTAAGGAAAATAAGTTCCTAACTTACATACAGTCAATTTTATCAACCTATGGTTAGCACTTTTAGTATCTTAAAAATTTTCCTATCCCACATTTATGAAGATGTCCTTCATTCAAGAATTTATCCTCCAGAAACTCTATTCATTTGTCTTTTATGTTCAGAAATATAATCCACCTGGAACTACTTTCTGCATGAGATAGGAGCCAAGATTAGTGATTTTCTATATAAATACCCAACTGGCCCAAAACTTACTTGAAAAAACAAACAAGGAAATTAAAATCTTTACCTCTTTGCTCTCAAAGCCTACCTTTGCAGTTAATGAAGTTTCTATTTACGTGTTTTTACCTGGACCTTCAATTCTATACCTTCAATTGTCTACCTTCATTACAGCAAATCACCAGTGTAAACTGTTGTAGCTTTAGAATAAGTCTGATAGTCCTCCATTTCTGTTCTTCTTCAATTTGGTATAGACTATTCTTGGTTCAAGATACTTCCATATAAATTTAGTAATGGGCTTGAGAGTTTCCATCAAAGAAAAAGCTCTGAGACTACATAAAATCTATACCTAAAATTAGCAAGAATGGAAACCTTTATAAGAACGATTCTCTAATCCATGAATATGGTAGCTCTCTTCATTTACTCAGGTCTTCTTTAACTTCTCTTAACAATGTTACAGTTCCTGAGAAGAGCTATTACATAACTCTAATGTGAATCATTCCTACACATTTAGTGCTTTTTGATATTTAAGTGGTAATTTTGAAGTGTTTTTTTTTTGCTGCTTGTATAATAAAAATACAATTGATTATTATATACGGAATTTTACCAAAGTTTCAAAGTTCTGTTATTAATTCTAATACTTTGGAGATTGTTTTGGATTTCCTATATACATAATCATGTTATTTCTAAGTAATTTTTATTTCTTCTTTTTTTAAAATTTTTAAAATTTTTTTATAAACATATAATGTATTATTAGTCCCAGGGGTACAGGTCTGTGAATTGCCAGATTTACACACTTCACAACACTCACCATAGCACATACCTTCCCCAATGTCCATAATATTTCTTCATTTCTAATCCTTCTATATTTTATTGCTTTCTCTTACTGCCTTGGTTAGGATCTTCAGTATGTTGCTAGGTAAAAGTAATGAGTAGTATCTTTGTATCATTCCTAACCACAAGCAGAAAACCTTAAATATTTCACTTTATTGGATTAAGAAAATTCTATTCTAGGTCTGCTAAGAATTTTACGTCATAGACTGATGTTGGATTGTATTAAATGCTTTTTCTGCATTTACTAAGATGATCAATTTTTCTCTTCATTGATGACATTACATTGTATTTCTAGACTAAAGCCATCTTGATAATGATGAATTATCCTTTTTAGATGTCCCTGACTTACATTTGCTAATCCTTCTTTTAGTATTTTTTTTTTAAGATTTTATTTATTTGCCAGAGATCACAAGTAGGCAGAGAGGCAGGCGGAGGGGGGGGGTGCGGGGGGGTAGGGTGGAGCAGGCTCCCTGCTGAGCAGAGAGCCTGATGTGGGGCTCCATCCCAGGATCCTGGAATCATGACCTGAGCTGAAGGCAGAGACTTTAACCCACTGAGCCACCCAGGTGCCCTTCTTTAGTAGTTTTTAATTGATTTTCAGGAGAGATAGCTAATAGCCTTCCCCATATCAAGTTTATACTGGCCTCATGAAATAATCAGGTAAGTGTTCCTTCTTTCTCAATTCTTAGATGGAGTTTGTAAAAACACTGGTTGATTTATTAAATATTTGGATGAATTCACTAGTGAAACTACTATCTGTCCTTGAAGTTTCTTTGAGGGAGGTTGTGTAATGATAATTAATTTTGTCAATACAACTAATCAGATTTTTAAATTTTCCTAGTGTTATTTTCAGTAAGTTGTTTTTCTAGAAATTTCTCAATCTTATCTAACCTTTCAAATGTACTGTTTTAAAGTTATACCTAGTATCCCCTTATTAACTTATTATTTTCTGTTGAACCTATAATTGGGTCACTTTTTTTTTTCCTTAATACCAGTAATGTGTGCCTTTTAAAAAACTTTTTTTCCTATCCTTAATAGTCTTTTTCAGTATTTATCAATTTAATGTATTAATCTTGTCAAATAATGAACTATTGGATTTGTTGATTCTATTATATAAACTTTTGTTATACCTATTTCACAGGTCTTTGGAGCCAGAAGCCTAGATCAGAAGCCAAGCACGAGTAGTTGGTAGCCAAAATCTTAGCAAATTATTTAACCATCCTGAGACTTAGTTTCCTCATCTGTACTACAGTGAAAACTGCAGTATCAACCTTATACGTAAATGAAAAAGTCCTTATAACTGACCTAGCACTGCAGACAGAATGAAGAGCTCAAGTACTAGTTGCCTTTACTTTGATCTGCTGGAATCATAGTTAATGTGGGCTTTTAAAAGTAAATAGTCTTGGGACAAAAGCCCAACTTTGTATAATCTGTGTGACACTGGGAAAATACCTTATCACTCATCAAACTTTATATTAGTAATATTTCTTTCCTCATTAGATTTTAAGATCTCTGAGGGAAGGACCCAAATTTGTTTTATTCACTTTAATACTCACAATATCTAGCACAGGTGCTAAATTGATAGGTGTTGAATAAGTAAACAAGTAAGTAAATTTTTATGATTTGGCTTGCTAATATTATTCTTTGCATGACAACTTTTCAGTTTCAGACTATTTCAGACTATTTTTCGGTCTAATTTTCAGACTAATTTCAGACTATTTAAATAACATATTCAAAATACCTAGTACTCAGTGGAGGACCTGGGTGGTTCAGTTGGCTAAGCATCTGCCTTCAACTCAGATCATGATCTCAGAGTCCTGGGATGCAGCCCTGCATTGGGCACGCTGCTCAGAGAGGAACCTGCTTCTCCCTCTACCTCTGCCTCTGCCACTCCTTCCTACTCGTGCCCTCTTCCTCTCTCTCTAATAAATAAATAAAATCTTAAAAAATAAAATACCTAGTACTCAGTATATGAATAGTACAAAATATTGGTTCTCAGGTCATTTATTAATATTCTAAAAGTTAAAAGAATGCTAGAAGAGATTTTGTTCCAGTTCCCAAGAATTTCTTATCACTCTATCTTTACTTATCATTCAAATGAGTAGTTACCCAATAGATACCACATGAGTAAGCTTGAGGCACTTGGTTCTCTCCTCTGCATCTTAATTTCATAAATTTAAAAATGATGAGGATAGATGAGTGGAGATTCCCAAAGCTATCTGAAGGTTTGTTTTTTTTTTAATAGACCTCAACTCCAAAGACTGGTTCAGTTGGACTAGACTGAGACCTGGTTACAGAATTTTCAAAGCTCTTCAGATGCTTCTGATATAGTTGGCCTGGCAACCATCTGGGAACCACTGGAATAGAAGACTGTCAGACTTAGAAGGAGAGGGAGACGGAGAAGGAGATTGAAGGAGAAGGAGAACCATTTATTCATGTGAAGATGGCTTTTTTTTTTTTTTTAAAGAATAGAATACACAAAGAAATGACAGAGGAACACTACAGAGTATGTGTAAGGAGCAATAAAGAAATTCTATTGCCACAAATGTTATATGCATTAAAAACTCATCATAAAAGGCAGTGTTAAGCTGATAACAAGGGTCTGGTCACTGACAATGCTGAGTGGCATTCTGTAAAGATTTTATTTTATTTTACTTTGTTGGTGATAAAAATGATTTTTCTAAATATCATAATCTAAGCTGTTTGAGGAAATAAAATAATGAGCTGAAAACATAGCTTGAACTAGAGAGCTGCAATGAGAGTATAGAGAACAGGACAGATACAAGAGATTTTGAAGCACTGGAAAGAAACTGGATGCTGACTGATTACAATGGAAAAGAGGCAGGGAAGAGACTAGTATCTTGGAAGTGTCAAGTTGGTGAGCTTGTGAAGACAGGCAAAGCAAAAGGACAGTCAGAAGGAGATCATCTGGGTGAGTGGGTGGGAGAGGGCAGGCACAGGAGGATCAGGGGCTGCTGCTAACAAAGCACTGAGCTGTTCGTCCTGCTGAGTCTCAAGTGCCAATAGGGCACTCTGGGTGGGAAATGAGAACACATTTGAAATAGATAATCACAGAAACCTAGTCTAGGTAGCAAACCAAACTGAAGTAATAAATAATGAAAATAGGGGTGTTGGAAACTATAAATCACAAAGGAGGTAAATCAAGCACAGAATTAGTGAGAGTGAAGAACAGAAATGGAATGATACAATACTCTAGCCAGGAATGAGACTAGAACATTAGAAAAATTGAAAATGAAATCATTTCATCTAGCTATGATGCAAGTGAAAAACATCTCCTGAAGATACTGAACATTAACATCCCTTTTCCACCATCCCCTCTCACCACAGACAAATACTATGGATTTTGATCACAGGCTTTTTCCAAGCCCTTACTAATAATACATTTCGGGCTTTTAGTTTCCTGATCTGTAAAAATGAAGGGGCTGGACAAGATGAACTCTAGTACCCTTTCCAGTACTGAAACATAATGATTTTACTATCATTCAATGTATATCATCCACTATGCACTATCAATGCACAAGACACAAAGAATTTTAAAAAACGAGGCAAATATCACACTCTGACTTATTTATAGTCTGAAGGGACATAAAGACAAGTAAAGCAGCAATTAGAATGCACCATGATAAATGAGAGGAGAAATGCAGAGTTTAATGAAAACACGTCAAAGGGGTATTAACCCAGATCTGGGGAGGGAAAGAAAGAAGGATGGAGGAGTCAGGAAATGCTCCTTGAAGGAGTCTCAGCTAAGATCTGAAGTGAAGGTGTCTGGTGGCCTGAAGGTAAGATGTGAAACATTTACATGAGGAGGGGGCGCCTGGGTGACTCAGCCAGTTCAGTGTCCGATCTTGATCTTGGCTCAGGTCTTGTCCTCAGGGTCATGAGTTCAAGGCCCACATTGGGCTCCATGCTAGGCATGGAGCAATTTATAGGAAGAGGGGGAAAGCAAAAGGAAAACTCCTCCAAGCAAAGGAGCAACACATTTGAAAGCCTGTGTATGAGACCGTGTGATGGAAATTAAGTCCACTAATAATGACAACCGATGGGTAAGAGATCTACACAAACACCTGCTACTTCAGGTACCTATGCAAGTGGCTCTCAAATTTTTAGTAGAATTACCTGGGGGAACTTGCGAACTGCAAAAAGAGCATATGGAAGGTTTGTGGAATGCTGGTAAAGGTTTTAGTGTTTTAAAATCTGAATGTTTAGTTATGTGTTTGTTTACTTTGTGAAAAACATTGAGTTGTACTCTTACAATGTGTACACTTCTCTGTTAATTGTATTTTAATAAAAATGTCTAAGGTAAATATTGGGAAAAGGATAACAAATTATGACAAAAATATAAATCAGATACCTTAGATACCTAAAAACATCATTCAATAATGCTTCCTAGTTTGGGGGGCAAGATATTAAATTGAATAAAGTAATATATGAATCTTTATATTACTATATAAACATGAGTCTTATGTAAATTTTTTCCTAAAACAATAAAAACAAGTTTTATGTCTGAATACACACAATCACAATTGCTTTTTAAAAATAACTGGTTCCTAAAATATTGGCTAATGTAAAATATGTATTTTAGTTTTGCAAGTTGTTATGGACTGAATGTTTGTGTCTGTCTCACTCCCACCCCTGCCCCCCCAACCAGTTGAAGCCCTAACACCCAATATGATGTTATTTACAGATGGGATTATTTACAGTTAATTAGGGTTAGATGAGATCCTGAGGGTAGGACCCTGGTCTGATGGCATTAGTGCCTTATAAAAGAAGATACCAGAGAGCTTATATACTCTTGTCTCTGTACCATGTGAGAACACAGAGAGGAGGCAGCTGTCTGCAAGCCAGGAGAGACTCCTCACCAGAAACTGAACCCTGCCAAACTTGACCTTAGATTTTCTACCATCCAGAGCTGTAAGAAAATAAATATCTATTAATTAAGCCACCTACCTAGCCTATGGTTTCTGTTGTGGCAGCATGAACTGCCAAATGTTTATACGCTGTACAAACAGATAAAATTTTAGATGGTGTAGTGTCTAAATTATTGCTCCATGTCCTCAACAAATTCACGTCCACCTGAAACCTCAGACTGTAACCTTATTTGGAGAAAAGGTCTTTGTAGATGTAACCAGTTAAACTGAGATGAAGACATACTGGATTGTGGTGGGCTCTAAATCCAATGACTGATGTCCTTATAGGAGAATAAAACACCCAGAGACAAACACCACGAAAAAGGTAATGTTTGACAACAGAGGCAGAGATTGGGGGTGATACAGTTACAAGCCATGGAACGTGAAGAATAGACTGGAGCCAGGAGTAGTTAAGTAAGAGGCTTGGAAGGATTTTTCCGTAGTCTCCAGAGGGACCGTGGCCCTGCCAACACCTTGATTTGGATTTCTAACTACCAGAACTACGAGAAAATAAATTTTAGTTGCTTTAAGTCACCTAGTATGTGGTCATTTGTTAGGGCAGCCCTAGGAAATCAATACAAAGGATTAAGGGCAACAGAAAAACATGCATATGCACAAAGAAATGGAAAGACATTCCATGCTCATGAACTGGAAGAAAAAATATTGTTAAACTCTCCATTACTACCCAAAGCAATCTACACATTTAATGTGATCCCTATCAAGACACCAATAGCATTTTTCATTTTTCATAGAACTAGAACAAATAATCCTAAAATCTGTATGGAACCACAGAAGATCCCAAATATCCGAAACAATCTTTAAAGAGAAGAACAAAACTAGAGGGATCACAATCCCAGGTTTCAAGATACACTACAAAGTTGCAGAAATCAAAACAGTATGGTACTGGCAAAAAACAGGCACACAGATCAATGGAACAGAATAGAGAGGCAAGAAATAAACCCATGATTATACCATCAGTTAATATATGACAAAGGAGCCAAGAATATCTAATGGACTTCAACAAACCATGTTTGGAATACTGTATAGTAACACAAAAGAAAATGAAACTGAACCACTTTCTTACACCAGACACAAAAATAAACCCAAAGTCGATTTTTAAATGTGAGACTTGAAACCATAAAAATCCTTCAAGGGAGCAGAGGCCATAATTTCTTTAACACTGGCAGTAGCAGCATCTTTCTACATATGTCTGCTGAGGTAAGGGAAACAAAAGCAAAAATAAACTAGTGGGACTACATCAAAATA
Organism: Lontra canadensis; assembly: GCF_010015895.1. Classification (NCBI taxonomy): domain Eukaryota; kingdom Metazoa; phylum Chordata; class Mammalia; order Carnivora; family Mustelidae; genus Lontra; species Lontra canadensis. Next base: position 12,972,163 of record NW_022631042.1, read on the forward strand.
AGAAGTTTCTGCACAATGAAGGAAACAGTCAACAAAACTAAGAGGCAGCCTACTGAATGGGAGAAGATATTTGCAAATGAGATATCTGATAAAGGGTAGTATCCAAAATATATAAGGAACTTTCATAACTCAACACACAAAAAGAAACAATCCAATTAAAAACTGGGCAGAAGACATGAATAGACATTTCTCCAAAGAAGACATCCAGATGGTCAAAAGACACATGGAAAGATGCAAAATATCACTCATCATCAGAGAAATGCAAATCACAACTACAATGAGATATCACCACACACCTGTCAGAATAGCTAACTTCAAAGACATAAGGAACAATAAGTGTGGGCGGGAATGCAAACTTGCCCAGCTGCTTGGGTGCCTTCCACATTTTGGCTATTGCATTCAAATAATGTTGCAATAAACATAAAGGTGTATATATTATTTCAAATCATACTGGGTAAATACCCAGTAGTGGAGTTACTACATCACATGGTAATTCTATTTTTAATTTTGTGAGAAACCTCCATATGGTCTTCCCCGTTTTAAAGAGCCTTCATATTTACTGATATTAATTTGTCATCACAACATAGGCAGAATAAGTATTCCTATCCTCACTTTACACATAAGGAAACCAAGGCAGCAAGAGGGCAGGCCCACAGCTGGCCAGTTTTAGGTCTTGGGCCCTTTCCTCCCTATTCTATACTCTACCACAGGTCATCCCATCATCACTTGATTTGAGAAGATCTCCAGATATGCCAGTTTTACAGGTAAGAAATACTCTCTGGCAAATTTTAAGAGCTCTCAAAACATACAGACTAAACATATTTGAAAAATACCATGCTAGTAAGAGATAAGCTTCTGCTGAAAAGGTAGCCATGTCTTCTAGCCAATGTCTTCTCTTTTAAATAAGACAGTCAATTCTAGGATAATTTTTCTATAAATTGTCACTGTGACCTTCAAGAAATCATTTAATCTTATATAAAATTTCCCAACTTCATAAATTGTGATATAAAGTGAGATTAAAGCCCATGCAACAGAGAAGAAAGGGATAATTTCATAAATAGATCAAGATAAATTTCTACCTCTTCAAAAGCATTTCAGAAGATGGCACAACCACTTTCTTTTTATTAAACTAAAATTGTTTCTCCTGCTTTAGAAACAAATAAATACAATGTAATTTTTTCCTTTCTTCTCCAATACCTCAGGAGTATTATATGGGAAGAAAATAAAATATCTTTAAGAATATAGTCAGAAAAGCAACACAGTTAAGATCCTTGAAAAGCTTGCCAAAACAGTAACACTGTAACCAAAGCAACAGCTGGCACTGAGCTAATGGAACAGAGATCAAGGCAGACTGCTGTAAAGATTGTTCTATGAAGCAGCAAGCAGTATTTCAGCACTTACTAAGTAAGCTGTACACAAATATGAGATGACCTTCATGAGCACAAATACAATATTAAGTCAAAAGTTTAACACAATTTGAAAAATTTCATATAACTAGCAGCAGAAATGGAAAGAGTGACAATTTGATTTAAGTGGAAACAAAATGCAAAAATGACATAAATGTACGACTGTGAAGGATAGCCTGAAATTATATTAAAAGTCTGAAAGGATCAAATACTCCTTGTATCATGAAGACAATCACATTTCACTCCTTCCCTTTCTGAAATAATTGTTCAGTGGGTAAATTCTTTTTCTTTAGCTTTCATATAAGCAATAAGCTGAGAAAAGAAAAGGACGAATGTAGAATATAAATTCAGCTGATGGCTATTCTGTTGTAACAGTCTGTGCACCATTCCAAAGTGACTCATTTCATAAAGCTTTAAGTCCTATGATAGTCTTAGCTGTTTCCCCAACTGATTTGAACTAGAAAGGCAGGCATGAGATTCCAAAATTTTACTTTTCCTTAGTGAGGTTTAGAAATACAGTATTTCCTCAAAGTTTGATCAGTAAGCCGTTTCATACTCAATTAAAACAAAAACTAAGAAAAAGGAAAAAAAAAAAAAACCTAAGGAACCCCAGAAACACATTCAGAGAGGGGACTGATAGGGAGGGAAAGGGAGAGATCAACTTATCTGTGCTCAAAAGCACAGATATTACAGGGAGAAAGATGCAAAGTCAGTTTAAGCAAAACTTCAGAAAACAAGTAGAACAAGCTATGTTTCACTACACAGCCAGTCCTTACTGCTGAGTAAAAATAAAATAATACACTTTCTGTAGTTTTATTTTACAGCAGAGAAAGGATACAGATTTAATCAGCTTTACCATAAAGCAGGTAATTCTTTAAACCATGCCCTCAATAGAAGATATATTTAATAAAATCAGGCTGATTTTCAGGTAAATTTAAAACAAGGAAAAGCTCAGTACCTAAAACATACACAATAATTTACAAATTAAAAATTCTAACTATTTAACAAAAATAGTATTAATAAACTCACAACACCCTATACATAACAAGTATATATTAGGCCAAAATACTGACAGCAATTTATAATCTCCCAGCCATATGCCCTAATGGGACAGACACACTGGACACTTTTTCTGGAGCTACAACATGCCTAAAACACTGAAAACTTAATGGAGCTCCATGGGAGATTACATGTCCTAAAGGAAGAGAGAATCACATTAAATAATGTAATTTAAAAGCAAGAATTATATTAGCTACCTTGGTTGTGATTTAGAGCTTACCAGTGTCTTCTCTGATTCAGTAACATGCAGGCCATTAATGCTGGATATGTACTTCTCAGCTAACCTAATATGATTATTTCAGAACCTGTTAACAATCAACAGTCAACAGTGCATAACCCAAATGAAATTAAGAAACTAAGAAGGACATTTAATAGCACAATATGATCTTATCAACCAGAAATCAACTTTATTCTAGCCCTTTTGGAAGAAAAGCAGAAAATAAAAGAGCTACAGAAAGACAAGGGAAAAGGACAGTAAAAAAAGAGTGAACATGGACTGGAAGAGGAGGTGCTGCAGAAGAAGAAGTGATGACACAGAGAAAACGGAAAAGCGAGTATCAAAGGTAATAGATTTAGCGTAAAAAGGTTATTTTGACTTTCAAATTTCCTCACGAAACAAATCTAAAGAGCATTTCAAGTCATAAATTGGCATTAAATAAAAATATTTAAATGATGTCAATGCTTAGAGGAACATTCCCTTTTTTTTTTTTTTTTTTTTTTAAGTAATCTCCCCCCCCAACACGGGGCTTGAACTCATGACCCCATGATCAAGAGTAACATGTTCCACCAACTGAGCCAGCCAGGGGCCCCAGAATAACATTCTCATTGCATTTAAGATCAGTAGATACTTTTTCAAGGACACTAAAATGTGTTCAATAGTAAAATGAATTTTATAGGACAATGACAGTATAGGAAAATAAGACAATAATGTACTAAGGCCCAAATGTTATTCTTTTAATATAATTACACTTTTAAGTCAAATGTATAAATTCGGCTTATCTTTTTAAGTAACAGTAATTCTAGTCATTCTGTGCTTTATCAAAGATATTTATGGCAGGCATTACTAGTTACTCACTGAAATTCAGTCCTTCCTTTCTTAACATAATGTTCCCAATGTTTCTAAAGTAAAAACCTAATTCTCTCCCGGGGTGACAATGCACTCTGCGCCCAGCAATGGCCCATGAGCAGCGCAAGCCAATGCTGACAATTTTGTGCTTCTCTGCCAGATCCTTGCTTCCACAGTCCTCCTGAGCTGGGATGACCATGCGGCCCAGATCTGGTCAATAAGACAGGAAAACAGGTCTCCTGGGGCAGTTCTGAAGATTTGTCCTGACTTTTGGCTGGCAGCTGACACTGCCCCATATCCACACGTCAAACATGGGCATGATGCCTAGGGGTGGGAGACCATGATGTGACCAGCAAAGGACACTAAGGATGACAGAATGGAAGAAAGACCTGAATCCTTATTGAACAGCTGAAACAATGTTAGCACCACCCACAACCAGACAAATCCCTATTTTTAAGCCATCGTTAGTCTGGCTTGGTGTCACAGCTCTCACAGTCTCACCCAGCACCACATATATAAAAATACACGAGTCCCTAACAGTTCTTCAAAAGAAAAAAAAAAAAAAAGAAGGAAAAACAAAAGAGAACAAAATCATATCACATTTGCTGCCACTGGAGGTGGCTATCATAGCAACTCACTACTTTGTAAATTGATAATAAAGGTGCAAAATTTAAATATTTACTGATCATTTTAAAAAGGAATTGTAGTTCAGGGTAACCAAATTTCCTGAGTTGATGAGTGAAAGTTCTTCTTTACAAATGAATCACAGCTAATAAATACAGAGGAATAACAAAAATAGAAATCACTTTCACATTCTCCAATGAAAAACATAAAATGATTGAGACACAAATCATCAATAGATGTTAAACTATCAGTAGAAAGAGTGACAGACAATTAAACATGCTCGAGGTGCCAGAATATCTGCCAATTCACAATGAAGTCACTCAATGAAGGAAAAAATAACCCTTTTCAACAAAAGGTGCTCAAACAACCGCATATCTCTATGGAAAAAAATGAACCTTACACTTAACATAAAAATTAAACAATAAACTCATAAATTCCCAAAAAATCACAGGAAGAAAGATTTGCAACTTTAGGGTAGGCAGAAATTTTATATAACATGCAAACAAAACCACAGATAAACTGGTCTGTCAAAACTAAAAAAATTTGCTCTTCAAAAAGATGATATCAAGTGGGGGGAAAAGGCAGCATTATTCTTTCTTTCTTTTTTTTAAATGCGTGGCTTGAATGCATCCTTGATCCTGAGATCAAGACCTGAGCTGAAATCAGAGTCAGACACTTAACTGACTGAGCCAATCAGGGACGCGAGCAGCATTATTCTTAATAGCTAAAAACCTGTAACTAATCTAATGTCCATCAACCTATAGATACATTAACAGTGACTATATCCACAGAATGGAATATTACTAAGCAAGAAGAGGGTCACTTATGCATGCAACAACAAAGATGAACCTAAATAAAACACTGTGCTAAGTGAAAGAAACTAGATGTCTAAGAATACATGCTGTGTGGTTCCACTTCTATGAAATTTTAGAGAAAGTCAGATCTATGGACACGGAGAGCAGATCAGGGATTGCCTGGGTTCAGCAGTGGGAGAAGGGACTGACTGCGAACAGGCACGAGGGAATGGTTTCATGGCGGTAACAGTTTTCCAAAAAAGTGTGTTGTGAAATGGTTGCACAATTGTACAAATTGACTGAAATTCATCAAACTATATGCTAAATGCATGAATGTTATGGTATGTTAAATTACACCTCAATGACAATGCAAAGAGAAAAAAGGCAAGCCTCAGAAAATATTTACAATACGCATATGTGACAAAAGATCTGTATCCAGAATACATTAAGAATTCTTACATATCAGTAAGAAGAATAAAATAAACTTTAAATACTGAGCAAAGATCTTTCATATTAAGCATATGGGAAAAGCTGGTCACATCAGCTATTAGGGGAAAGGCAAATTAAAACCACAATGAGAATCTACTACCTCCACCCGTTAAAATGTCTAAAATTAAAAAAGACTCCCAACATTGAATTTGGTGAGGACATGGAGAAACCCTAACCTACCCAGGTGAGAATGTGAAAAGATAGAGCCACTCTGGAAAACTGCTAGTTTCTTTAAAAAGTAAATATACCATTCTTTGCAAAAACCCAACCATTCTTGCATTTGATACTCAAGAGAAACAAAAACCACGCTGACACAGAGACTCGTACTTGACCCATGGCAGCCTTATTTACATAGCCTCAATCTGGAAATAACCCCAATGTCTGTCAATTAGTTAACAGATAAAAGTACTTCAACTAAAATGGAATACTAATCCACAATAAAAAAGGACCAAGCCACCAAAGCATTCAACATGGATTGATCTCAAAATAATTATGATGAAGGACATGTTTCTTCATCATGTCTTCATCATGTCAGATATGTATCATGTTTCTCAGACATGAGAAACCACATTATGACTTTGGTTATATGAAACTGTTGAAAATGCAAACTAATCTTGAGTGACCCAAAGCAGTTACCTGGGTCTTTTCTTCTGAATTACAAAATAAAAATTTAAGTATTTGCTACTATATTAAAAAGCCAGCATTAGATTGTTTAAATTAAGTAAAAATCATTAAAATAAGAATTGCCCAAATAAAAAGTTCTGAGTTTTTGAGAAACAGAAAATAATTACACAAATTTTAGACAAGGAACAGGGATAGATTCCATGTGAATATAATAAAAATTTAGTCAGTTATTGAAAAAATTATTCACAGGGCAGTATGAAAATGAAATGCCACTCAGTGAACTGGAAAACTATGGAAAGCTATAATGCCAAAAGACCCTACGGCTGAAAGTAGACAGTTAATTAGACTGAATTAGAGTGAATCTACACTAGAAGATAGCAACAAAATTAAATCTAAAAACGAAGTAAGCAATGTTACTGTAGGTTGTTCATGACAAGAAAATGTATCAAAGAATAAGAAAATAACATGAATATATAATGTAGAAACAAAAATAACAGTACCACTTTACATTTGGCATAAAACAAAAACACAGAGCAGTACCATATGATAACTGAAATGCTACAGAAGAGAATGGGGTTGTGGAGAGAAGGAAGGAAGAACAATACTAAAACATACACGATGAAGAAATGCTTTAAAATGATTTAAAGCAAGGATCACTATACTTTTTCTTTAAAGGGCACAAAAGTAAGTATTTCGGGCTTTCCAGGACACATATGGTTTCCATTCCATGTTCTTCTTTGTTTTTTTCAACCACTTAAAAATGCAAAAACAATTCTTAGCACTTGGGCCATAGCAAAATCCACAGTACCAACCTTTCATTTAGTGTGTTTAAATAAGAGTTTATATTAATTTCCAAATTTAAGGATAAAATAGCAAGCACAAGCTAAACAATAAGACTAAACTTCAGGGAAAACATTTAGAGATCAGTATCTTTTTAAGTTCTACAACATCAGGCCAGTATAAATTAATAACGCTACTATTATTAGTAACAACATATAACAACATATTAACTATAGAAGAGTAATTTTTAAAATTATTATTTACACATGTCATAAACCTTATTTAAATGTAAATGTGCTTATGCAGATCTCTATTTTTTTTAATTTAAAAAAAAATTTTTTTAAAGATTTTATTTATTCATTTGACAGGGATCACAAGTAGGCAGAGAGGCAAGCAGAGAGAGAGGAAGGGAAGCAGGCTCCCTGCTGAGCAGAGAGCCCAATGCAGGGCTTGATCCTGGGCTCAGGATCCCAGGACCCTGAGATCATGACCTGAGCTGAAGGCTTTAACCCACTGAGCCACCCAGGCGCCGCCCCCTCCCAGATCTCTATTAAATCTAAGGAAAGCTAACAGTGATAGGAGCAAACAGACAAATACTTGTGGTAGATGGGGGGAGTAATGACGAATTATCCACTGAGTTTAGTAAAGGAAATACATGAAACATTTAGCTCTGGATAACTTGAAGAGCTCTTACTATAATCATCCTTTCAAATTGTTTCTTTTCAAATTGAAGTATAATTGACATGCAACATTATATTAGTTCCAGGTGTACAACATAATGATATGATATTTGTGTATATTGCAAAATGATCATCATAAAGTCTAGGTAATATCATCACCATAGTTACAGATTTTTTTCCTGTGATAAGCACTTTTAAGGACTATCCTCTCAGCAGTACTGTTGTATTAACTATAGTCACCATGCTGTATATTACATTCTCAAGACATTTATTCTTTACCCGGAAGTTTGTACCTTTAATTCCCTTTATCCATAGCACCTACCCATCCTGAAGTTGTTTATTTTGGGTCAAAAAAAAAAAAATGCTTTGGGAAAACTCAAAAAGTTAAAAATAGAATTACCATATGATCCAGCAATTCCACTACTAGGTATTTACCCAAAGAAAATGAGAACACTAATTCAAAAAAGATATATGTACCCCTATGTTTACTGCAGCATTACTTATAATAGCCAAGATAGGGAAGCAACCTAACTGTCCACTGATAGATGAACAGATAAAGAAAGTGTGGTGTGTGCATACTATGGAGTAGCCATAGAAAAGAATGAAATGTTGGGTGCCTGGCTGGCTCAGTCAGTAGAGCATCCAACTCTTGATCTTGGGGTCATCAGTTCAAGCCCCAAGTTGGGCATAGAGCTTACTTAAAAAAATAAAATTAAAATTAAAAAAGCTAAAAGAATGAAATCTTGCCATTTATGACAATATGAATGGACCTTGAGGGTATTAAGTTTAGTGAAATGTCAGACACAGAAAAACAAATACCATGAGATTTCACTTCTATGTGGAACCTAAAACAAAAATAAAAACAAAAAACAAAACAGAAACAGACTCACAGGAAACAAACTGCTGGTTACCAAATGAGGGAGAGATTGAGGGGGCTGGCAAAATAGGTGAAGGAGATTAAGAAGTACTAACTTGCAGTTATAAAATAATTAAGTCATGGGATGTAATGTACAGCATAGGAAGTACAGTCAATAACACTGTAAGAAATTTGTATGGTGACATTAACTAGACTTACAGTGATCATTTCATAACATTTAAAAATATCTAATCACTATGATGTACACCTGAAACTAGCAGGATATTGTATGTTAATTTACTTAAGTTTAAAAAATGAATAAAAAGAAGAATACTTCAACAAGAGTTGAAAAATTACTGAAACTCTGTATTTTGTAAATGGCAAAAAACCCCAAAAACCAAAAGGCACCTTGGGACCAAATATACAAAAGGAGTTTATATAGATTCAAATGTTCTAGAATTCATGAGACAAGCCAGGAAAACTTGCAGCAGCTAAAGACATAAAAGCTAGGACCTTTAAAAGCAGATATCCAACTTCACAAATCAACTGACACCGAGTCTACTACTGGTGTTGGTTGGGCCAGCACAGAAGAAAAGCGATCACAAAAGAAGTGCTGCATGCTGAACTACTGTAAGTAGCTACGAAAGGAATCTTTTTTTCTTTGTTCAACTTTGCCAGGAAGTGTTTTTGAAACTTAGAAAATGCTTAATTTCCACAGATCTTCAACACAACGCATTTAAATTGGTACCCTCTCTATGCTAGAAGTAAACTGAGAATTTTTAATTACAAAAGTAAAAAGGGTTCATAATATCATAGTCACTTACTGCGTGCTATGGAGACATTTATCTTTTGAACTTCAGTTCTACAATGTCATCTCTTAGAAAGACTCTTGTCTAGACCTCCCTGTCACAGTACTGTTAGCTGTCAACTGGTAAGCACCAGAACCTTGGGCTCGCTTGACCAAGGTTTTCTGCCTCAGGGAAAAGACAGGTCCATGGATATTTACTTCCTAGCACTGGCAACAATTACCACGAGGGAGATCACTGCCGAGTACTAAGCTCTCAAAGAACAGATCACGTAGACCTTTGTCCTGATGACTTTTAAAGACAAGTGACTAAGTACATCATCTCCCCCCATCCTGGAAACTCCAGAAAGTCCTGCACTTGTTTACCGGGAAAGCTTATAATTCACAAGTTAAAGCTGTCTTTCTAATTAAAATGTCATCATTTCACTGTGGAGGCCTGGTATCTATGGTGATGCAGGAACTCAGCCAGATCAAAATCTTTGTCACCTATTTTTGAAAGCTAGTTAGAGCTCGAGGTAATGAATCTGTTGCAATCCTGAAAATATCATAAGGTTCTCTCTTTCTTTGTCTGGCTTCTGTCAGTGAAAGATTCTGAGGATCAGTACAAAAGAGAGAGAGAGATAAATTGGAGGAAAGGAAGAGCTGAGGATGGAAGCCATATCAAGCTCCATGTCTGTGACAAAGACGGCCAAGTGAATTGAATGTTTTTTCTAATGTGGTGATATGGTATGCTTCACCAGAAGATGCACTTCAAGTCATCAATCCTTCCAAACTCTTAATAAAGAAAATGGTAGTGATACCTCTACGAATCTTTTCCATATAGAAATAATACCGCCTTTGTGAGGTTAGTTTACTTTCATATTTTTTAATGCAGGAAGAAACAAGAGCTCTACAATACCTCAGTAGTCATTTAGCTTATGTCTTCAAAAAGAGAAATTATGATACACTATAGCAGAGATTTTGTGATACTACAAAGCTATTTAAAACCTACAAATGAAAATAGCACATTTAAGCAATTAACCAGGAAAAAACAGTAATGATCAAAGAAAAATTATCTATATTTATTAAAATTTTGGTTTTGGAAAAAGAATGCCAAGAAAATACACTAACTTTCTTTTAATAAAGTTAAGATTGATAACTAACTGACACTAAAAATGGCCATCAACTGCACACTCAAAAAGAAATCACTATTTTTGAGAAGCCAAATTAATGTCAGGAGTTGATTATTAAATGCAAGTGATGACATAACATTTTTCAAAAGTTCCTTACTTATTGAAAATCTCTATTCATGTTATGAGCCTATAAACTGATTAGTGTGCAGTATTTCATTATTGCAATAATACTTCAAATTAAAATGCTGTCATTCTTTTAGTCTATATTTACAATAAATATTAAAAATACATTTAACTATTTCTTTTTTTTTTTAAGATTTTATTTATTTATTTGAAAGACAGAGATCACAAGCAGGTAGAGAGGAAGGCCGGGGGCCGGGGGGGACGCAGGCTCCCCACTGAGCAGAGAGCTCGATGTGGGGCTCAATCCCCGGACCCTGGGATCATGACCTGAGCCGAAGGCAGAGGCTTTAACCCACTGAGCCACCCAGGTACCCCACATTTAACTATTTCAGTAACATCTGATAAATAGGAGAATGTGATTTGAGAATAAAATAGATGCAAGCTGCAGCATCTGTTTTAATGGGAAGTGGAAGTATTTCAGGCCTAAAAGGAACATGAAAGCCCTAAAGAAGGAAGGAAAGCAGGCATGTGAAAAACGAAAAGCAAGCCTGTGAGCTGAAAAGCAGAGAACACAGGGGAAACTGGCATCAAATATGCATGTTTAAATGCTGAGGAGAAGGAAAAGAACACAAGACAGAGCATAAAACGGAAAGGAGATGTGGAAATACAACGAGATAAGGTTCCTAAGACACTGGGACCCCCAGCAGAGGCACAGTGAGAGGTCTGTGTACAAAGTAGAAACTAAGAGTATCTGCTCAGGGTGAACTGGAGTGTGTGGCAAAGTGGGCAAGGTTGATGGAAAGTAGAGAAAGTCTGAAATACTAACTGCAGAGAACAGGGGGGAAAAAAAGTTGGCCAGAGAAACATAAAAATTCTGAGGAATACTAAAGAACTGGTTTAGATTAGTCATCACATGGAGACTTTCCAAAGAAATTTTTATGGTATAAAAATTCTTCTCAACATAAATTACTTTGCAGATTGTCAAATAATTTAAAATATGATTATTTAACAAAATTAGAATAAAGTGCTTGGTCTTATTTAAGAAAGGTGGAAAGCAGGCATTCCCAGACCATGATTCTACCACCTGCTAGCTGTGTAATCTTCAGCTAATTTCTTAACCTTTCCAGGGCTTTGTTTCCTTAAGTATAAAAAGTGGATAATTATATCTTCCTCACATATTTGTTCCTACGACTGAGATAACAAATGTATAGTGACTAACCACAAATCCTGGCAAAGAACTGCATTCAATAAAGGTTAGTTTCTTTCTTAATTCCTGAACTGCCTGCTGACACAGCCGGATGACACCTCTGTCTTGCTGCTAAGAGGTAAGGCAAAAGGTTCCCATGTAGACTCCTTCCACCCTGTCTCCCAGGAAGCACTATTTCAGTAGCATCATTATTGATGACAGTTTAATGTCAGTTCTGCAAAGGCAGAAAGCTGACATCGTGAAAATAACCCAGAGGACTCAGGTCTGAGAGAGACAGAGACACGTGACTAAATTCATTAATTAATGTTATAAACATGAATATTAATTTATACACAAGAAATACTGTAGAAATTGTAAAATGAACCAGAATGTTAATACTGGCAGATTGGTACACTTTTCTCCCTTTAAGAAAATTATGTAGGAAGCCCAATTATTCTCAGGTTGGTTACTTTATATTTATAGAATCTAAACGAGACAAATGAATTGGATAATGCTGACTAATGAACGACAAACTTTGCTAATATAACCCATACAGCCTAAAAAAGAGATAATATTTCCATCTACTAAGCAGAATCTACCCTCCTTCAAACCACACTGAGACATACAAAACTATAGCTCCCTGTTGGCTGTTCTTCTCAGATCCATGCAGATCATCCCACATCTACCCATGAAGACACATATTATTTTTATTTTTTTCTTCTTTATCTAACTTAATATCACTGATTATACATGGGCCATTAGCTAAATAATGACAGTTATCTACTTTAATAATCTTTTCATTAACTTTATACAATTCAAATTTTTAACACTATTAATATTTAAGGATACTAATTTCTTACAGGTTTATCAGTTCTACTTTAATTTTAATATGATTTAAAAACTGAAGCAAAGTCAAATTTGACAACTGTTAAAAGGTACCCAAAAACAAAAACATACCTAAAATTGAATTTAGTTAGGAAAAATTATCCTAGAAAATATTTCCCCACTTTAGATATGTAAGAACACTGTAAAAAATAAGCCTTTAAAAGTAACCATTCTGGGGCGCCTGGGTGGCTCAGTGGGTTAAAGCCTCTGCCTTCGGCTCAGGTCATGATCTCAGAGTCCTGGGATGGAGCCCCACATCGGGCTCTCTGCTCAGCAGGGAGCCTGCTTCCTCCTCTCTCTCTGCCTGCCTCTCTGCCTACTTGTAATCTCTGTCTGTCAAATAAATAAATAAAATCTTAAAAAAAAAAAAAAAGTAACCATTCCTTTGCACCATGTGAAAATCACCCACCCCTACTGAAAAATGGTATTTTAGTTAAACAAACTTTAGTAATGCTTCTTTTCTACCATTTTTGGCTTCATTCCCATGACTCTGAAATATAATAAAATACTAAGGATTGCATAGATTAAAGATATAAACATATATGTACATACATACATAGCAATACATACTTCACAGGAAAAATTTTAAATAGTATTACATAAAGTTTGAAATCTGCAAGGTAGTGATAATATGGACATTGGATGAATATAAAAGGCTTGGGATCCTTCACTTTCTGAAATGTTAATTGCTACCCCTCTCACAACTAAATGAAATGGGCTGATATCAACTTTCTATAGAAATATTCATCTTAATTCAAAGTTGACATGGAATTCCTTGAATATTTCTCTGAGATTATCTTCTCTAATTTGATGTAGGTGAGTATCTTATTTTTTTTTTTAACAGTATAAGCAGTTTACTTTCACAGTGAGACCTAAAGTCAGAACAATCAGCAGCAGGTAAAACTCAGCTCCAGTATTCTAAGTTGGGATACTGGTTACCTTCGGGAAAGAAGGACAGCAGTGACTATGAGAGGGAGTGAAGGGCTGGGAGTTTCCCATTTCTTGACTGGGGCTTGATTTCACAGATGTGTTCACATGGTGGTATTTCACTCTACATGCATGTGTGTGTGTGGTATTTCATTCTATATGTACGTATCATCCATTCACTTTTCACTATGTATATAATAATCAATGTCAAAAGTTTATTTTAAACAGTGATACTCAGTTATGCTTTTTAAATTTTAACCACAAAGAATCAGAAGTCAAACAAGTACCTTCCTGATTTAGAGACTACTTAGAGAATAAAATATTTGTAAAATTATTTTTGTCCAGTAAAAATACACAAAATACAACACCTGGTTTAAAGGATCCAAATAAAAAATAGACACTAATAATTGTATTTGGGTCCAATACAAATGGAGAAAATATCTGGGTGCAACTGAAATGTAGAATAATAGATTACATCTAATTTGTTGATTCAACTACATCAATAACTTTGGATTTCTTCAACTACAGAATATTAAGCAACAGGAAAATGATACCTAAGAAATATCTCAAGCCAAAATATATATATTTTTAAATTATGGCACAGATGGGGCCCTGAATGGTTCAGTCAGTTAAGTGTTTGCCTTCAACTCAGGTCATGATCCTGGGGTACTGATTGAGCCCCAGATCAGGATCCCCTGCTTAGTGAGAAGCCTGTTTCTCCCTCTCACTCTTCGCCGCTCTCCTGCTTGTGCTTTCTCGCACTCAAATGAATAAATATATACACACAGTGATTGTAAATGGTGCAGGATTCTGGGGTTAGAGTGCTTAATGTCTGGATCCAAAATATACCATGTGGTAGCTGTGTGATCTTCGACAACTTAGTTAAGTTCTCAGTCTCCTCATTTGTAAAATGGAAATAAGAATACTGCCTTTACTGGGTTGTTGAAAGGCTTAAATAAGTAACAGTGCTTAATACAAAATAAGCATATTCAACAGGTATTAACTGTCTATCTACATAGACACATAAATTTTATCTCATATTATATATATCACATACTAAAATCTTGTAATCTATTTTTAAAATTAGATAAACATATATTAAATAAAATTTCCCTATACTTACTTCATACCCTACTCTACAATTCAAACTGTAGACATGGTTCTTCAGCGATGAGGGCATATATTAGTTTTTTAACCTCAAAGTCAAATCTTCATCTGTCTTACGATGTATTTATCACATTAACAAAATGCTATTACTTTTATTACCTGTGTCTCTACACCCTGTTCCAGGAGGCGCTTAGCTTGATTTTCCACTTCAAGTCGAGCTCTTGCAATAAAAAGTAAATCATTTTCTATTACTTCTATTCCAGAAAGATCTATTCCTTGAGAAAGATAATCTATTAAAAAAAACACACCAAAAAACACACACATTTAAGTATTTCACTATTGAATAAATATCAAGGTACTGAACTACCATATCTAATTCTTCAAAATACTTCCCTTTCCAAATTTTTATTTTAAAAAATATAGTTACCCAAACATTTTCTATTTAATAAACAACTTTACTCTGGAGCAAAATATTCTAAATAAGATAGAGTTGATAAAGCAAGAATAGAAATCGTAATTATAGTAAATTCCCAGTAATGTCAACACATTACATAAAAAGTAGTGTCAAATTTATTTAAATATAATGAAATATCCTGATCTTAGAAACCTTAGAAATCTGTTGCAAGACAGTTTTAAGTTATTCTATAGTAACAAAATATTTGAAATAACCAGCATTTGAATAAGTAATAAATCATGAAAATAATTTAGCATGCTAGAATTTATCATGCTGTCAGTTTATATGATTTTGCAGACCTAAGAGCAGCTTACATTAAAGGATTTTCATATCACTGAATAAAAAAATTTATAAAGAGGAATCAACTACTTACAGAATTAACATTCTATTTATAAAAGTATACAGAGTAAGAATCATGAAAAGATCTCTACAAAGATGTTAACAATAATTGTGCATACTTAAAATTTGATTTTTTTTATTTTTATTTTTTGACTTATTTTAGACATATCTAAGGTAACTAAAATGCTAAAACTAAAGGTCAAGATTTCAAGATTAAGCAGCTTATTCACAGTTCTAAGACTATTTTTTATTTTTAACAAGATAAATTATTTCTAAAAAACACAACTGCTTTATATAGAAGATTACTTTGTTTTCTAGTTACTCAACAGAATATCAAATCTGTTTTTCACCATATTCTTTTAATTGGAATGGATTTTTTAAGTCTTCTTAAAATATATTTCAAGCACTTACATATTATCATCTTTTACTTAAGCAAAGTCACAGCATACTACCTACTGAATGCTAACTAACCACTTAGTTAACTATCCACTCCAGTATCTACTGACTGAACACCATATACATCGTTAGTACTACACAAGATGACAAAAAGAAATGAAACAGAAGGGCAGCTGAACAGTGGTTATTGCTAATGGCACCTTAACCATAAGCATTTTTGTTAAATGTGCATATTTAAAGGGACTTTAGCCTACCCCAGTGAAAAGAGGTTTGAAAAACCTTTAAATCAAACAACAACAACAACAACAACAACAACAACAACAACATCAAAACCCCCTTTAAATCATATGGGCTTAGGATTCTGCCTCATAATTTACTCACGAAGTGATCACAGTCACAAGATATTTGTGCCTCAATTTTTTCACCTGTAAAATGCCAACAGCATATAAATCACGCCCTATATAACTCTTAAAACTATCATCAGAATCAAAATAAGTTAACAAATGCCAAAGTACTTTATATACCAATCCATTATGCAAATGTAGGGTGGATTATAATACACAAAAAAGTTTTTAATCCGATTTTTTAATTTTAAAATTTTTCAGAGAATTTTTTGAAAACTATATTTGACCCCAGTCATGGTAATGGTCAATGAGGAAATGCTATGTTTACCCTAAAATACTTACTAGACAATATAGAATCAAACTACAGGCATGCACACAATAGAAAATAAGTATTTTCTTTTCAAGCCAGTTATCAATGTGTTTCTTTTTTTCTGTAATCTGAAGAGGAAAAATACTACATGTAAGAAAAAAAGAAGGGGGGGGAGAGACACTATGAGTAAGAGATCTGTCTGGATTCTATTTCTTCCATATATATTTCTGAATATAAGTCTTGCCACCTTTGGTTCCAGTTACTTTATTTGAAAAACAAAGAGCTAGAGGATATAAACCTTAAGGTTCCTTCCATTTATAATTTTCTAGAGATAAACAAAGCCAAAAGTTGCTTTATTCTTATGAATGCTGATCTGTCGCTCTGGAGACAATTCAAATCATTCATTCAAACCTTTTATTGAGTATCAAACATTTATAAATCACAGACACCAAAGAAATGAGCCAGACTTAATTTCTCACCCCAAGTAGCAAAATCTAAGAAAGGAAAACAAAGCACAAAGTTGCAATCTCTGAAAGATAAAGATAAAATGTATTATGCTAGGTGTTATGGGAACAAAAAGAAAGTAAATATTGTTTATGTTATCACAGTCTACCATCCAATAGGGGTGAGAGGAATATAAATGATTAATTCCAATACTTATTTAAGGTAAACAATGGCCCCCATCACATTATCTAACCGACTCCTTCACCCACTGCCCCATTCTGTTCATCCACACTGTATAATCACTTAAAAAATAATCAAAATACTAGGCTTGGAATACAAAGGATTCTACTGCCTGGGAGGGAGAAAGGCCCTATTATTTTCCTTACTGATTACTCCACAAACAAGCTTTTTAATAAAAGAGGTTCAGTACAGAAGTGAAAAACAACAGAAAAACAAAGTAGCAACACCCCCCAAGCACGTAGCCAGGAGAGTGGAGGGATTACACCAAGCTGTCCGCTCTTGTTTAATTGTCCCATACAATGGCTATCAGTGTTTCAAGTCTTCACAATCTGCTCTTTGTGAAACATATCTAGGGAATGGGGCCAAGGACAAGATGATGATGATGATTCCAATAACAATAAATATAATTTTGAACACATAACATACAGAGGGCATTAAATCAGACACAAAATATCTTTTTATTATTTTATGTAAGTTTCCACTATATGTAATATTTTAAACAGCCTTGCTAGAAATATTATTGAATTATTAAAAATTCAGTTGGCTAATAGGCAGCAAAGAAGAATTTAAATCCAGATCTCACTTCCATCTTTTCACTAGATCACCCCAGGCCAATCCCACAAGTCTCAGAAAGAAGAAAACTTTGTATTCAAAGGATAGATAGCATTCCTCCCATAGTACTCCAGTTTGCTCAGTGAAAGAATAAAGATGTAAAATCTTATCAAAATTAACTGGGGAGAGCACCTGCGTGGCCCAGTGGGTTAAGCCTCTGCCTTCAGCTCAGGTAAGTTTCAGGGTCCTGGGATTCAGCCCGGTATCAGGCTCTCTGCTCTGCAGGGAGCCTGCTTCCCCCTCTCTCTCTGCCTGCTGCTCTGCCTACTGGTGATCTCTCTCTCTCTGTCAAATAGATTAAAAAAAAAAAATTAACTGGGGAATTAAATTAAGACAAACTGGAACAATGACAGAATTAAAAACTCATATCTTGATGTTCAATAAAAAGGAAAAATTTTGAAATATATAAAATGTCCTAAAATGCCAAATTTTGAAATATGCCAGCATTAGTCACACTTTAACAATTAAACTTTAATACATGTGGAGTACACAGCCAGAATTCTCTTTCTGTCACTTATTACTAATACCTGTTGAATCCTTTCCCATACAAAAATATGTATGAAGAAACCAACGTGATCCTTTGGCTTTAACATATCACCTCCTTAGAAGCGAGAAAATGAGACTACTTTTGATGGAAAAGAAATGATATCAGTCATCTCTTTGTTTACCCTGAGAAAAATTTAATCTAATATTAGAAAAAAAAAGGAATTCAACCAAAACATCTGACACAGGTATCAAGAGGATGGATAAAATAATCATAAGCAATTTTTTGTCAAATATACACAAGTCTTTGAAATTTAAGGTACTAAAAAATAAATTCCGGTTTCCCCTATTACCACTGTCCTGGTCTAAAACACTAAAACTTCAGAATAAATTTCATATGCTTTGCCCCCAGGCAGTCACTTGATCTCAGCGATTGGTTCTTGTATTATTTCCTGGGACTACCCATTTCTTTTTATATCTTTAGTCTTCAGACTAAACCAGTATCTCAATATGCCTTTTATTACTAAGATATATGCCTGTCATTTTAATAGACTTTCAGTGTTCTAATCAGTACTACACCTGGCTAGCAGAATAAATGTTCTCATGCTTCTCTCCCACTCATGAAATCTATGGCTTCCTGTTAACTAACAATTTCTCTTTCTATTTTGCAACACAAATCCTCTTTATTGATTCCAAAATCCTCGCTGCCTCTTCCGCTACCATCATCCTCCTTTGTTTAAAACAAACAAAAAGAAGGGTAATTATAGTTTGGTAAATGATTCAGTGCATTTACTTTTCATATGGTAGCACTAAATTGTTGATTTGGAACAAAAGAGATGAGGGAAGGGTTCATGTGTAAAGTTGGGATGGTGCTTGAAATCAGAAGAAATCAAAGAGGCTAAATCTTCATGCTTCATTATAAAAAGCCAAAGAAGTTAAAAACTAAAATGTGGAAACACAGGTAGGTTAGTTAAATATGGGGGTAAATACCATGAGAATCAGCAAAAACATTTTGAAATGACTGCCTCTGGGGAAAAGTAAAGGGTAAAGGCATTGTTATTTTTTAGATAATAAATCTTATAGAACTATTTGAGTATGCTATGCATATGTAATCTTCTTAACAAATAAAACTAAAGAGTAAATTAGAAATAAAGTAAAATAATTTGAAAAATTAAAATAAGGTGGTTAGCTTAAGAGAATAACAGAATTCTCATCTTCTAAATCAACGATTCTGCTTATGGGAATAAGTAATCCTTAAAAAGAAGAAAAAGTGAGTATATTGGGGTAGGAAGATATTAATCACCATGTTAACTGTAATAAATACATACATACATATGTATATCTGCATGTAGATGTATACATGTGCATATAAAGAGAAACACTGTAAATGACTAAAAGCCACTTTGAAAATCAATTTGGGATAATCTAATAAGATTTCATATGAATTTCTCTATGACCAAAATATACCATTCCAAGGCACATAACCCAGAGAAGTTCATATATATATATATATATATATATATATATATATCTACATATACATACATATATTGGAAGACATGTACAATGTTCATAACAGCATTGTTAAAAACAAAGGTGGAAATAATCGAAATGACGACCAACTGGAAAAGAGATAAATGTAACATTCATTCAAAATACTACCTTAGAGGAGTAAAAATAAACAATGATAGGTATACACATTAATACCAACATCGATAGTATTAAGAACAAAATTTTAGAAGAATACACACAGCAAGAAGTGATTTATATTAAGACATGCAAAATTAAGCAATATATTATTTAGGGACGCATACAAACATTAACAATAATAAGAAAAGTTAGTAGAGCAGGTTGTACAAAAGGCTTATAGTATTATTATTTTTTTAAGATTTTACTATTTATTTGACAGAGAGAAAGGGAACACAAGCAGGGGGAGTGGGCAAGGGAGAAGCAGGCTCCCCGATGAGCAGAGAGCCCAATGCGGGGCTTGATCCCAGGACCCTGAGACTATGACCTGGGCTGAAGGCAGAGGCTCAACCCACTGAGCCACCCAGGCACCCCTATAGTATTCTATTCTTAAAGTTGGTGGTAGTATTTGTAGCTTACACATGCTAAAAATGTGGTTTCGTATTTTTATATTTTTCCATTAAATACTAAGTAAGTATGAACCACTGGTACAGATTATAGCATTATAAATGAGGACATTACAACAGTTATAACTGCACTTCGTATACTCAAAAGACTGAACATGTTAGTAAAGACATGGATAAAGTAATATACAAACTGAACTTCTAGAGATATAAAGGATGAAGTCTGGATGGGATTAACAGAAGATGAGGCCCTGCAGGAGAAACAAAAGATACTGTCCATGAAAAATTTAATGCTAGAATTATTAATTGATAACTGGATAAAGTTTTGTCTTTTCCTTTTAAAAATGAGTTCATTAAGGAATTTTTAGAAATTGGAAAAACATTTCAGGATGCCTGGGTGGCTCAGTCGGTTAAGCGTCCTGACTCTTGACTTCAGATTAGGTCATGATCTCAGGGTCCAGGAGACTGAGCCCCACTTGGGGTTCAGCAGGGGGGGTCTGCTTAAGATTCTCTCCCCTTACTATGCTTAGCAAAATAAGTCAATCAGAGAAAGACAACTATCATATGATCTCCCTGATATGAGGAAGTAGAGATGCAATGTGGGGGGACTGGGGGGGTAGGAAAAGAATAAATGAAACAAGATGGAATTGGGAGGGAGATGAACCATAAGAGACTCTTAATCTCACAAAACAAACAGGATTGCTGGGGGGGAGGGAGGTCGGGAGAGGGTGGTGGGGTTATGGACACTGGGGAGGGTATATGCTATGGTGAGTGCTGTGAAGCGTGTAAACCTGGCGATTCACAGACCTGTACACTTGGGGTTAATAATACATTATATGTTTATAAAAAAATTTAAACATTAAAAAAAAAAAAAAGATTCTCTCCCTTTCCCTCAACTCCTCTCCCACCCCAGCTCTTACACTCTCCCCCCACCAAAAAAAAAAAAAAAAAAAAAAAAAAAAGGAAAGAAAGGGGGAAAGAGAAAGAAAGAGGAAAAACATTTCAAAAGGGAGTAATTATATAACCTCACAACACTGAGGCCACAAAAGTCAAGTGGATCATTGGAATATACATGATTATGTCTGAGAAATTTACAAATCTTCAAATTCTCCAGAAGCACCAAAATAGACTATATCCTCCCCCTGGATGTTTATCTGAGATAGAGCAGAAAAAGCAAAAGCTGACATACAGGAACTGGGCAGCTGGCTATAGTCACTTACCAATGAAAGTGACTCCCTCCTACACACCAACTTTGCAAAGAGCACAATTCAGATATGTGCCTCTGAGAAATTTAAGCAACCTTCAGATGTTCCTAAAATACTTAAAATCTTGGTTGTGCTTAAAAGTGAAAATAAAGGTCTACTATACTCCTTTAAAATCTTATCCTCCTTTTTAATCTACTCATGAGTTCTTTTGTTCCTGTTTTTATTTGTAATTACACTTGTTTAGAATGTCTAACTTCGTGTTTAAGCATTCACCCATCCTATTATAGTGCTTATAAATACCAATTTTTGATAGCTTCCCAATATTTAACCAAATAAATGAACCAAAATTTATTTAATCATTTACCTAAGATGGAATAATTATTTATCATAAATAACTATTTTATCTTTACATATAAAAATTTTAAATATCTAGAATTATCCCCTTGGGAAATAATCAAAGACAGAATTACTGAGTCGAAGTTTTTCCTTTAAGTTTACGTTCAATTTTTTTTTTACTACCTGTATTTACTTTTGAAAATCTCTAAATAATTTTTACTCCTTTATCTTCTTATATTGCTTTGTAGTAATTATATATTAATATTCACTGTTTACCCATCATATTTGCTACAAATATTTTCCCAGTTTGTTAATTATTTAAATTTTTAGTTATTTAGAATATTACTTGAAGCCATTTTCAAAATATAATCATACAATTATATTATCTAAAAAGCTCCACCTTTATTACTTCTACACAGCCCTGATTATAGACTTTAGACTAAAGTCCACCTTTTACAAAAGCAAGGCAGTGATATATAAAGGAATATCTGGCAAACTGGTGAATAATAATCTGAAAAGGAAACTGTCATTTTAAAATCGATTCTACAAAAATTTTATCTTTAAATCAAGATAAGTTGTATTTTAAGATCAGAGCTTATCACAATGACACATTTTAATTCACTGTAGAATATCAATCTTCCTTGCTACCATATTTTATGTTATATAAAGAATACCATTACTAGAGAATACTGAGCTAAATAATAAATTTAAAACCAGGCATGTAATAACCATAAAACACCACCAAACAACATGGGTACTGCAGGGTTATAGTACTGATAGAATTAATTTAACCAATCAACAACGAGATCTGCGCCTCCGCTTATTGAAGTTACTCAAACCAATAATGATAATAATAATAATAATAGTGATACTGTAACAGAATCCTTATTTGCTATTTGTAAGAAATCTAAGGTAATCTGGTATCGTTTTGAAAACTCTTTTAAAGACACACACACAATCTCTCACACCCCCGCCCCCCACCCTTTGCTTGGTTGGTTCGGTTTTTGTTTTTTTTCTAAGTATGCTCTATGTTGAACATGGGGCTTGACCTCATAACCCAGGGATCAGGAGTCCCATGTTCTTCAGACTCAGCCATGCATGTGCCCCTCTATTCACTTAAAAAAATTTTTTTTTTCACTAAAGAAACAATAGAAAATACATAAATTTGGGGTTGTTGGGTGGCTCAGTTAGTTGGGCATCCAACTCTTAGTTTGGGCTCAGGTCATGATCTTAGGGTCCTGGTATCCAGCCCAGTCTCCATGTACCTCGGCCCCTCCCCCTGCTCATATATATGCAAATAAATAAATCTTTAAAAAAAAAAAAAGAGCACAAAGTTAGAAATTTTAAGTAAAAAATACCAACAAAGAAATCTATACACTAATTTTGATTTTCATTTCCTCACTCTACATGTAAAAAGTATTTTATTTGTCTAGTTGATATGTGTTAATCATATTTAAATAGATATCCTGAACCTGATGACCAAAAAACACCTTTAGGAAAAATACTTTATTTTTTAAAATTATTTTTATTAACATGTAATGTATTATTTGCCCCAGGGGTACAGGTCTATGAATCATCAGGCTTATACATTTCACAGCACTCACCATAACACATATCCTCCCCAATGTCTATAACCCAACCACCCTCTCCCTACTCCCCCACCCACCAGCAACCCTCAGTTTGTTTTGTGAAATTAAGAGTCTCTTATGGTTTGTCTCCCTCCCGGTCCCATCTTTTTTCATTTTTTCCTTCCCTACCCCCCACAAGCCCTGGCTTTGCCTCTCAAATTCCTCATATCAGAGAGATCATATGAAATTGTCTTTCTCTGATTGACTTATTTCGCTCAGCATAATACCCTCTAGTTTTATCCACGTTGTTGTAAATGGCAAGATTTCATTTTTTGATGGCTGCATAGTATTCCACCGCAGGAAAAACATTTTAAAGAAAAATGTTTATGTACAATTGCAGTGTAATTTCAATCATGTATAACATAAAAACATAATGAAATTATAAAGCAAAATTATAAAAAAGTAATATGTATTTGTACGAAAGTAGAAATGGTGACACAGAAAATAGAGAACAAAATAACATAGGTTTAAAATCTCTAAGAGGGGTGCCTAGGTGGCTCAATTGGTTAATAAGCCTTTGACTCTCTTTTTTTTTGGCTCAGATCATAATTTCAGGGTCGTGAGATAGAGCCCCATGTTGGGCTCTATGCTGAGAATGGAGCATGCTTCTGATTCTTTCTCTCCCTCTGTCCCTCCCTACCCCCACCTACCCCTCATGCTCATGCTCTCTCTCTTAAAAAAAAAATCATTAAATAAAATGTATAAGATTTTAGTGTATGGCAACCAAACCATAACAAAAAAGTAATAAAATCTTCTCACAATATTATAAACCCATCATAGAAAAAAATAAAAAAATATATACTTCTTCTTCTAAGTATGGGGGGAAAACAGTCAAATGAATCACAAGAGAAATTTCACAACAATTAATATATACAATTTTTAATTTTTCTTTTTTTTTTAAAGATTTTATTTATTTATTTGACAGAGATCACAAGTAGGCAGAGAGGCAGGCAGAGAGAGAAAGAGAGAGAGGAGGAAGCAGGCTCCCTGCTGAGCAGAGAGCCCGATGTGGGGCTTGATCCCAGGACCCTGGGATCATGACCCAAGCCAAAGGCAGAGGCTTTAACTCACTAAGCCACCCAGGCGCCCCAACAATTTTTAATTTTTCTAATGAAAAAATAATAATAAAATAAAAAAAGAATGGGGAAAAATTTGAAATCAAACATAAGTTACCACTAAAAACATATAACTTATAGTTCTCAACTGGCAAATAATCAAAGGAGATTAAAAAACAAGTTTATATAAGAGTAGGTTAATAAGTCAATGTTTGAAAATCTATTAAAACTTTATGATTTAAATTTATCTTTATGTAAAATGAAGTAGTACATGATCACTGGAATACTTATAAAATCGATACAAATCTTTTACTTAAAGTCAATTCTACTCATTTTAGAGAAAACAGATAAATCCTTTCAAAGGCAGAGTATAATATGAAGGAATCAAGTAGGAATGAAAATACGTGAACTTTATTCTACTCAACTCTACAACCTGAGAAAAATTTCTTAAACTTTCTGAGATTCCTAAAAATGAAAAATCCTGTTACTAATCTCACAGACTTGTATGGATCAAATGAGATAATATGAATGAAGAAGGTTTTGAAAAATATCAAGAACTACATGTAACTAAGTTACTATTTTTATAAACAGGGTGTTAGTTGCTCCCTTTTTTCTGCCATGGAGAAAGCGTGAAGGGCCCTAAATACTAGATACTCTTAAAGAGTTCAGTATTACAAAAAGACAATAATAATAAGAGTAAAATCTGTACTTTTCTAACCAAGCCTTAATTGATCTTACTGCTTATACTATGCACAGAATAACTTCAGGCTTAAGTAAATTCTTGGTTGAATCCTCATATTTCAAGTCCAAAGCAGTTCTCAGGGTATGTTGATCTCTCTTGTTCCTCAAAGCTTCATGAAAATTTAGCATCAAAAGCTTTACTTTTTGTTTTTTTCCTGACTCTAATTGCAAGATGGGGAAAAAAACCTTACTATTAGAAAAAATATATTTTTTCTTTCTTAAATCTTACTGTTTCAGCTAGCACAAAAAATTGTCTAGGGCCAAAAAAGACAGTGTATTTTCTATCTTTCCTCTGGGCACAGTCTCCCGCCCCCCCGCAACCAACTTTCTAAAACATTGATTTATACAAACTTCCTTTGTTGACCTCCAGGAAGATATGTCAGTGCCTACCTTCCACTCAGTACCTGAGCAGCAGTGTCAATATCTCTCCCTCAAAAAGAGGAGAAGCATTAGATAAAATCAGCAAGGATATTAAAAAAATGACCACCACCAAAAACCAAAGGTATTTAATTGATATCTACAGAGCACTCTGCCCAACAAAAACAGAATACATATTCTATTCAACTACACGTAGAACATTAACCAAAACAGGGCATGTTCTGGATCGTAACACAAACATTTTAAGTTGAAAATTACTAATATCAGACAAAATACGTTCTTTGATCATAATGATAATCAAAGAACAATAGAAAAATAACTAAATTTTCCAAACATTTGGAAATTAACACATTTCTAAAGGTTTTTCTTTTTAAGTAATCTCCATACCCAACATGGGGCTCAAACTGACAACCTTGCGATCAAGAGTCTCCATGCTCTACCTGTAAGGACCTATTTAGCCAGAGCGCTTCCATCCAGTTAAACCATAACTTTGTTGTTTAACCCTTAAACTGTCCCTGCTCCCCTTCCCCCAGGGGACTTACTTAAGAACAAGTTCCAGAAACCAGTCCCAGGTAACAAAGCCCAAATACAAGGGTGGGTCAGGCCAGGTGGTGACATCCGATCAGTGGGGGGTTGCATACTGTCTCCCTAGTTACCAAGGAATATGGGCCCCACCTTTTGGGAGCCTTTCGGGCGCCAATTCTGACCAAGGTGATAGGCTAGTTCAAATATCTACTAGGGTAAATTGTAATTCAGTTGGTCACTTATGTGTGACCTAGCATGACTGTGCAGCTTTCTCTGTGTGTTACAATTTCATTGGCCACCTGTGCGTGGCCAGGCCCAATCACGTGGCCTTTGCCCTTAAAAGCTAGTCTGTGAAACAGAGAGAGGTTGCCCTCTCTGTAAGAGGCATGGCCCTGGCTGGTCAGTTTGATTCTTGATGCTTGACGCAAAATAAAGCTTTGCTTGACCTTCGCTTTATATCAGTCTCGCTCCTTTAATCATGGACTCATTATTGGGGGACCTTTCACTACCAACTGAGCAGGCCAGGCACCCCTCAAAAAACACATTTCTGAATGATCAATGGCTCAAAAAGGATCTCAGAGAAAATTTTCTCAAAAGATACTAAACTGAATGAAAATGAAAATACAACAACAAAATCTTTGGGATTCAACTAAGGCAGCAGTTAGAGGGAATTATGTAACACTTAATGTGTGGATTTTTTAAATGTGTAATTAGAAAAAAAGAAAGGTCTCGAATCAATAATGTAAGCTGCTGCCATAAGAAACTAGAAAAAAAAAAGGAAAATAAAAAACAAGGAGAATGGAATAAACAAGAGGAAATCAATGAAATTGAAAATGAAAAAAACAGAAAATCAATCAAATCAAAAGTTAACTCTTTGGAAGCCCCAAGGAAAAAAAAATTTAACAAAGCCCTAGTGAGACCGACAAAGAAGAAAGCAGAACAAATTACCAAAAACCAGAGTGAAAAAGAAGATCCTACCCACTACAGACTTCACAGCATTCAAAGAACAGTGGAATACTATGAATAGCTCTACAACTTAGATGAAACTATCAGATCTCATACAAGCTGATCTGAATAGATCTCTATTTAAAAAAAACTGAATCTGTAGTTCAAAACATTCTAAATTAGAAATCTATAAACCAGGTGAAGCAAATATGATTACTCTGATACAAAAGCCAAAGACATTTTTAAAATAATAATAAAACTAGGACAATCTACATCAAAAGCATAGATGCAAAAATCTTCAACAAAATATTAGCAAACAATCTAGGAATATATAAAAAAAATAATAACCAAGAGGAGTTTCTTCTTAGAATACAAGGAAAGAAATGTTGATAATCTAAAGATATTTACTACAAAATAACACAGAGATTATATAATAATAAGCCAACAAATGAGATAAAATGTCTCATAAAAAATACTCCAAAAGAAAGCAGAAAAAAAGGGAGGCAATGAACAGATGATACATAAACAAAAATGATAGAAACAGATGATACAAAACAGAAAACAATTAGCAAGATGGTAGCATTAAACACAATCATACCAATAATGAAATGCAATCTAAGCCGCATAAACATTCCAATTATAATGCAGAGATTATAAAATGGCATTCAAGAAAAAGGAGCAAACTATACACAGCCTACAAAAAACCCACTGAAAACATTAAGACACAAATAAATTCAAACTAAAATGACAGAAAAAAACATAATACTAATACTGATCAAAACATCCGCATTGATTACATTAATATTTTTAAAAGTAGATTTCAAAGAATAGTAAGAAAGAGATGTCATTTCATAATAATAAAAAAGTTAAATCATCAAAATCATCATATTCCTAAACATTTATGCATATAATAGATGATTCAAAATACACAGTGAAGAAAATGACAGAATTGCAAGGAGAAATGATCAAACTGGAAAATCCAGTGAGAGATTAAAACTTGTCCTTTAAGAACCGACAGAATAAGAAAACAGATAAACCCAAGCTCTTAAAGACCTGAACAAGACTATGACCAACCTGACCCAATTGATATTTATAGAACATTCCACACGACATCAGAAGGCACATTCTTTTCAAGTGTAAATAAGACCACATTCTGGGTCTAAATCTAAATTTAAAAGGGCTCCGTTCACACAACCTATGTCTTTTGAACAGAATGGGTTAGACATCAACAACATAAAGATCCCTAGAAAATTCTAAATATTCAAAACAAAATATCTTCTTTAAAAAATTCTAAATATTCAAAACCAAGTCTGTTAAAAAAAATCCCTATCATGAAAGAGGAAATTAAAAAAAAAAAACACATTTACACTAAATAAAAATGAAAACACCAACATAGCAAAGTTTCCAGGATACAGCCACAGCAATACTTAAATGGAAATTTAGAGCACTGAAGACCAATATAAGAAAAAAGTTTTCAAATAAATTACATTTCCACCTTAAAAAAAAAAAAACCCTGAAAAAAAAAAACCCAAAATAGAATAAACGAAATAATGAAGAATAAAGTAGAAATCTAAAACTACAGAGAGTATCAAGGAAACCAAAAGCAGATTCTTTTAGAGGATAAGTAAGACTTAAACTGAGTGAGAAAAAAAGAAAAGAACACACAGATTACCAATATCAGGACTGAGAAAGATGACATCACTAAAGAAACTAAAGATATTAAAAGGTTACAAAAGGAATCTGATGAATGACTTTACACCAAAACAATACAGACAACTCTCAAATACTCATGCTGTGTGAAAGAAGCCAGGCAAAAAGGAACACATTATAAGATTTCTATTTATAAGTTTAGAAAGTGCAGGCTAGAATGGAGGTCAGTGATTGCCTGGAGTTGGAAGGGAGTAGCAGGGAAGGGACGAGGGAGTCCGGACATGGAAACTTCTGGAGGTGAGGAATATGTTAGCTTGACTATATTGTGGTTTCTCAGCATATAAATATGTCGGAACTTATTGAACTGTACAATTTAAACGTGTTCAGGTTATTGTCTATCAATTATACCTCAATAAAACTGCTTTTTTTTTAATTAAGGAAAGACTTCAACAGAAATACATCAAACAGAACTACAGAGCTTATTCAACAAAAAAAATCATTTTCCCTCTTCACATTACTTATAGAAGATGTTAAGAAGGATCTGTACAACTTTTTCTCTTTCAGCCATCTAAATGCTTCCTATGTGCTAGGTTACTGTCTATATGTAGACAACAGACACCAATCCTACCTTCAAAAGCGTTTACATTATAGCTTTGTTGGCAAACTAGAAAACACGACTGTAATCCAGGCAGTTCCCCTAACCAAAAGGTTTAACGATCTGCTTATACATTAAAAGATTTTGTTCTCAGATACCTAAAAACAATTATATAATTCCTCATGATAGATACTAGAGGGACTTCTTTCCTCAGGTCCTAGAACTCAAAATGATTATATGTGTAGTAAACACTGACTCACACTGTATAACAGGTGCTGTGAATCAGAAATTTAGGAAATGCCAGGTGAAACATAAAATGAAGGTTTCTTTACTATATAGTACTCCTCAGGACCATGAATTGGCAGCAGAAACTTCCAAAAGAGGCACATGACCTATAATATTTCTCCAATCTCTTTACCCCCCTGTTTTTGTTCTCCAAATTGCAGAAAACCTAGCAGAACCAGCACTCATGGAACACACTTAAGAAAACACAGTAATTATACCATACTGGCTTAGATGCAATGTTTAAACAAAATCCATATAAATCCACTGACAGAAGTCCTTTGTTTCCCCCTTTAAAGATCTGGTCAATAAAAGATTTTGTTTATATAGTATAAAGCACCAAGAAGCAAGAAGATAAAAAATTAGTAAGATGCAGAGCCATATATTTTACTCCTGTATGAACAGTACCTATTAGGTAAAAATCTACGTTCACAGACTCAATCTCTCTCCTCTGTACCATCTATGAGATGTAACAACCTCTTGCCATATTAATTTTTATTCTGTATCTGAATTTTCCTAAAAAACACAAGAAATTTTACAGGCTATAATCATATACCCATACTGTGAGGAGTCCTTACTGTGAAGAAACAACATGAAGGTCATAAACTAAGGTCCACAAAATTAAAGTTAACTCTAAGAATACCTATTCTCTAATCCATACAGATGCAGCACACTGAGGAAAAAAGATTACAGTCATAATACAACTGTTATCAGAATAACAACAATAATTAACATTCATATAATGTTTACTATGTATTTGTTAGGGGTTGAAATGTGTCCCCCCAAATTCATATGTTGAAGTCCTAACTCCCATTACCTCAGAATGTGACCTTTTTGAGAAATATGGAATTAGTTAAATTAGTTAAAATGAAGCCCCAATGTGACTGATGTCTGTATAAAAAGGGGAAAATTGGAAGTAGTTACCCACACAGGGAGAACACCACATGAGGATGAAGGGAGAGACTGGGGCGATGCTCCTACAAGCCAAGGAACTCCAAATATTGCCAGCAAACCACTAAAAGTAGAGGGGAGGCACTGAACAGATTCTTCCTTTACAAGAAACCAACCTTACCGACATCTTGAGAACTGTGAGAATAAATTCCTGTTGTTTAAGCGACCCAGTTTATGGTACTTTGTTATGGCAACCCTAGAAAATTAATACACTATGTGTCCAGATAATAAGAACCTGTATATTAATCATTTCATACAACAAAGCTTTAGTTATCTATTCCACTTTAAAAACAACAAGACTGATACACAGAGCACTTAATTATCTTACCCAATTTCACAACTATTAAGCTCTAAAGACAGGATTTGGGAAATGACACAAATAGGATTAACAGAACAGTCCCATAAGGATGAATATTTCAACTGTCTGGAGGTTCAACATCAAAGTTTGATTCTTTGGCCTCCTAAAGCTTTGTTCTCCTCATACACTCTCTAAAACCTCATTATTCCTTTTTGCTTAAGTAGCTCAAGTAGAACACCGGGCCTCAACTAGGAGCCCTGACTGACAGATAAGGAGAGCTTCAGTTAGGAACTGGAGTGCTGGCTAAAGCTGAAGGACTCACAGAATCTGATAGTGGTCACAGACTCAGAAAAATACCCCAATGATCTCTAACTACTACTTGCTACAAGGGTTTTGAGTTTTGTACCAAGGTAGTGAAAGGCCTACCTGAAAAGCCTGGCCACAAAAAGTAATACCTCAAATCTTAAAGTAACTTCATCCATTCTGACCATAAACACCTTAAAAGCTCTCTCCAAAAGCAAGGTTATGTGTACATAGACCATACGGGAGTCCAAGCGCAGGGAGGTAAGGAGAATAGTGGAGGGGTCCAAACTAACAGGGAATTCAAGAGAAGAGGATTATACATCAAAGTTGACAATGGCACAAGCTTGATAATTCCTTCTCCTTCCTATCTTTCATTGCTCCTAATTCACTTCATGTTAATTCTCTGTGAAAACACTGCACTAACAAATTATTTCACAACTTGATAGTTAAATATGGCTTAAAACAAAACATTCTCTTCTATTATGATTGAGTTGTGTCCCCTAAAATGATATAGTAAAGCCTTAGCTCCTAGGAGGTATAAATTTGACCTTATTTGGAAAAAGGTTCTTTATAGATGTAACCAAGGTAAAATGAGGTCATACTGGTGGGCCTAATCCAGTGACTGCAGTGCTTATAAAATGAGGGAAAATGGCATGTGAAGACACAGAGACTCGCAGGGAAGAAGGCCACATGAAGACAGAGGCAGAGATTGGAATGACGTATTTATAAACCAAGAAACACAAGATGTCCCGGCAACCACCAAAAGCTGTAAGAGGCAAGGAAAGATTCTTCCCCTAGAGTCTTCAGAAACAGCATGGCCCTACCACTACCTTGATTTCAGACTTTCAGCCCCACGAACCATGACAGAATAAAATTCTGCTGTTTTAAATCTCTCGGTTTGTGGTAATTTGTTAGAGTAGCATGATGAAACTAATACATCCTCTCTTTGATGTAGTCATTTTTCCCCCATCTTCAATCAACCCCCAGTTTAGGCCTGAAGCTATAGACCAAATGAGTTAATTGAGAATTAAAGTCAATGAAGGTCCCACATGCACAGCAGCACAGGATGAACCATTGAATCTCCACAACATTCACTGGCCCATTACCAGCAAGTTCCATATTCTCTTAGCTAAAGAGCTCTTGAGCTACTAAATACAATTTTCACAGTGAATGAATTATGCTTGTAAAGAGGAGTTAGGAAAGTGGAACAAAAAAAAAAACTATTTGAGCTTAAAGTACAGGAATCAGATATTTTGCTAATAAAATTAAGATCATGATGTCAATTCCACCATTAGCATTTCTTGCCTATCTGCCAAATATTACAAAAATTCAAGAATTATATATAACAAACCAATTGTACAATGAAAGATACTAAGTACCAGAATACTCCAAAAGGTACTACTCAAAATTTTAACCTCAAATATATTCACATGTGTGTGTGTGTGTGTGTGTGTACACGCACATATATATACATAAATACAAAGTGTTCTATAAAGATTCTTTATGGAAGAATCATATTTTAGTTAAACTTTCAAAGAGATTAAATAAACTATGATTTGGTACAGCTCTGGCAAGCATAACATGACTGTGGAGTGGAATGAGTAGAATATTTCTAAATGGAAAAGTCTTGAATTAGCCCTCCAATAGTTCTAGGAAATTCTGACTAGCTAGATGATATATGAAATCCTTGTCATACCATATTTACTATGTAAACATGTTGTTACTCATTATATAAGGTAAAGAAATGTCAAAAGCCAAAATTTCCTTATGTTTCTTCTAAGTATAATTATGGTGTACTTTCAGATGTTTTTAAGAAATAATCTCTTAGGTTTTTTTTTTAGTGTTTTAAGATATACTGAGATATACCACCCATTTAAAGTGTACACACACACACACACACACACACACACACAAGTATTCATGGAGCTGTAAAACCATCACCACAAGGTAACTACCACTTCAAAAAGAGAACTCTATTCTCAAAAAAGAAACTTTGTACCTATCACTTCCTATTTCTGCTTCTCCCTGACCAACCTACTCTGCCCCAGTCTCAGGCAACTATTAATTTACTTTCTGTCTCTATGAACTTACCTACTCCGGATATTTAATATCAACAGACCACCACAATTTGGTCTTTTGTGATTGGCTTCTTTCACTTAGCATAATGTTTTCAAAGTTAATCCCTGATGCACTGTGTATCAATATTTCATTCCTTTTTATTGCCAAATAATATTCCAAATATCTACCAAATAATATGTATAGATGTGCCACGTTTATTTATCTACTCATCAGTTCATGTACATTTAGGTTGTTTTCAACTCTCAGCTGCATTAATGTTGCTATGGATATTCATGCACAAGATTTTGTGTAGACTATGCTTTCATTACTCTTAAGTACTAGGAGTAGAATTGATGGGTTAAATGATAACTCTATTTAACATTTGAAGGGAACGGCAAACTATTTTCCAAAGTGGCTGTACCATTTTACGTTCCTATCAGGGAGATATGAGAGTTCCAATTTCTACCCATTCTCACCAACACTTGTTATTGTCTTTTTACTTCAGCCATTCTAGTAGGTATGAGGTGGTATTTTGTTGTGGCTTTGATTTGCATTTCCCTAATGACTAATAATGTTGAGCATCTTTTCATGTGCTTATTGGCCATTAGTGTACTTCCTTTGAAAAACATTTTTTAGTTGGGTTGTCTTTATTTTTGAGTTGTAAGCATTCTGCACGCAAGTACCTTGTTAAATACATGACTTAGAAACATTACCTTCTATTCTACAGACTGCCTTTTCACTTTCTTGATGGTGTCTTATCTTTTCACTTTCTTAAGGGTGTCCTTTGAGGACAAAAGTTTTTAACTTTCATGAAGTACAATTTATTTTTTCTTTTGTCACTTATCCTCTTAGTGTCATATGTAAGAAATCAAAGTTATAAAAAATTAACTCCTATGTTTTTCTTCTAGGAGTTTTTGGGTTAGCTCTTATACTTAAGTCTATGATACATTTTGAGTTCTTCTTTTGCTTGGTGTAAGAAAGAGATGCAAATTCATTTGTTTGCATATGGATATCCACTTGTCCCAGCACCATTTGTTGAAAAGACTATTCATTCCCCCATTGAATTGTCCTCACATCTTTGTAAAAAGTCAGCTCACCATGAGTGTGAGAGTTTATTTCTGGACTCTAAATTGTATTCCATTGATTTGTATGTCTATCCTTATGCCACTACCAGACTAATTTAATTACTGTAGCCCTATAGTGGGTTTTGAAATCAGGAAATTTCCCCAACTTTGCTCTTTTTCAAGTTTATTTTGACTATTCTTTTTCAAACTTGTTTTAGCTATTCTGGGTTGCTTGGTTTTCAATATGAATTTAGGATCATCTTGTCAATTTCTGCAAAAACACCAGTTGGGATTCAGAGGATTGCACTGAATCTACAGATTAATTTAGGGAGCTTTGCCATTGACAATGTCCCAAGGATATCCATATACAGATCTTCACAATTTGTAAATATGCTACCTTACATGGGAAAAGGGTCTGTGAAAAATTAAGGATCTTAAAATGGGGAGATTATCCTGGATTATCTGGGTAGGCCCAATGTAGTCACAAATGTCCTTATGAGACGGGGGCAGTGGGAGATGTGACCACAGAAGATGGCAATGTGAGAAGGGTACCAAGAGGAGGAAAATGTGATGGGATGCACGGCCATGACCCACAAGATAAGAAGAGCCCCTAGAAACTTGAAAAGCAAGGAAATGGACCCTCCCCCTTAGCCTGCAGAAGGAACTAACCCTGCCAACACTTTGATTTTTGTTCCATAACACTTTTTTCAGACTTTTAACCTCCAGAATGTAAGAGAATAAGTTGGTGTTAGGTGATCAAATTTGTGGTCATTTGTTATAGCAGCCATAGTAAACCAATACACCTAATACATCCTAAGGGGTTTTGCACATAATATCAAAGTTCAAAACATGTGTAGCAAAAACTAATACTAATGAAAGAAATAGGAAAAGCTAGTTATAGTTAAACCAGACTGAAATTCAGGAAGGGCATCTACACAGATGACAGAAACATAGCTGAAGTTTTGTAACTGGTAAATCTACGTTATAGGTAAAAGGGTATTCACTTCACTACTATTGTTTCTAGTTTTCTCTAGTTTGAAAATTTTCAAAATAATAAAATGGAAAAATTCATGGAAGTACAGAGTATATAATATATGAAAGACTATTTTTATTGGGGGCATTATCAAATTTGATGATCTTTGCCATACTGGTTTTTAAATAAAGGTTAGCTTCCAAACCATTGAGCCTGAAGAACTACTATTTTGGGCAGTAATTTTATGAATTCTCTTTAACATTTTATTATAAAAATTTCAATAAAAAAGAAAGAATGGTATAACAGGCCCCCAGTACCCTATTACTAAGTTTCAACAACTCTCTTCATGTTACTAATCTTATTTTGTCTACACCCCCACTCCACCATTTGCTTGTTTTGCTGAAGCACTTTAAAGCAACTCTTAGAAATCAAGTTACTTCTCCCATATATACTTCAGCATAAGCATTAAGTCTTAAGTACAAAAAGAATCATCAAGGAAATATGTCAAGTGAAAAGACCAAAATGTGCTATAATAATAGCTGCTTTTTAGTTAACTGAAGTTGAAAAATTAAGCACAAGGAGATTAGACAAAGTACTGCAAGGATAAAATAAAATTCAAGCTGATAAAATATGCCAAGCTGGGAAACAATTTGGCAATTCAAAAGTAACTGATACAATGGACACACACACACACACACACACACACACATAGAATTAACAAATTTGACGCATCTAATCTACTGGGGGTATAATCTCTCACTGAAAAAAAGAATTTAACATGAATATAGCTCAGAAGGCGAGCACTATAATACGTTACTAAAAGGCAATAGTTTCAGTGTAAGTATCTCATCTAACCAAGGGTTACCTTCAAAAAAAGGTATCAAAATAGCCTGTAAGAAACCTTCCTCTTGAAAATAATAGTCTTTTCTCCTTAAATAACAATTCAAACAAGAAAAATGGGGATTTGTACAGTCATATTATATTTATATTACATACATCCTTGTCCTGTACTATAAAAAAAATAAGGATGCACCATTTTTTGCAGTAAAAAATTTCTACCAAAAAAACCTTTCTATTTTTTTCTGTTCAACATAGTACTGGCAGTTCTAGCCAGGACAATTAGGCAAGAAAAGGGAATAAAAGGCATCTAAATTAGAAAGGAAGAAGTAAAATTATCTCTGCTCACAAACATGATCTTATATGCAAAAACCTAAAGATTACACACACACAGAATAAACAAATTCAGCAAAGTTACAGGATATAAAATGACACACAAAAATCACTGCATTTCTATACATTAACAATGAATAATCTGCAAATAAAATTTTTAAATGCCACTTATAATAGCATCAAAAAGAATAAAATACTCAGAAATCAGCTTAACCAAGGACATGAAAAACATATTCTAAAAACAATGAAACACTGATGAAAAAAATTAGAGATGAAAATAAATGGAAAGCCATCAGTGTTCATTGACTGGAAAAATTAATATTATTAAGATATAAATACTACTTACAGTAATTTACAGATTTAATGCAATCCCTTTCAAAATCCAGTGCTGTATTTGGAGAAGTAGAAAAGATCATCCTAAAATTCATATGGAATCTCAAGAGATTCTGAATAGCCAAAGCAATCTTGGAAAAGAACACAAAGTTGGAGGTCTCACACCTCCTGATTTCAAAATTTATTACAAAGTAGTGGCGTAAAGACAGACATACAGACCAGTGGAATAAAACAGAGAGCCCAAAATAAACCTTCACATATATGTCAGATGGTGGTTGACAAGGTGGGTATCAAGAGCACTTAATGAGGAAAAATAGTCTTTTCAACAAATGGAATTGGGAACAGAGAATGTCTACATGCAGGAGAATGAAATTAAGCCCTTATCTTATACCATATACAAAATAGTTATCTCAAAATGGATTAAAAACTTACACTATAAAGACTCTTAGAAGAAAACAAGGACAAAGCTTTATGACATTGGATTTGGCAATGATTTCTTGGATATGGCACCAAAACTAAGAAATAAAACTGGACTATATCAAAATTAAAAACCTCTGTGCATCAAAGGACATAGTCAATGAGGTGAAAAGGCAATCTACAGAATAGCAGAAAATATTCGTAAATCAAATAGCTGAAAAGAGGTTACTATTCAAAATATATAAAGAACTGTAAGTCAAAAAACTCAAAAGCCCAAAATTTTAATAATTACCTGAGTAGACATTTCTCCTCAGATGATATCCAAATGGCCAAGTAGCATATGAAACAATGTTCAACATTATTAATCATTAGAGAAATGCAAATCAAAACCACAATGAGATTATCACCTGTTTGAATGGCCACTAACAAAACCCAGAAAGTAACCATGTCAAAGAGTATGTGGAGAAACTGGAAACTCTGTGCATTATTGGTTTCTGTAAAATGGTGCTGCTGGTATGGAAAACATTATGGTGGTTCCACAAAAAATTTTAAAAATAATTACCATATGATCTGACCATCTCATTTCTGGATAAATATTCCAAAAAAAAACACAGAAATTAGGATCTTGAAAAGATATTTGCAAACCCATGTTTGCTGCAGCATTACTCAAAATAGCCAAGAGATGGAAGCAATCCATATGTCCCTTGACAAATGAATGGATAAAGAAAATGTGATAAGCAGGAATAAAAGGCACAGCACAGAAAATACAGTCAATGATACCGTGAGCGCATATGGTGACAGATGCAGCCACACTTGCGGTGAGCGCAGCATAACATACAGAGAAGCTGAGTCACTATGTTTTACACCTGAAGCTAATGTAACATTGTGTGCCAACTATACTCACATAAAAAATTACAATTAAAAAAAGGGGAAAAATGTGATATGTACATAGAATATTACTCAGTCTTTAAAAAAGAAGATCCTGTCTGTGCTCCAATACCGATGTAGCTTGAAGTCATTATGCCAGTTACAAAAATACAAGCCACTTATATGGGGTACCTAAAGTAGTCAAACTCCCAGAAAGTAGAATGGGGTGTCACACACTGGGGAGAAAGGGAAACGAGGGTACAGAATTTTAGTTTGGTACAATATTGTGAACATATTTAACACTCCTATACTTTAAAAATGATTATGATAGTATGTTTTATTTTGTGTTTTTTAACACAATTTAAAAAAACAGAAAATAAATATTAGAGAGGATATGGAAAAACTAGAACCTCTGGTCATTGATGGTGGAAATAAAAAATGGGGCAGCATCTTTAGAAAACACTATTGTCTCAAAACATAAAAAGAACTGCCATGTGATTCACCAATTCTAGCATATACCCAAAAGATGTGAAAGCAAGAATTTGAACAGGTATTTCTACCTGTCTGTAGTGCAATTATTCACAATATTTAAACAGTGGAAGCAACCCAAGTGTCCATCAAGAGATAAATGAATAAAGAAAATGTGGTGTGTACGTATAACGGAATATTATTCAGTCTTAAAAAGGAAATTCTAACACATGCAGCAACATGACGAACCTTGGAAGGCATTACACTAAGTTAAATAAGCCAGCCAAAAAGGACAGATAGTCTGTAATCCCACACATATGTGACACCTGGGATAGTCAATTCACAGAGAGAGAAAGCAGATGGTAGTCACCAGTGACTGGGGGACAAAGAGAATGGAGAGTTAGTAATGAATGTGTAAAAAGCTTTGGGTGGGGAGATGAGAAAGTTCTAGGGAGAGATAGTTGTGGTGGTTGCACAATGATGTATTATTTAACATCACAGAACTACACATTTTAAAATAGCTAAAATGACAAATTTTGTTATGTGTATCTTACCACACACACACACACACACACACACACACACACAACCTTTCTATTTTACATATAAGTGTTAAACTGGCATTAGTTAAGTTTTCAAAAATACTGTTTAGTTTTGCTTGCAAGTGAAGGAAGAAAACCAAATCTGACTTAAGCAAAAGGGGAAAAAAGGAATTCAATGGCTCACATAATGAGAAACTCAAAACAACTGAGAATTAAAGCAAAGGTGAATTACGGGTGCTCAGCAAATAACATCAAGACTCAGCGTGTCCTGTTTAAACATAATAAAAACTTTACTATTTAATAATTAAAGCAAATAATATGATGTATTTATAATGCAAATACTATTTAGTATTATTTTTTCTAAAAAGTGAACGTCCACTTACAATAATACCTGAACTGATTAAAAGAAGACATCACAAGGATACAATTTATGATCAAGCAGCATGTACCATCCCAAAAGTAGAGCACACACCAGGAATCCAAGATCTAATCTCAATTTCACCATTCACGGGCT
Organism: Lontra canadensis; assembly: GCF_010015895.1. Classification (NCBI taxonomy): domain Eukaryota; kingdom Metazoa; phylum Chordata; class Mammalia; order Carnivora; family Mustelidae; genus Lontra; species Lontra canadensis. The sequence continues at coordinate 13,011,696 of NW_022631042.1, forward strand.
GTGAGACTGTGGACAAGGAACTTTCTGAGCTTCAGTTTAGCTTGCTCATTTATTAAATGGGGATCACTTCTCTGGATTAGTATGAGTTCCAAATGAGATCGTTAAAACCTGTCGCTGCTACAGGATAATCTAGTTTTAGTTCTTCCTGGGAGAAGAAACAAAGAGTATGTATATGCATGTGCTAGTATGGAGCAGAGAGGAGAACAGGGTAGAAAAAGAAAATGGCAGTGTCCCTTATTAATCAGATACACACACATACACACACAATCTCACACACACACACACACACACACACACACAGTGAGCAAAATACATTTGTGGCCATTATCATGATAGATGAGCCTAGAATTGCCTTAACGAGATTACTGTCTTACCACACACAATTAGAGAGGAGACTCACCATGCAAACACTTCATTCAAAGCAGATTTCGATAAGCAGAAGAGAAAACCCAGAGCTAAAAATGAGAAGGCTTTGCCAGTAGGGAGGAGAAAAGATTTACCCACAGGAACAGAGGAGTACAAAAGTGCTACCTCATTCTCTTCTATCTTCCCCAGACTCAGAGCAACCACCTATTTCACAATTTTTCTTGGTCTGTCCTGTTAACCTTCAACTGACCAACTGAATGGATCTTAGCGAGCATTTAGTAATTAATAAACACAGCATTACCAGTCAACACACACATTTTCCAACACCAAACTGTTTTCCTCAGAGGCCTAAGTGACATAAGAAATTCAACATATCTCATTCCTTTTAGTTCCACTTCTTACCCATCTTCAGGAGCCTATGATGCCTCTAATTCAGAGGCCTTCCAGAATTCCGGGGTTGCGGGGGAAGGGGGGGGAGTGACATGTTTCCTGGCCTCCTCCACAGGCATTTATGTTACTACTTTCTACACCTGACTAATCAATCACCCACTATCTATTTGCTTTCCATATTCCAAAATTCTGCAATTTCTCTCATCTGCTATACCTCTTTTTACATTCTTTGTCTCTGTAGATTTATATCTTTTTAGTTCTTTATTGTCATTTTAGTGAATCTTAAGAAAGAAGCATAAATAAAGGCATGTATTCAACCCACTATTCTTAGCCAGTAATCCAAGCTTGCATTTTGGTCAAACCAGAGTACTAAGCACTCCCATCTAACACTAAATTTTTGCACCTTCCCAATTTCCAAACATCCCAAACAAATCCTAACTCTAGTGTTAACTACACACAATAACTGATCTACTCTCCTAAACTATAAATAATTATCTATCTTGTGAATTTTCACAGCATTTTACTTGTATTTCTTCTGGCATTTACTTAGACCATATGTGCTAAATTTTAATGACTAATGCTCAAAAATCTCCCCCACTGCCCAAAGTTATTCACTTAACTAAAACACTTAAAATTCCATCAATCAGGGATTTATTTAGTAAACTAAGTGAACTTTTAAATAAAGCCCATGTTATGTGTTAGTTTAATAAGATCTTTCCTGCGTGCTCGCTTCGGCAGCACATATAAGATCTTTCCTGCTAGATCAAACTATGACCCATGAACTAAGTAAATGTAGTATCTAATAAATCAGGAAAGGAAATCTTGCACAATTTCAAGGACTAGACATCTGGCCTCTAAAAACGGAGAAAGCAGGATGTAGACCAAAGTGCTATGAATAATCTGCAGGTATTAAAAAAAAATAAAAAACCAAACTTCTAATACTTGTATACATACACTCAAGGTAAACATCAGGCCAAAGGTACACCAACAGTGCCCTCTCCTTACTTTAATGCATATACCGTAGGCTGCATTTATCTTCTAGAAATACGGTCTCATCTGTTGTTTAAACCAAAATCACCCCTCTCAAATGGCAATAAGGAAAGAGAAAATTAAAACATGTAATCTGTCACCAAGAGAGAGATGATTTAGAATCAGGACCATTTGGGTAAATGGTAGGCCCAATGATACGCTGTAACACAGGTGCTTCAGGGAATAAAGCGTAGTGAGATTTTGAAAGCCAGAGAGAGGAACACCAGAAATAGAAAACAGGACCCAAACACAGGGTTTGGAGAATATAATAATAAAATTGTTGACCTAACACTATACTTTGTCAGTTCCTTAATTCGTTAATCTCTTACTAATTCTGAGAGGACTCTAATATCTTTAAAAGATGCAGTATCAAGGGTCTTCCTTTGCTGCAGGTCCATGAAAAGGGGATAAGTTACATTTTTGAATGTGCTGTTTTAGATACCTACCTGTATTTTCACCACTCATTTCCAAAATTATACCTATTCTTACCCCCACAACCTATTTCATGAAACCTGTTAAGATTCTTCAAACCAGATAGTCTCTCTTGAACCTCCATAGCACATTTTTAATAACTTTTTTAGAATACTCAGCATATTAAAGTTAGTTTTGTACTTTTCTTAGCTTCACTCACCCCAAATATTCAAATGCCATACTGTTAATTCTCTGAGAGCAAGGACTATGCCTCCCCTGTAATAACGAATTGAGCAACTTCCACATAAAACTGAATAGAATTGAATACAATGACTCTTCTGGACAACTGACAGTAAATTTAAAAAAATAAAAATAAGCAAATGTACTTTTTTCTGGTTTGTGATATTCATTCCCTAAAAATTCCTTGCAAGCCTTATACTAATAAGTAAATATACAGCTAATAAATATTTATGGATGAAAAATAAATAGTTGGCAGTTGTAATTGTTACCTTTGCATTCAAAACCACATATATTTCCAAAACTTTAACTGAGACAATAGCATGATTCCTCAAGATACAGTTTTGCCCACTAATCATAAAATATCTAGGACTATTAAACTTTTTACACTTATGGTGAGATTACATAAATTGCAAGCAACTCTCCAGTACATAGCAAGTGCTATTTGCAAATGGGTTTACTGCTAATTCCATGTTGGATTCAGCAGTTCAATTTTGAACTGAAAAACTGCCTTAATAAATCAGAGATTGGCCAGCAAGTAATTATACCTTCACTTATTCCATTATTCTAAAATTGTTCTAGTTTACTCTTCAGTGACAATAGAAGCTTCTTGGTGTCACAATACAAGAAGTAAATCAACATTACTTATGAAGACTAAAGAGAATGATAAATAGTTGAAAAGTATTTAAATTTTTGAACAGTCATAATGCCACATCAATCACTGACTCACTCATCCATTCAACAAATATTTACTGGGTAATGATGTGGCAGGCACCATACTGCAAGACACATCAATAAACAAAAGAGACACACCTGTGGAAACAAGTCTTTAAACTGTCAAGAATATGTAGAAACAGAGCCACTGTGTAGAGCTACACTGACTGTCTGCTTTGTAACAACTGCCATTCACATAAACTACACTGAGAATAGTGCCCCAGTCACCAACCCTTCTAGGAACCTTCCCTCACATCCATGTAACTGTAGAGGGAGAAGTCGTGTTCCTATGATGTGGCTAAATCTGACTGACTCAAGAATTATCTAAATCAAAGTATACCAGTCATCATCTTCTATTTTCTTGAATTCTCAAAAAAAAAAAAAACAAAAAAAAACAAAAAACTCAGTGTTCTTCATCTCAAAACAGCACATTCAAAAATATTAAGTGCTGGGACTTTTAAGAAATACCTTGTTTGCTTAAGCTAGCTTAAGTGTCAGCTTTAGTGCTGTCATATAAAATCAATTTCAACTAATTTCAGTTCTGAATGAATAACCTTGGTTTTAGAGAGGTTAAATAACTTTCATAAAATTACACTGCAGACCTGGGACTATATACACCTAATGAGGTCATTGAGAACTGGTAGTCTGTCATCTTGGGCACATATATACTATGGTAGCCAGCCTCCCCTAATGAGCTCTGCCCACTGAGAACCACACTCTTCTGCAGTATAATTTATTATTGTATCAAGATTTATCTGTGTGAACCACAGAATATGGCAGACATGTGATATGTCACATCTGAGATTTGATTCTGAAAGACACTGTGGCTTCTATCTTGCATATCACACGCTCTCATATTCATTCAGTCTCTCTCTCTCTCCCCACTTACTCTGGGAGAAGTCAGCTGTCATGTTGTAAGCAGCCCTATGAACAGGCTTCCACTTGTGGGAACTGAGGCCAATCATGTGAGTGAGCTCTGCAGTATCTGCCAGCCCCAGTCAAGCCTCCAGATGATTACAGCATCTGAACAGCTACTCTGTAATCTCATGAGAGACTAAGCCAGAGTCACACCCATTAAGCTGTTTCTAGCTCTGGATTTCTTTACAATAGTTTGTTATTGCTACCATAAAATTATAAAACTAATGGCTTAAAACAATAAAATTTGCTATTTCACAATTCTATAGGACCAAAGTACATTGGGTTCAGCTGGTATTCTCTGCTCTGGGTGTCACAAGCTTGAAATTAAGGTGTTGGCTACCTGCATTACTTTGGAGGCTCTGTGGAAAAATCTGCTTCCAGAGTCATTCAGGTCTTTGGTAAAACCCAGTTCCATGCAGCCGTAGGACCAAGGTCCCAGTTTCCTTGCTGGCTGTCAGCTTCTAGAGGCTGCCCGCATTCTTTGGCTCCTAGCTTCTACCTCCACCTCACACTGTGAATCTCTGTGAACCCCCTTCTGCCTCATCTCTGACTCATGCCTTCTGACATCAGCTGGGAGAGGTTCTCCATTTTTCAGAGCTCAGGTACTACAGTGAGCCTATTCAGACAATCCAGGATAATCTCCCTATCTCATGGTCTATAATCTTAATCAAATTTGCCAAGTTTCTTTTGCCAGATAATGTAACTATTCGCAAGTCTTGGGAAACAGAACATGAGCAACTTTAGGGCCTATTATTCTGAGTACCATACCCACAGAAACAATGTGATTTATAAATGTGGTTTTAAACTTTTAACTTCCAGTTGTTATTTACTACACAAGAGACAATCAACCAAGATACCAAGAGAAAAGGTACTCTGAAATTATTAACCAGTATAGTTATATATAAGGTGCTCAATATATCACATATTTATATACACACATGCACACCTGTCAGGCACCATGCTTAATATTTTTTCATATGTTATCTCATTAAATTCTGCCAATAACCATTTATCATTATGTATAAGATGAAATTCCTGGTAACTGGTAGAGTTTAGATTAAATCCCAGTTATTTCAAATCCAGGCTACACTTACAAAACCTATTTTTCTTTTTCTTTTGTAATCTAATGTTTCAAGTTATAAAATTTCAAATAACAGATTTTTATTCTAATCATAGTCTTTAAAAATAAGTTCCCACAATTGGCTTTATTCTTACTGACTCCCTTCCTCCACAAAACATGAAATGCTTTAGTAACTGCGCGTGACACCTGAAATTACTTCTTCCCTGGAAGAGTAACATGAATAACGTGCTTACACCAGTGTTCACTTCATCTCAGTGCCTGTGCTTGCTGAGGTCCCTGACTCATGGTGTGTGTGTGGGGGGCTATATCCTAAGACCAATTTCAATCTCATCTTACTTGAAGTCTTAGCAACATTGAACAATGCTGACCACTCCAGCCCTAAAGTGCTCTCTTTTCTTTGCTTCCAGGACAGCACAACCTCTAGTGTACCCTCAAGTCACTGCCTCTCTCGGTCATCTCTGTGGTCTTCTCTTCCCATGTCCTCCTTACTTATCACAGTTTCTCAAGGTTCAGCCTTATTTCCACTCCCTCTGGGGGACCCAACTCTACAGCCCTTCATATTCAATTGCCAAGTATACACTGCAACTTTCAGATCTGCATTTTCTTCTTCTCCTGGATTTCAAACACACATAAGCAGTTCCCTATTACATACATACACTTGTGTCCAATAAACACCTCAAATTCAACATGTCCCCCCACACACTTAAACAATCATCCCTCAAAAAATCACTCCTAAAAGCCGTAACTCGGGGGAGCCCTACTGTCCACTTAACTTGTCTAGATAGCCCTGTTCCTCTCACCAAATCTCACTGTTTCTATATACCTTTAAAAATGGATCCTATTACTTTGTTCCAATCCTCAATACCCCAATAATTCTTACTGCCATCAACTCTTGCTTAACAAACTAGGTTGCCCCGTATCTAAGGTTGTGCTCCCAACTTTCCAAACCACTTGACATTGCTGTCAGCATGATCTTTCTAAAATGCAAGTTTGATCATGTTACTTACAGGCCTTCATTGGAGTCATCATTGACCTCCTGTAAAAGTTCAAATCCTCCAACATGGCTTGCATGACCATTTACTATCTGGCTCCATCACCCAGCACTTCTCTGTCTTCTTCCTTTGTCTTCCCTACCTCAAACTTCTTCTAGGAAAGGCTCTTTGATCTGGTATTTTTTTCACTGATCTGAACAAGCACCTATCCCCTTGATCTGCCTAATACCTAATATCATTCATATCTCAGCATATTTACTTCCTCCAGAAAGCATTCCCTAATCATCTCCCTCCAGAGCAGTGCCCCTCTTATGATTTCTTAGTACCTCATACTTGACCTGTATTGACTATACTAAGTCTAGTGTAAGTACTATCATGGTGTATTTATTTGTCTGTCTCCCTTACTAAACTATAAGTTTGTTATTTATCATTGTTTACCTAAGCAGCTCACGTACCATCTAACACCAGGATGTACTAACGGAGTATTTGTTAAATGACTAACCAAGTGATCAGACTTCCTCTATGGTGATTTTGATTTTAGTTAAAATAATCTCCTGAACAATAGTCATGTCTCCACAACATAAAAGAATTGCAGCTGTAAGTACAACAGTCAAATTGCCCATATTAACGTAGCATATTCAAAAGATATAAATGATAGGAATTTCAAGAATTCCCCAGTTTTTAAATGTGACTCTTATGAGAATTATTCCACATGGTATTAATGAAAATCTGAAAAATACAGAGAGCCAATCAGGAGAAGTATGGGAAAAGGGGCAGGCCTAGGCTCACACATTAGCTAAATTATTCCCCGAACATCAACAACACCAACATGTGTTACACACTGTTGTCTCTACAAATGAACAAGTCACTAAAAATCAAGTTATCTTCCAAGACAAGTGAAAAACAGTCAAAACCTAAAATGTTAACTCATCTAATATTTTCACACAGCAATTTCCCCAGGTAACATAAGTCATTGTGAAAACACTTTTACTGGTCTCCTTTCTATAGGTAGTGAAAACAAATGTATTTTTAACTTAACTGAAATATCTTCATTACATCACATGTTCAAAAAAAAAAAAAAGAGCATAACAGCATGGCACAGTTTTGATTCTATCAGTGTAAGAGTTCATCTATGCTTCAACGGATTTAAATTTCTGACACAGCTATTATGATATCAATAAGGTTCTTTTATTCTAGACTTAAATACCCTCACATCTAAGCATAATGTCAAACATGCATTTAAGAATATTAAATTCTTGTATTATGAAAGTTTCCAGGTCATTCAGAGCATCTTTCTTCAACTTTGAATAATTTTGAGTTATGTTTACATATGTAAAACACCCAATTCAAAACTAATTTTAGAAATTTACTCAAATAGATAAAACACTCATTAACGATGCCATTGTATGGCCAACAAAAAGAGGGAGGGAGGGGAAAATTCAAGAGTAAAAGACAACTACAAAACTAATCAAACAAGACAAAAGCAAGCAATTAAAATTTAAGACACAAAGCATTGCCAAATTGTAGTATATATGATTGCAAAATAATCAAAGGATAATTGCACCTCGCAAAAATAAACACTTAGCACAGAGCATAAATAACTGTTTCATGATGTAGCCACTTAAGAGAACCTAACATAAATACAGTCCTTGAAAGCTTAAAATGATTTCAAATTTGAACTGAACTCAAAAAAATGGATAAAATCTGAAAAGTAAAATCTACAGATGGAAGTCTAGTACTGTGTGTTTTACCTCTGGGAATTGCAGGCTGCACCATGATTCTATTCTTACATTACAAATCTGTTGTGTGGGGAGCGGGGGAGGAATAACTATGTTACAAAAAAAAAAAAAAAAAAAAGAATAGAACAAATTGTTGTAAGAACATGTAGTTTTTTAATGTGCCTTTATTCTTTACAAGTAACCTTATTCCTTAAAGTCTATTTTTTATGTAAATGGATTCATCTATATTTAAAACACCCAATGCCCTTCATGTTTCCTGATATGAGAATGATCCAGAAGTCACTGCTACTTGACTTATATTACTGTTTGTTTTCAAAATATATAATATCATAAGAAATATGAGGAAGGGATTCTTTTGTATTTTTTCCTTCCCCATCATTAACCAAACACTAATGCAAATCACTGTCAAGGAGAGGAAAGAAGAGACTGGTTGGGACAGCAGCTGTGTTGAAGCTCAGAAAGGACATGCGTTGGCAGGTTTGTGAGGTGATGCCTGTGACACAATGTGCCTAGATTTAGTCTGATTCCCGAATTAAAACAAAACAAAACAACAACAAAAAAAAAATCCACACACACACACACACACCTCTGTACTTGACCTTTTGCCTTTTAGAGAACTATATCCCTCCCAACAAAGAACATCTTTGCTTGAAATGTTTTAATTCATTAGTCTTATTACATTGTCATTGGGGGGAAATGAAGGAAAACATGGCCAAGATCAACTAACTCATAAGTATGTATCACAAAAATATCTTCTATATTTTTTATTACAGCTTAAAAGGAATTTTCTTCCATTTCCAATTTGAATTCAACTGAAAGTACTTAAGATAAAACACTGTGGTAGTCTGGATTTTTTTACCCTTTAAAATCAACATTTTGAGAGGTCATAAATGCAAAATTTTAAATGGCAGAACAGCAAATAAGCACACGCTGATACAGTACAGTTGGGAGAATAAAGGAAGTTAATCCATATGACAGCAAAATGGAACTTAAGTTGTAAATGAACATTGAAAAGAACTAAAGCAGGAATCCACAGAGTACACTTAGGCTTAAAGGAAAGGATATGTAATCATCTTCTCTTGACACAATAAAAGACAGACAAATAACCAAAGATCTAGACAGGCTTTAAGATGGGATGCATAGGAAGCAAGAAGTTGACAAAATTCAAACCTCTATTTTATCAATGAAGTAAGAAGTAAGGGTTTCTGGTATAAATTAGAGAGCAAGGAAGGTTGCTTGAACAAAGTTGTAGTGATCTATGTTACAGGTGACAAAAGTAAGGCTTTTAGACCAGGCATCAAAGCTAAGACTAGTTTTTACATTTTTGAAGAGTAAGAAAAGAAAACGAGTAATATGCAATACGGACTGTATGTGGCATACAAAGCCTGAAATATTACTCTCTGGGCCCTTACAGAAAAAGTTTCCCAACCCCTAGTCAATGTAGCACCTGTGGAAGGAGAAATGACAGAAGACATAAATTTGTAAAGCCCTTAATCTGCATAGCTATATGATCTATTCTCCAGCACTGTTATCTTTTCTCTCTAACGGGAGGAAAAAAAGTAACAGAGGCACTTATGAAAGAAAACTGTCCAGGTTGAATATTTTAAGTGCGAAGACTCTAAATTACAGGACACAAAATACCACCAGCCTATTATTAGACTGTAACATAAGAAGGCATAAAAAGTAAAACAAAGTGTTTAATCACTTAAAGACAGCAGTAAAAAGAATCCCCCAAGAAGGTTCATAATTAATTACTAAAAGAAATTATAGGATAATTAGTTTTTAAAACAAATTTGGAACTTCTGCTTCCAACCTAATAGAGTAATTGGTATAGGACTTACCCTAGCAACTGGAAAACTGGACTAACTTTATGCTACTGTTTTCAGATCCTGGACAAAAGGAGAGCAAGGCTGTGATCGCTAGGAAACAAATGAAGTGAGCTCTAGAATTATTGAGTCTTTCTGCCTAAATACACACTCTCCTACAACATAAAAGGAAACCCCAGCAAGGCATAACTAATGGTCTATAGATGAGTTCAAGGGACAAATCTGAATCAAGGAAGGTTGAGGTAAATGGAAGGGGAAGCAGATCAAAATAATAGAAAAAGGCAAGCTAAGCAGAGAAACAGTTCCAGAAATTAGTTTTTAGGATTTCTTGAATCTTTAAAAAAAAAAAATATATATATATATACATATATATATATAGCTATGAAAACATACAGTGAGACTCAAAGAGGCCAGGCGAAGAACAACCAGAAAGCCTGCAAACTGACCAATTTTCAGAGTTCACAACGAGAGCACTGCAACATATTCTAGCTTGAAGGCCAAAATGAAGAGATGCCATTGAACAGAGGGGCATTCAGTATATATCTATGAAGGACCATGCCTTAATGGTAGGGCTAAGCTAGTCTTACAGTAAAGTTTCCTCTGAAGCTTACCCCATATAGCTTAAAAACAAACCTTAAAAGGATCAAGTTGATCCACAAGTAACTTGACTACCTGACAGAACAAAGTGCAACATTCTTTACAGGAAGACAACAAAACGCATTTACAGTGTTCAAACACAATGGTCAGTATTCAATCAAAAATTATTATATGGGCGCCTGGCTGGCTCAATGGGTGGAATGGGCAACTCTCCATCTCAGAGGTTTTAAGTTCGAACCTCGCGTTGGATGTAGAGATTGCTTTTTATTTATTTATTTAAAGATTTTATTTATTCATTTGACAGACAGAGATGACAAGTAGGCAGAGAGGCAGGCAGAGAGAGAGAGGAGGAAGCAGGCTTCCCGCGGAGCAGAGAGCCCGACGTGGGGCTCGATCCCCGGACCCTGGGATCATGACCTGAGCCGAAGGCAGAGGCTTTAACCCACTGAGCCACCCAGGCGCCCCTAGAGATTGCTTTTTAAAAACAACAACAGTCATTTGAACTAGCAAGATGCAAAAAGATGATGGAATTAAGAGACAAAGATCTTAAAATATCTATTACAACTAGGAACACAAAGTCAAGGAAAACATGAACACAATGAAAAAAGAAATGTAAACTATAAAAATTAGTCACATAAAATCTCTAGAGCTGAAAAACACAGTTATTTGAACTGAAAAATTCACTGGAAGGGCTCAAGGTAGATCAGCCATTACAAAAGAAAAGATCGAAGGACCTGAAATAAGAGCAAACCAAAACTACCTAAACTGAAACTACAAAACAATAAATGAACAAAGCATCAGTGGTCCATGTGCCAATACCAGGAGTCTAAAATATACATGATCAGAGTCCCAAAGGAGAGGAAAGATGTGACAGAAAAAAAAAGTATTTGAAGAACGAATTATTTTTCAAATTTGGTAAGAAAGTAAAAAAACAAGCAGCAGCAGCAGTAGCAGCCCAGACCCAAGAATCTATATGAGCCCCAAGCAAAGCAGGAAGGGAAACACAAAGAAAACACACCAAGGCACATCACAGTGAAATTATAGGATAGAATGAAAAAAAAAAAAAGAAAATCTGTAAAAGAGCCAGAGGAAGACAACACACTAACAAAAACCAAAGATAAGAATGACCAGACTTCTTATCACAAACTACATATGCCAGAAAACAACAAAATAACTTCTAATTGATCAAAGAAAAAAACAGTTTTCTACATCAAGTGAAAATAAGTCAAAAACGACAAAAGAAACACATTTTTACCAACAACAGAATTTGTTGCCAGAAAGCCTGCGCTCCAAAACAACAAAGTCAGAGTTCTTCAAATCGGAAGGAAAATACCAGAATCTCTGATGTACTTAAAAAAAAAAAAAAAAAAAAAAAAAGTGCCAGAAAGGGTAAATACAGTTGATCCTCAAACAACATAGGTTTGAACTGTATGCAGCCACTTACACAGCTTGTTTTTATAAACACAGTACTGTAAGTGTGTTTTCTCTAGCTTACTTGAAGAATACAGCATACAACCCACAGAGCACACAAAGTATGTTAATTGTGCATGTTACCATTAAGGCTTCCAGTCAACAACAGGCTATCAGTAGTTAAGTTTGGGGGGAGTTAAAAATTATACACGGATTTTTAATTGCACGGAGAACAGCATCCCAACCCTCATGTTGTTCACCAGTCAACTATATATAAATATAAATTTTTCTTAAAAGTTTTATTTAAAAGATGATTGGCTATTTGCAACAAAAAGTAACGATAACGAAGTTTGTAAATCAGAAGCTATTTTTTTTAAAAAATAGCACAAAAGATGGAAGAGGGACAAAAGAAGTGATATGATAATAAGGATCTAACATTATATATGATGTGATCTATAATTTATAAACAGACTGTGTGGTAAGTTAAACATGTATATCATAAAACCTTAAATAACTACTAAAATAAGAAGACTAAAAAAAATCGGTGGGGCGCCTGGGTGGCTCAGTGGGTTAAGCCGCTGCCTTCGGCTCAGGTCATGATCTCAGGGTCCTGGGATCGATTCCCGCATCGGGCTCTCTGCTCAGCAGGGAGCCTGCTTCTCTCTCTCTCTCTCTCTCTCTCTCTCTCTCTGCCTGCCTCTCTGTCTACTTGTGATCTCTCTCTGTCAAATAAATAAATAAAATCTTAAAAAAAAATAGGTAATAAGTCAGTAGACTACTTCTCCACTTTATTTACTTTATTTATTCATCATTAAAAATTAGTTATTAAAAATCCAAACAAAATGGAATAGCAAAAATTACCCCATCCAAAAAAGGTGAGAAAAAGGAGAAAAAAATGAGCAAATAACACATGGAGCAAACAAAACAAATGTCAAGTGGAGGGCTTAAATCTAACGATACAGAAAATTACGTTGAATGTAAATGCTCTGTACTCCAGTTAAAAGACAGAAATCAGAATAGCAAAAAAAGCTAAAACAAATTATTACAATCTGCAAAAAAGATACCATTAAAACAAAGATGCAGAAGAGTAAAATGACTGAGAAAATATGTATACGATGTAAACCAAAAAACAAACCAGCTACTGAAATCAGACAAAGCAGATGTCAGAACAAGAATTAATATTACGGTTAAAGACATACATTTGATAATACTCTTAACTGTGCATATATCCAGTAAAAATATATGATGTAAAAACTGGAAAAAGTCCAAGGAGAAATAGACAAGTCCAGAATTATAGTTGGAAACTTTACAACTCCTCTTTCAGTAAAAAGTTACTTTCAGTAAAAAGCTAGTAAAACAAACAAAAATAAAATTAGGAAGGTTAGAAAATATGGGACCAATGTTATCAATCAACTTGACCTATTTAACATTTAAGAAACACTATGCTCAACAATGGGAGAAAACACATTATTTTCAAATATGGAACATTCACCAAGACAGACTACTTTGGGCCATTAAACAAACTTAAATACATTTTTTAATACTGTAATTTTACCAATTATTTTCTCTTAATGGAATTAAATGTGAAGTAAATAACAAAAAATTAGAAAAATTACCCAATATTTGGAAACTGAAAATTTTTTAAATAACACAGGTGTCAGCAAAGAAATACAAGGGAAATTAAAGAACATACTAAAATGAATGATATACATAATCAGATCTGTGAGATGTCAGTAAAACATTGTACTGAGCATATAGTCGATAAAAAGAGATTAAAGTCTATCAAAGGTACTTTCACTAATGTAGTAGATGGAAGGAAATACTAAAGGTAAGAGCAGAAATCAATAAACTAGAAATAATAATAAGAACACTGTTCACTAAGAACAGTGAAACCAAATGCTGGTTATTTGAAAAAAATCAGTAAAATTAGTATGACTGTAGGCAAACTGAAAAAAAGGAAGATACAAATATCCACTATCAGTAATGAAAGGGAGATAGAGTGCCAATCCTACAGATAACTAAAATATAATGAGAAGCTGTTAAAAACAAATGATGCTAATAAATTAGGCAAATTAAATGATTTAAACAAAAATTCAAACTATATTTATCATCAAAACAGACACAAGAAAATAGAAAATCTGAATCCATCATCCATTAAATTATTTCAATTTATAACTAAAAGGTTTAAATAATATAAAACCTCCTGGGCTCATATATCTTGTCTTTTGAATTTGCAAGATGTGTAATGAAGGCTTGGTCTTGATCTTATACAGATTTTTTTTTTTTTTTTACTAAAAAAAGAGAAACCATTTTCAATTCACTCTACAAATCCCAACACTGTCCTGATTCTAAAACCAGACAAAAACATTACAATAAAAGAAAATGGCAGATCAAGATTTCTCATGAATATACAGACGAAAGACTTCACCAAAATATTTGCAAATAAGATCGTGCAATATCTTATCGGGTGTTCTACCATGACCAAGTGGGTCATGACATAATCTAATATCATGGTAAATAGCAGCCAGGACAGCTGAGGTTATAGGGCAACCAACCAACTCAAACTCTAAGGAAAAACCAGGTGCCTTGAGGAACATTTAGGACATGAGCACCCTTCGGAAAACAGTGGGTACCAGTAAAAGTAATCCCCTATGGCTGTTAATGAATTGCTAGAGGCTAAATGTGTGCCAGCAAGAGATACAGAACCTACGGAGGCCACAAACAAAAAAGAGAAGGTGTATGTACCCAATGGTTCTTCAAAAACCTCACCAGGTATGCACACACACACAGAGATTAGGTGCAGAGTAAAAGGCCCCGGAAGGCACTCCTCCTGGCATGGGAGTGATGACAGTAGCAGCCACTGAGGGCAAGGCATAAAGCCCAGCCTGGCTCCTTTCCACCATCTCTAATACAAGAGGGAAAAAAGGCCTGAAACCACTGAAGGAAGTGCAATAAAACCTGCCAGTCTCTGGACGTGGCTGAAAACCCATCAGAGCTGGGGAAGGAAACAGCAAACAGAACAGAATAAAACAAAACCTATACCTCCGAGGGAGGAAGAAGAATTAGTCCTACAAAGGGAAGTAGGGAAGGGACGCTGAGAAATCCCCTTTCCCAAAACCCAGGACACAGCAGTTGCCCGGCCCACTACGACGGCTCTGTTGCCATACCCAAGACAATAACGGATCTGGGTAGAAGTGGCAGCACACTGGGCTTGAGTAAGCCAAACTGACTGACAACCACAATCTGCTTCCATAGTTTGCAGACCCAAAGAGAGATGTTTTTGATCTGCTGATCTTCCGAGTGGCACACCTGAAAGCTGGGCTATTGGCAACAGCCCGAGAAGCCCCCCGGTCCATAAGAACACCCACAATGCTCTTCAAGGGGTGTACTGGTCAGAGCTAGGACAACAGAATCAAGTGATGACATTCACTGTCAGTTTTCTGTCACTGACCCTGGCTGAAAAGCTGCAGCAGCAAAATGGATACCACCAGCGTATATCTGGGCTGAACCATAAGTGAACCAGGCCAAGGTATTTACAGGAACTTCTGTAAATCAAGGGCTCCACTGAGCTAGGGCCTTTGCTTCAAGAAGTGAGAGATACTATTTCAGGAGTTAGAGATACAGTTTCTCCCAAAAGGGGTCACTTCCACCCCTTCACGCGACACCAAGATGTCACTAAGGACAGGCCGGCTGCATCACTGAACAAACCATCTGCACTTGGTCAGTGCAATTTCTTGGGTCCTTTTCTTGTGAACTGTCAAGTCTGAGTCAAGCTACCCTCAAAACGGCAGTATCATGCCGGAGAGTTTGCAAGGAGTCTATGGGTCAGGTGCGTAGTTTTCACAAGACCTGAACAGCAGGCCTTTTCAAAAGAGATGCACTTGGTAGCTGGGTCAGGCAGGTGGCACTGCTGTACTAAGAAATGGCCTGAGTACCTTAGCAGCCCTGTGTCTTTAACTAAAGCTGTGATTTTCTTTTCTCTCCTCTAGGGATAATCCATTGTTTGTGCTGGATCACTCAGGAAGGGGACATGCAGCATCCCACGAAGGGAGAATCTCCTGTGAACTCATAAGCATTCACAGTGTAAGCATGTAGAAGTAAAAATGGCAATACCAAATATACATTTGGCAGAGGAAGCCAGAACAACAGTAATATTGAACAGGCCCCCAGACTCCACCCACACTCTAGCTTTTCTTGAATTTGACTGTTTTCCCCCCTGCGGGAACACAGACCAAGGAATTTAACACATACACAAAAGGGACTATAGCCACAGCTGCCAGGAGAAGACATTATTTTCTGACCTGGAGCACGGGGAGTATATCATAGTGGGGAAGTGGGGGAGGCTAGCCTGCGCAGGAGGACTGAAGTGGTAGGAGGCTTTTCTTCTGCTTGGCTCCTCACCCCAGGGTCAGTGCAACTTCCTCCCCCGTGCCTCCCAGCTCCTGCAAGAGCCTGGGCATCCTTACTTTGCCCTGTGCACACTGCCACAGCTCCACTGTGCAGCCCACAGAGCCTTCAGCCTCCCTTGCCACCTCCGGTGCTTTCTCCCCATACGATCAGGTAGCCTGGTGCTTGGGCACCCCATCCAACAGAGCTGTAAAAGTTTGAATTCCCCCCGCCCCCATCCTTGATGGTTCCCTACCATACTAGGCTTTACCTTAAGAAGCTGAGAATCAGAGGGTACAAAGAAGGGCTCTGCACCAATAAGCAAGACTTAACATATATGTTCAAACTGCCTACTTGACTTCAACAAAGAAAGCTATAATGTATTCAGTCTACTCATACCCATTGCTGACACCTTTTGGCCCAAAGGCTTACTGCCTTATTGACATAATAACATTCTTTCCTTCTCTAGCCTAGAGAGTAAGCATCAACCAAAGCATCATTCAGGCAGCTCTGTTCTAGGTCTCACTGCTTAGCCTCTAAATATTCATCAACAGGTAAGTCAGCAGGGGATCTACTGGCTTCCCACTTCAACAAGAGCATTTGCTACTAAACTGACCCACAAGGACACTTGTCTTTTCTCTTGCAGGAAGCTATGTTTCTGTCAACATCACGGCTTTATTCTCAAACTGTCAAAAATCAGGATGAGTCTACGATTTTACTCTATTAGCAAGCTATGAAGCTAGTCTGTTCTTGTCACGGATGCTGCCAGAAGGCCTAAGATGCCTTGGTCACCGGGAAAGGACCTTATTATCCATGACACAGCAAGAAGTAAGAGGACAGTTCACCTTCCCACCCAAGTTCCTTTGGCAGAGGGGCCTAGATGAATACTCTGTATACAGTGGATTTGCATTACAGCCAAATGACACTGAGCTTTAAAATTGACCATTTTTATAACAAGCAGAAGCAAGTCTGCTCTTTGGGGAGTCCTTACTGCATAGCTCAAGGTTGCTAGCTTCAAACACAACCCTGAGAACTGGTCCAGACAAAGAACACTCAGGTTTTTCCAATCTTGGTATACCCAGCAATACCCAGCAGACCCCAGGACATTCAGGAACGCTCAGTGCTCCTGGCAGAGTGCTTCTCCCAATACATTCCTATCAAATTTAATATCAGAATATATTATCTAGTTCATCAACTGACTTGGTTTCAGGACACAGAAATGAATGTGATTTTGCATAATAAACCACAAAGGAGAATTATAGAAAGAAAATGAAGCAGCAGAAGAGAAGCCACTGAAAAAAGGCACAAACATGACTGTATAATTCTGACATAAATGTAAGAGAAAAATATCAACAGAAAGCATCCATAATATTTAAGAATGTAAAGAAGAAGGTAAGTCAGTGAAAACAGAAACCCAAAAAACTTGGAGCAGGGGCCCAAGGGGACAAGGCCCCCAAAAAACATGCCAACATTAGGACAACAAACAGAAATTAAGAAGTAGTAATAGTCACAGGGTCCAAAATCTAGATTTGGATAAGAAAATGGAAGGGAAAGCCATGTATTTATTTTTATAATATATGTGATGCTGACAACTGACTTACAAATACATAGTGTAAAAAATGAAAATGAAAAATTTTAAAAGTCCAACTTAGGTGAAGTAGAAAGGTTGGGGAGGAACATTTTGTGGAGTTTTTCTGTTAAAAGAATATGGTTCTTATGCATGTACTTTATCTAATTATAATCAGTTTTCAATTATTCTCATACCAATAATGAATCACCAACATTGTTGACTCTCTGCTACCTTGGCTACTCCCCATTTGATGAAGGTTTCAGCAGATGGTCCATTTCTACTTTTCTGGTAAAACATTTGTTGTGAAAGAAATTTAAAGTTGAGAAGCCAAATGAAATTTCTGAATTGCCTTTCAACCAAAATAATCCTTTCTTCATTGGGCTTTAGTATCAGAGAGAGTTGAGAGTTAGCTATATTAAGTATTCATTGAAAAAGCACCCTTGAAGCCATACAATTTAAAAAGTGCATTTTTCAGCAGTTAGGAACTGCTTTTGCATATATATTTTACAAACAGTTTCAAAGCACTTTTCAGTTGTCACTAATTACAATATTTCACGAAGTTGAATTTTTTTTTTATTTACAAACTCAGAATCATCAAAGAAGTAGTATCAGAAGTAGACACAAACTGGACAAGAATGACCTGATATGAACAGTGCAATGTAAATGTGAACAACAAATCACTCTCTCACATTCATGGCTGTTCAAACTTAAGGCAACAGATGTATACAATTAAAAATCAAAGACTTTCATATCAAAAATGTTAGGAATTGAAATTCTTATGCAATCAAAATATTTATAACAAAAAACCCCAGAACTCAGTGAAAGGATTTTAATGGAGATATTTGGGGGCTTAGATTCATATCCATAACTTAGGTATCATTCGTAAGGTAAAACTGTTTTTCTACGTTATCAATTAGCTAATTAATAATTAATCTATAAAATTATTTTATAACATAATATCTAGTCTTAAGCCACCAACTGTTTAAAATTAGTATCTTCTATAAATACAAAATATATTAAATGCACAAGTGTAAAAATTTGTTACTATGGAAATAAAAATCTTTGTTAATTCTGACATATAATTTGACACTAATTTTTTCGTGAAAATAGTATAATCTAATTCTGAATCATGTATTTTAGATATTTTCATCTGTGTTAAAAACAAAACAAATGTAGTTAGGATTATCCTGCTAATAAATCACTAAACCAATCTGTGGTTTTTAAAAGGAAAACCATACTAAATGTTGTGTGCAATAAAAATAATTGTTGTTTGTGGTATCTTGTGTATCCTTAATCACAAGTCACTTACTTGCACGTGAAATAAAGTGCAGTGTCCAAGTCTGAGCTTTTTTGCTGCCATTATTTCTTACAGAGATAGAATTTGTTTTTTTCAAAAGAGTCTAACTTGGAAATATTGTATTACAGAGAGGTAAAGAAAACACAGAAATAAACTTCCACAAAAAGAATCAAAGCTATATTGTGTCCCAAAGAATGCTTGACTTGCCAAAAGTCATATAACTAATAAGCAGTGACTGAACCCAGATCATCCAATTTTAAGTCCCAAGTATCTTCAGAATTTTCCAGAAAGGGGGCCAACTATGGGGAGATGGGGGAAGAGGGAGGAAGTCACAGAGGTCCAACACTGGCTCTGCTACTAACTTACCTAGACTTTTTCAAGTCATTAAACTTCTTTGAGTCTTGGTTGCCTCTACTTCATAGGGATATCTTGATGATCAACATAAGTGTACTTGAACTCTTTGGCAGAAAAGCACTCTGTGTATTTCACTACATTAATGATTTCTTGTCCCCACCACAAGTTTCAATTGATGCTAATATCTTTCCTCCAATTTTAGTTTGAAGCTCTGGTTTTAGTCTGAAGCTTAACATAACATTGTGTGTCCATGTGCTTGCACACTATCTTTCAACATGGTTGGCACTCTAACAACATCCTTTTCTGCAACCTTCAAAATGCATGAAAAGTAGCACAACAACACTTTAATATTTAGCATTACCAAGGCCGTGCATAAAATTTTAGGAATTCACAACAAAATTTTCCACATTACTCTCAACTTCTATACAAATGCAATTCAAAACTCACATACTACTCAGCCAGCCCCCTGTGAAGCTTAAACACTACCAGAAGATTACAAACATGTATACTGCTTTTTTAAATTATAAAAGAATAATTCCAGTTACAAATTAAAAATTTAGCATACATTTTTAAAAATGAATTCTGATATTCCTAAAATAATGGAAATAGGTGATGATCAATATTCTAATAATTCAGTCATTTGCAAGGTCTTCTATTTTGTGAACACAGAATCCAGCCACTTCATATATTCAAACCTAAAAAAGCATTTCCCTCAATACTGAGAGTAGGTAAACAAAGTTAATAGAAACTTATTCTTAAAGTAATACTTTAATTACTTCTACTTGTTTTTATTCTTTTGACAATCTACCTTAAAATAATTTAGCCTTATAACTTGTGAAGACACATAACTACTAGTTTCCTTTTTCCTTTACTGCTTTGTTTACCCGATAACTTTCACACACAGCTACATATACTATTTAAGGCACAGCAATCCATTAAAACTGCCCAGGTTAAAAATAGAAATAGCCGGTTGAAATAAAACATTATGGCAGTTGATCATTATATATCTACTAAATAAAAGGGTTACCAAAGGTGAAGACAGAGAAGTAATCTGAAAGGAAAGAACATGATTAAATCTTTATACATTGAGACTATGCTAATAGTAATAGCATTTTAAAAAAACATTTTAGGGTAGAACCACCTTGGAGCAATCTCATTAATATTCTGAATGAATGAATGAATGAAGGAATGAATGGAATGAATGAACACCTGAATGAATACTGCAGTAGTAACAAGGTTTAACACCTTGAGATGCTCACAACAATTTGAAATACACAGAAAAGATGACTTGAATACAAACAAACTAGTTGAAATTCAATGTGGTTCACAGTAAAGATGCAGCGGCTTTCTATTTGTAGAACAAAGAATCTCAACCAAAAACATATAGACGACGAAAATATTCCCGAGTGCAATCATCTAGGCTTCAGAAAGAATATACACTTTCCACCATGCGATTCTTTCTTACCCCCCTCCACCCCCCTGTATTTTTTAATGTTTGGCACAAGTGAACAACAAACCAGAATAGAATACACATTTTTAAAAGACTAATTTACTCATATTCTATTTAAGAGCAGCAGACGACTACTTATAAATATAGCCTTTTAAAAAAGCATCCTTATATAAAACAGTGGAGGGGGGGAATCCCTGCTCTACATATGAAGCACGGTTTAAGCCCAATACAACTGACCAATCAAAATTAGTGAACGCACTGCATCTCTCTGCAGTGGGGAGAAGCGACAAGGTAGGCTGTCATTCTGCAAAAGCTGCCCAGAACAGGCTTTCCTCTGAAAAGCAGTGCCATTCCTTTTTAGAAACTGAATCTAAATGTTGTCTCTGGAGACAAGAAGCCTTCAGTATGTTCAATTACTTCATTACGTTTTTCAGACGCTTATTGATTCCACAGTAGGAAGAGTGAGAGACTGCAGCAGCCTCTCGGCAGCACCACACGTCCCATACGTTAGCAGGACCGCTGAGACAATGGCACAGGACAGACACATGTTTTCATTAAGGTCTTTTCTGAAGAGATGTTTATGACCCTCTTCCCCCAGTCCTCTGCTAACAAGTGAACAAAAATGCATCAGTCAAAACTGGAAAACGCTTCAACTACATCAGGAATGTATCAAATCCTTAGCGGAGGTAAGATGTGTTCCCTTATTAACAGTATAAGCTGCTTTTGAACTGGCATAGTGGGTTAAAATTACTTTGAAAAATTTCAACCTAAATTTTAACAGTTTATTTGCTTAATTCTATTTATTGCTAAACATGTATTGTTTAGATCGACTTCTTTTAAGACATAACATTTTAAATGTAATTATTTTTAGGATGCAATGTTAAATACCAAAAATTTTCTTTGTTGATTCACTAGGGAGACATCACCTTTTAAGTCACTTCGGACCTACTAAATATTCTTAATGTCATCAGGATAGTTTTTCTCAAGTGCTCAAAAAATGTTTTTATTTCTTAAAAGGACTGGGTTTACTATTTAGCTATTATTTATTATTCAGTTTTAGGTTAAGTTCGTTATCGGGCATGTTCACTGAAAATTATTTAGTGTGCAGTCACACTTTGCATTACCGTTTGCATTTCAACTGCATGAACAACCCATCCGTAGACATTTATAAGCATCTTACCATGGGATAGGTTTGAATCAGCTGATACTCAAACCATGTGCTAATAATTAAGCAAGCTACCATATTTCCCAGTAGGAAACAGTGTTAAATTTATTGTAAAGACAAGAGAGAAAGACAGTATGTGTAGTGTATGCTAATTGATCATAATCTCTGAAAACCTAGGCTAGCTTCTAAACGGAGAGCAGAAATTAGTTTTAAACTGCAGCCTCTCCTTCACGGTTCTATCTATAATGCTACCTCTATTACTGAATCACATAACATTTGCAAAATCTGTTAAGAAAAGAAAATACTTAAAGAATCCCTTAAATTTATGCATAGGTGGTGGCTCTACTAATACAGTTTGCTTACTTTGATAACAAATTACTGCGTACGGTGTCAAAGTCAACAAAACTGAAGTAACTTGTGTTAATTGCAAATTATTAGGAACCCTATTTCTTAACCATTTTTTTTCTTTTTCACAAGGGCCCACAGCAGCTAATTCAGTATTTGCAACTGACAATATGAAGAATGCGTCTGATCAAACACCTCTCTAGCTGCCTGAACCAAAAACTGCAGGATATTCTTCTGACACATGAATTTAAGACGTTAAGGAGTTAAAACCAGAAAATACACGTCCACATTACTGCTGGGATATAACACATGGACAGCAATCATCCTAAGAAGATGCTATATAAAATAGACACAAAAAGAAAAACAATTTAACTGCGAAAGCCTGAGAACAAAATGGTGAGCATTTTTAAAAGGGGAGTTTATACTTTAACATACCGGGATTGTGGAGCTGTTTCCTGAAGAAACAATGAGGCACAGAATGCCAAAAAGAGAATGCCATATATTAGCAGCAAGCTAAATAAAGCTTTATCATGTATTTTCTGCACTAAATATTCAGATATTCATAGCACTTGATATTACTAAAGGATTTTTTCATCTAAGTTTTAGGACTATGTATCCTCTTCTAATGAAAACAAATCAAATTAAATAGCAGATGGTTTTTATCAAAAGAACATGGACTGGATTTATAATACAAAGCAAGTTATGTGATCAAGAAATCATTTCAAACTAATGAGGACTGCTGTAGAAACAGATTTACATTTGTAACAGAAGGATGTCGAAATACATTTTAGAAGCTAGAAACCGTATGTCTCCTTTTTTGTTTTCACATGTTCTGGAAAATAAAGAGACACTATCATATATTCCCTCAAAGGGAAACACAATTCCTATCATTTGAGGAAGTTTCTCTTGGTCGTGACTTTTTAAGGCAAAACAAACACAAATATTTTGTACTGGTCTTTAGAAATCCATCAGCCAACTAAATCTCACAATTCATGCAGTTTGAAGTATTGGAGAGAAAATGAAAGAATTTCTACAAGACATGAAATAAAACACAGCTACTTCACTGTTGTCAGGTAAAAATTCATGTCAAAATCTGTCAATGACATCATGAATCAATTTGTGAAAATCTGCTATAGTGAGCCAAAAGGCCAATAAGGCAACAGCAAACAGGTAGGTCAGAAGATGCATGCACCGCACCACACTGTTTAACATTTACAAAAGAAAACAATCTTGCTCTAGAGGAGACGCGTTTTACTTAGTTACCCTCTAACTTGGCATTTCTGCTTTATCTAATTATAAATCTAACTGATGACAAAGACCTGATGTTTAATCTGTCAGTTCTGAAAATCTGGCACACTTAAAATTTTCCATTTTCATATGATTTCACTGTTAGCTAAGACTTTCACTTGAGTATATGCCTTTAGTGATACTTTATACCAAGCTCAAAGGAATTAATAATGTTGTCATCTGTGTTTCTGAAATATCGCCCCTAAAATAATATGCATAAATAAAATTGTATTCAAAAAGCTGTCGAAGGTTACACCAAGTGAAAGGTTAACATGAATCTTGGAAATTATTAGTCTTTATAATTTATGTTTGATTATGATTTTGCAGTCAAAACGCTGTACTTGAAATGTGAAATATAGTTGGTTGTATGATTTTATGTTAACTGAATATACTCATTACTGACATGTTAGCCCAGAAAGTCAGACATTATTTTTATAAATTATTCTAACCCTCTATATATTAAAATATAGATTTATATGAATTGGCAAAAGAGCTTATTTTTTAATCGTTTTTAATTGTTGTTTTCCTCAAAATTATTCACACCGGGTGATTTATTTACCAAAGGTTTCACATGGAATGTATAACTTTAAAAGATTCCTCAGAAAATGGGCTTCAGATACTCCTTTTCCAAAATTTCATGTTTTACTTTAAAAATCCTGTTTAAACATATAAAATCAAATGATATAGCCTCTTAAACCACTCCAAAAATGATTATTACTTAACATGATATTAAATTTCAATTTCCTTCTTCCACAATAAATGAGAGGGTGTGGTCACAAAATAAATCATTCATTGGAGTGATTAGTACTCTTTTACCAAGTTTTGTGGTGTTCTACTTTAACATAATGTCCTTTCTCATCCAATTTTTATTACATAAGTTTGTCCATTATGAAGTTTGACGAGCATTTGCACTACAAAATATGTAATATTTATCATTTGCCTACTTTCTAGGGGAGAGAGCTCCAAATATCCCCAAGCACACTGTAGACTCCTGAATAAGAGTTTCAACCAAGAACATGGACAAAATGGTTTTAAACAACTAGGGCTCTGTGCCATTTATCATTTTAAATGAACTCTTGTCCTGTTCATTTGAAATCTCATGAGAATAATTATACCTATGCTAATTAGGCTAGAACATATTAAAACAGCATTTATTACCCACCTACTCACAACACTTTAAAATGAAATATTAAAACACCAGGCTAAAATTAGTTTTGCATACTGGGTAGTTTTATTGTACAAAAAGATACCGTATCTCAAAAAGCCTGAAAAACCCAAATGAGGAAAATCTTTGGGGATCTTGAGTTATTCTGAACTATATAGGAGTCAAAGGGAGAATCCAATTCCCTGTTACATCAAAACAATGCAACCTTGCTGTCTCCTAATTCTACCTTTGCCATTAATAGTTTAGAAACTTAAAAATTAAGCCAAGTACACAATAAAAAGACTATTTTTTAAAAACAAGGAACACATGTTTTATACGTCATTTAAATTGCCAAATATCAAAGAGTTTATTCTATTTCACTTTCTAGGAAAAACACCAACTGCTCCAAAAGAATGTGTTTTTCTCCCATTCTGGAAACCAACATGCAGTCTGAATCTAACATTACAGTGCGAGATGACATTGATGACATCAACACCAATATGTACCAACCACTATCATATCCATTAAGCTTTCAAGTGTCTCTCACCGGATTTCTTATGTTAGAAATTGTGTTGGGACTTGGCAGCAACCTCACCGTATTGGTACTTTACTGCATGAAATCCAACTTAATCAACTCTGTCAGTAACATTATTACAATGAATCTTCATGTACTTGATGTAATAATTTGTGTGGGATGTATTCCTCTAACTATAGTTATCCTTCTGCTTTCACTGGAGAGTAACACTGCTCTCATCTGCTGTTTCCATGAGGCCTGTGTATCTTTCGCAAGTGTCTCAACAGCAATCAACGTTTTTGCTATCACTTTGGACAGATATGACATCTCTGTAAAACCTGCAAACCGAATTCTGACAATGGGCAGAGCTGTAATGCTAATGATATCCATTTGGATCTTTTCGTTTTTCTCTTTCCTGATTCCCTTTATTGAGGTAAATTTTTTCAGTCTTCAAAGTGGAAATACGTGGGAAAACAAGACACTTTTGTGTGTCAGTACAAATGAATACTACACCGAACTGGGAATGTATTACCACCTGCTAGTACAGATCCCAATATTCTTTTTCACTGTCATAGTAATGTTAATCACATACACCAAAATCCTTCAGGCTCTTAACATTCGAATCGGAACAAGATTTTCAACAGGGCAGAAGAAGAAAACAAGAAAGAAAAAGACAATTTCTCTAACCACACAGCATGAGACTACAGACATGTCACAAAGCAGTGGTGGGAGAAATGTGGTCTTTGGTGTAAGAACTTCAGTCTCTGTAATAATCGCCCTCCGGCGAGCCGTGAAACGACACCGTGAGCGACGGGAAAGGCAAAAAAGAGTCTTCAGGATGTCTTTATTGATTATTTCTACATTTCTTCTCTGCTGGACACCCATTTCTGTTTTAAATACCACCATTTTATGTTTAGGCCCAAGTGACCTTTTAGTAAAATTAAGGTTGTGTTTTCTAGTCATGGCTTATGGAACAACTATATTTCACCCTTTATTATATGCATTTACTAGACAAAAATTTCAGAAGGTCTTGAAAAGTAAAATGAAAAAGCGAGTTGTTTCCATAGTGGAAGCTGATCCTCTGCCTAATAATGCTGTAATACACAATTCTTGGATAGATCCTAAAAGAAACAAAAAAATTACCTTTGAAGACAGTGAAATAAGAGAAAAATGTTTAGTACCTCAGGTTGTCACAGACTAGGGAAAAATCTAAGTTTCATTAAGCCCACATTTAAATTGTAAAAAAATGAAATTACTGCCAAATATAAGAAAAAACATTTTAAGTATTGGTTATGTTGTAAATTTTCGATGTAAATGTCAAGATTAGATTAGGTCATATATATTCAATTTCTTCATTACAATGTATTTGTTGCATGGCAGTCTGTTAAAGTAATATTGTGTATATTTTGTCAATATTATGTCCATCAGAAGATATTCATGTAAGTCATATTTTCTAAATAATAAATACATAGCCTTAAAACAGTGTATAACTTTAAAATGTAACTGACACAGGTATCCTTTTCTTTTTTTTATGAGGTGTATTTGTTTCTATGCCACAAGCTATAGATATATTTATATAAATGACAAGTGGAATAGCACTTTAATATAAGAACAAAAATTATGGTCTCCAATCAAAATAATTCAGAATTTTCTGTCACTACATTATGTTTTCTGGTATAGTCTATTTGCTATATATTTGATGCATCAAAAATAATGAACTATGTGTGAAACTTTATCCTTTTTTTTGAATGCCGAAAATTGTAGAATTTATCAGGATTTTAAAATTTAAGAACCAAGAAACAACCCTGTATATACACTCTAAGATAGGGAAACTTTGAAATTCAAGTTTATTATGAAAAAGAGATTGATTTTCTAAGATCAAGGGCACTATGCCTATAAATATATGAATAAACCGACAATAAAGGGAAGGAAGAAAACTAAAGCACCAGCCTCTTTTCTTCCTTCCTCACTTTGCTTGAGTCTAAGCCAAATGTTCCGGGATTAATATAGTATACTGGTAAAAACCAGTGCATTAAAATAAACTAACTTCCTAACTTTATTTAAGTCAGTCTTTTTGTATACCAGAAGTCAGCTGTTAAAATCTGAATAAAAGAAAGAAAAAAAGACTTTCTATCATTGTAGAGAAGCTGCACAAAGCCAATGATTTCTAATTTTAGATATATAGCAACTTTAGAGTAATAAAATTTACACAAGTTTCCTATACTATGATAGCTTCCAAATGTTTCAAAGAACAATAGTTCTATTTCCATTCTTAATAAGTGGCAATAAATCTTGTCAATTTTTTTACTTTACACCACTTAATCTAACTTTAATCCTTGTGTCTCCGATCTTCAATTCATGTTGGAAAAGTATAAAATTACTAATCCTAACTACAGATAAAAGGTTTGGGAATCTCATATCAAACAAATATTTTCCAACTGTTATAATCCAATAATATATCAGTGAGTGCTAATTACCACTATATCAGAAAAATAGCAATAAGTTACTTTAAATAGGCAAATACAGTTCTTGCTACCTTATAATTGATAACTGGGCAACTTTTTATTCTATTTTTTTTTAACACTGTGTCCATCAAATCAAGTAACAACTCATCTTTAAATAAAATTTTATGTCAAGGAATTCAGTAATACATCACTTTTACATAAGTAAGTGAGGTTGAGATTTACCCAGTCTAGTTTACTGAATACATTAATCCTTGAGAGAAATGAGCACCATGCAATAGCTTGAATTCCCTGAGGTTACATGGGAAATTTAATGTGATTTATTTCTGATAATGTTATCATGTCAAATCTTAGCAAAAGAACAGTATCCTTCTTTCTTGTTTTCTACTTTCATGGAATTAAAGATATGCTTCAATTTGACAAAATGTAGCATAAGAAAACAGACATTTTTCAGAACCCTGTAGAGAAATTAAGACTTCATAGGTAAGGGTATTAAAATTTTTTTCATTCAGTAAACATATTTGGCACAGAATATCTCCTAATATAGCCATTAAAATTTTTTAAACTAATTTTATACTTAAACTTCCAAGCATAAATTATAATTGTATTTAGTTTTATAATCTTCATAAAAATTAGTCTATTTTTAGAATTTTCATATTAAGAGAAACCCTCTGTGTCTTAAATATTTTTAGTCTTCAAGTCTATAAGCATGCCAAAGAACTTGGTTAAAAAACATTTTTAAGTATATTTGCCTAAACTGCTTTCATGCCCTCTTGTGTTCTGTAATAAGAAATCTAACAAAATAATAAATGGCAAATATTATAATGTTGCCTTCTAAACTGTTATTATTTCTACGCTTGACACTGGAACAGACAATTAACAAGCATTTTTGCCCTCCTGTAATGGACTTTCAAGTATTCAAAAGTAACATCCATTGTTTTACAACAAAGAAAATTCATACCTACCAAACAACTTCTAATTGCTCTTTAATGTTAAATAGTATGTAATATGTAAACCAAAATAATAGTTATATTAAAGGATCAGCTTTTGAAAACAAGTCACAAATATGCTTAAAATTAATGACCTCAGCTTAAATGAGAGAATGAGAAGCTTAGACAACTTTAAGTGTTTGTTCTATGAAAAGGTGAAGTATTTTTATTTTCCTCATGATGGGCTTCACCAAAACGTGTGTGTCTTTCACTGTATTTCTAATAATTTTATGGGAAAAAATATAAATACCAATTTTTCATGTTAGAATGAAATCTGTAAATGCAAAAGCAACAGCGGTAACAGTAAACTCAATATGGGTCCTTCTGCCACAAATCACAGGCACAGGCATCCATTTATATATAGTTAACTGGGTTAGTTCTTCAAAACCACAGAAGTAAGAACTATTATTTTAAAAATAAATCAAACTTGAGCTCAATAAGATATGGAACTCTCTTGCTTGCTAACTCCAGGAGGTCGTTAGTCTACCAATTAGTCTGAACAGATGTTCAAACCTATTATGAAAGTTTAAGAATTTATAATTATGCTTTAAAAAAATGCCATCCATAATATTTCTGATCTCACCACGGTAAGTCAATTTTTAGGTATGTGGTCTACTTGTCTATTTTTTTAATCCCCCAAATAAAATGATAGCAAAATCTAAGTTCTCTGGGCATTAAAAATCAAACTCCTCATTTAACTGAGATTTGACTGAAAGATGAAAACCGAAAGATAAGAAAGCAGGTGCTTAGTAAGACTTTAGTCAACATAGTAATTTGACTACTTTCCAAAGTCTTCTAAAAGACTATTTTCCGAAGTCAATAAAACTTTTAGTTTCATTACACCTTGATTGTACATTTAAGTAAGCTTAGTAATTCAGTTAATATTTGAATCCTTACATTGTAGAAGGCACTATGTTAGGTACACATATTCATATTGAATACAGTCATTACCCTGGAAGCTTAACCTAGAATCAAGGTAGTTAAAAGTCTGGCAATACCTACAAAAAGGCAGAATGCAGTAAATACTATGGAAAAAAAAAACAACAACAATGTTCTTAATAATCTTAAGAAGAAAGGAATTATGTTGGATTTAAAAACAATATAAATAAAAGCATTATTGAAGAAAGCTACTGAAGCAGACTTAGAAATGGTAAATTGCTCTCTTTAGAAGGAAAGTTATACAATAGTGAGAAACTCATCTGTTAGGTTAAACTGGGGCCAAAGACAGAAAGAAGGCTTTAAATATCGGCAGAGATATTTGAGCAGGGGAATAAGACAATGATAAATGGGTTACAAATCAATCAATCAGCAATATGTAGAAAGGGTTGATTGAGTAAGACACGTAACAGGAAGATGAGAAACCAAATCGCTGGTTAGGTAAGACACAGAAGACGGGAAGCCATAGTCATCACCCCAACAGGTAATGAAAGGCCTGGCAAAAAGTGCTGGCAGTAGCTGTGCAAAGGAGCGTACACGTGTGACAGGTAACGTGAAGACAGAATCGATAGGGTATGTCAACTGACTAGAAAGGCAACTGGTATAAGAAATTGAAGAACAAAAATGATGGCCAAAAAAAGACTGTAAAAAACAGACTATCCTCAATGATCTAAGAACTTTCAAATTGTTTTGCATAAAGTACATGGATAATGAGGACAAAAACAGAAAGAATTTCTGGCAAAGCAAATAATTCAATTAAGTGAAATAAATGACATTATTCAAGAATGTTCTAGTTATTACAAACTATTCAAAATTAAAAATTCAAATTGATGTTTTAAAATATCTATATTTTGCATATTGGTTTATTCAGTTTTTCCACTAAGCCACATATTTTCTTCTCCAGTAATTTTTTAATTACAAAAATTTATCAACAATGGAAAAATGCCAAGGTATATAAAGTAAAAAATATAAGTAGCATCCTTTGCTCGTAATAATTATGAATATCTACCCAAGTCATTATATACATGTCTCCCTCATTCTTTTGTTAATAGCTCCATAAAAATAATTTTTTAAAAATTAAAAACCAGATAGCAATATTTCTAAAAAATGACAATGATAAAATATCAAATAGTTAAACCCTCTTCTATTATAATTAAATAATTTGAAGCTACACGTCAAGACCATCTTGAAAAAGGTAAGAAAGGTAACTTGTCAAATTGTGAGGCAGGCTGTTTTTCTAAATGGAGAGCAGAAGCAAGGAAAAAGACAGAAAATAATGTATTTTTTTCTTCCTTTTCACTAAATAAGATGAGAAAGAAAAAAAAAAACTGAAGAAAACTTGTGGAGCTTATTTTCTTTACATCTCAGAAAAGCACACTTGATGTACTCCTTGCAAATGTAAGCAATCTCCCTACGGGACAGCAGTGAACTCAAGAAAGCTAAACATGAGATTAATAATAAATGTTAGGGGAAAAGGGAGCTCAGACTATATTACAAAAGAGGAAAAAAAGGAGATAATTAAACCTAGACAAGGCAGGAAAAAGATGTAAAATACTCAGAGATACTCAGCTTTTAGAGAAATAAAATGGGAATACAGAATTGTGGGTTAGAGTTCATAGAAGAAAACTTGAAGACTGACTTTTTCTTAAGGCATTCAAAAAGATTAAAACAATTTTTTTTAAAAGAAACTCCAGTTAACAAACTGGGCAGATTAGTAATATAATAATATATTACACAATACAAAGTAGAATGCAAATCAGGATGACAGAACAACTCACAAACGTTTGGAACAGAGGGGTACTGAGATGGAGAAGTAAATGGAAATCTGGGCTCATCTTAATATGAAAGCTTTCACCTTTTAAAGAGTATTCAGTTTCTGCAGGAGAGAAAGAGCTGAGCAAACTTAAACACAGTATTTCTCCCCTTGCTCATGATAAAATAATGTGTGAAAATAATCCTAACTATCTCTGCCCCTCTATTCACACATTTTTTTTAAACAGGCCTCTATAAGCTGTATCCATGGCTTTCAAGTATGACAGCTTTGTACTTCCACCAGCAAGTGGTAAAACGTACTGTCATTCCTGTCACTGCCACCAACATCAACTCCTAGCACTATCAAACCCTGAAGCATCAAGTAAGATAAAGGAGGAGAGCGGACTCTATCTGGGACTGAGGTCATTTTCCTCACCCTGCTTCCATGACAGCAGTGTGTCATATATTTCTGAGAGGCATTACGCAAGGCGGGCTACCAAAGTACATCCACCAGTTTTTTAAGGCGGAAACTAAAAGGAGCAAGAGAATCTTATTACTCTTATTATGAAGTTCATAGATAACTGCTTTCCACTCAGACAGCTGTGGACATACAATAGCAGTAACAGAAGCACACTGAAAAATTTTTAATTTAACATAAATTTTTAAAAAGGTTAATGCTAACAAGTGAGAGTTCTGACCACCTTAGACACAGACTGGAAGAGTGAGAAATACATAGGAGACTGAATTATTTTTTTTAATATATATATATATATATATACACATACATACATACACACACATTCACATACATACACATACATACATACATATAGCACATCCATTAATATTACATACAATCCCACCTGTCATATACTGTATACTGTGTATATTGTATATTTGTTATCTACACAAAGATACGTATTTCACTCTAATATTGCTAATGTCTTAAAACAGACTGAAATGTAACAAATCAAATGTAGTCTACATTTTTATAGTTTTTCCCCAATTGTTAAAAAACTGTAGTCTTTCTGCTATTAAATTTTTTCCAACTATCATTTCTTACAAGCAACAAAATGCTAGCAAACTATAGCTACCTAACTTTATAAAACAGTCTTTAATCCATACAATACAATAATAGTCTGTAATACTACTTAACCTTCGATAATACTTCTCCAAAAAGTGCCTGATATATACTAACTGATGAGTAAATATTAGTGAAATTGAAATGAACAATTTTTAAACTGCTGACCCCATGTATCTTGTTTGGGAGAGTATTTTTCAAAATGTAACTCCCCTATATCAGAATATCCTATGGTGCTTCTTTGAAATTCCAATTTCTGCTCCTCCCCCCTTAGACTTAATGAATCAGAATATCTATGGTTACAGTTCTGACTAGTAAGTTTTAATAAGTACTCTCGGGTGATTTGTGCGCTAAAGCTTAAGAACCACTACTTTCTATACTAGAATATAGACTATGTGTCAAAGTGACAGTCAAGTAACCCATAACGAAAGGTACAGAAGCAGCTCTGAACTCAGTTCAGGCCATAATGCCTTCCTAAAGAAAAAAAAAATTTTTTTTTAAAGATTTTATTTATTTATTCAACAGAGAGAGAGAGATCACAAGTAGGCAGAGAGGCAGGCAGAGAGGGAGGGAGAAGCAGGCTCCCTGCTGCGCAGAGAGCCCGATGCGGTCAATCCCAGGACCCTGAGATCATGACCTGAGCCGAAGACAGAGGCTTAACCCACTGAGCCACCCAGGTGCTCCCTGAAGAAAACATTTTTAAGCTTACTTCATTTTAACTAATAAAATTTTAGTTAAATTATATATACTACAATCCAGCAGGACATTTGCTTCCTAAGAACTAAAATTTATTCATTGATTCATTCACTCATTCATCCAAGAAATATTTTTAAGCATTTACTATGTGCCAGGTATAGAAATAAGAACCAATGAAGTTTGAAATGAAGTTTGGCTTTCCCTGAACTTAGAGATGATGGTAAGTGCTAAGAGAAAGTAAAGCATGGTAAGGGAAGAGAGTGATGAGGGTTTATTTGTGTAGCACTGTCAAGAAAGTGAACTATTGACGCCCAATAAGTGTTGTCACTTAAGAGAATGAGCATGGCTTTACAGCTTTACACAGTCCTACAGTTATTAAGTTAGATGGTCCTTGAAGAACTGATGACTTATACTCAACAGGTGCCCTCTTCCCTGGGCATTTCCCTTTCAATGTGTTTAGTTGTTAATAACTCTTACATTATTTTCACGTTAGGAGGAAATTAACTATGGAAATAGGAATATTAATGACTCAGAAAAAGGTCTAGCTCAGTAGCTGGCATATAGTAGATGTACTAAAAGGCTCGTTGACCTATAGCATTGAAAACTTGAAATAGGACTGAATTTTGATTTTCTCTCTAGAATTCCACACACTATCTCAATCTGCAGTGTTCAGTTTTCTCTGTGAGAAATCTTTCAATAATCACAACTGACCTTATTGAACACTTACTGTGATAATAAATGAGTTACTGTGTTAAATCTTTAGATTATCATCTTACAAATCCTCATACCAACACTCTGAGGGAATTCTTGCTGATATTTTCCCTCTGGATGAGAAAACATGCTCAGAGAAGTTAAGTGACCTGCTCTGCTTCACATAGCTTGTTGGAGATAAAATAGGTTTGGAGCCAAGGTTATCTTCCTAACGTTTTATTTCCCTAAAAGAAGCTATCTAGGCAAAAAGTTTCATTTAAAAATCATACAGTCAGAAGATTAAATGGTACCAAACATGAAACATGACACTATAAAGTGCTATTTACTTTTTCTTCATTCAAACAAAATACTCAGTTAATTGTAAAACTGCACAGCTACCATTTGTTGTAATGTTACTTTATTCTATCCAAAAGGTAAGTACTATACAGGCACATTTTTGCTCATTTCAAAACAAAACTTCTATTAAAACATAATACTATCATGAGGAATAAGAATTACTTTTAAAATAATTGCAGTGGGGATGCCTGGGTGGCTCAGTCAGTTAAGCTGCTGCCTTAGGCTCGGGTCATGATCCCAGGGTTCTGGAATCAAGTCCCACATCGGGCTCCCAGCTCAGCGGGGAGCCTGCTTCTCCCTTTGCCTGCTACTCTCCCTGATTGTGCTTACTTGCTCTTTCTCTCTCTCTGACAAATAAATAATGAAATCTTAAAAAATAAAAACAAAATAAAATAATTGCAGTGAAAATACTAAAAACTATATTTTGTGCATCTTTTGAGCACATATCACTCAGATGTCACTTAGGTAGATGTCACAAATTTTTTTTGTTATTATAATTTCCTCTGTGCCATAAACACAAGTAGAGAATATTTGGCTCCTCTTTGATAATTTATGACAACTTTAGTTTCCTATCCTGTTTTATAATAATTAAGTGACACTGATAAAAAATACTTCAAATGGTATTGCAGAAACACCACCTTGGAAACATTTCTTATTAACTTTTTCACTAAGAATTCTTTCCAACAACATTGATATTAATTAAGTTATCACTCTCACTTTTTAGCATTTCCACTGAACCACAGAACCAATCCATAACAAGTTATCAATGAAAAGGCACTGCTACTAAATACAATTTAAATATATAAAAACAATAGTACAGGTAATTGGATAGAGCCACCTTACAGAAAAAATTTCCAAATAATATATTCCAGATAAACAATGAATTTGGTTTAGGATTTCCTAGAGTCTCATAAAGTCCAATGAAATTGTGTGCAAAATTCATGGGAATTTTGAATATGTGCTTTTTCCCTGGAGCAAACAGTTACAAATTCATTAAGATTCTCACGAGAGTATCTAAAAACTAAAATCCAAATCTAAATCCAAATAGAAGTCCAAAACTAAAACAAAAACTATTATGAAAGTAGGAAAGCAAAATTGGTAAATACTACATGTTAATTATATCCAGTCTTATTTTAAGGAGAATGTAAGACAACTTTTAAAAGCATATAATTTTAGATACAACTAAATGAAAAAATAATGAAATCAGAGCAATAAGGAGTAAAAGAATGAAAAATAAAAACAAAATTAACCTTGGTATAAAATGTAAAAAACAAAATGCTTATCATTAAGCCCTGCATTCTTATAAGAAATGAGTAAATGAGTAAAAAATTGTCCCTATATTTTCTATAAGATCATATAAAAAAAGAAAAGGAATTACATGACTATTGGCACTGATAAAATAAAAATTCTCTCACTGTTCAATAGAAATACTAAGTGTTCATAATATTGAAAGCAGATTGCAACGCCTTTCATGGATCTTCTCAGAAAGTACATAATGTGTAAACAATGTTTTTATAACTTTACTTTTTTTTTAATGCCTTTTTTTTTTAAGATTTTATTTATTTATTTGACAGAGAGAGAGAGATCACAAGTAGGCAGAGAGGCAGGCAGAGAGAGAGGGGGAAGCAGGCTCCCCACTGAGCAGAGAGGCTGATGTGGGGCTTGATCCCAGGACCCTGAGATCATGACCTGAGCCAAAGACAGAGGCTTATCCCACTGAGCCACTCAGGCGTCCCTTTTTTTTTTTTTTTAATGCTTTTATAAAAGATTTATTTATTTGAGAGAGAGCGCACACACGTGAGCAGGGGGAGGGGTAAAGGGAGAGACAGAGAAACTCAGGCAGACTTCCCCCTAAGGATGGACCCTGAGATCATGACCCAAGCCAAAATCAGTATCAGAATTTCAACCCGCTAAGCCACCAAGCAGCACCCTAATGACCTCCTAAGTTTATTTTTTAGTAATCTCTACACCCAACCTGAGGCTCAAACTTACAATCCGGAGATCAAGAGTTGCATGTTTTAAAGAGAGCCAGACAGATGCCCCTTTATGACAACTTTAAAGACAACTGAAGTCTCAGTTACTGATGTCCTCCAGTGTACAAAAATGGCCACAACAATCTCACAGAAAAGGCAAGAAGTCTCATAAGGCTGATTATAATTTTCCTCAAGTACAATAATGGCATCAAACTAAAGGGAAATTCAGTAAAAAGAATTATTATATAGTAATACAATATAATTTTGGTTTAATCCAAAGGATTCCAGAAAATTAAAGCAATGGATCTCAACCATTTCACACACATCTAAGGGGTCAATCAGACTGGCCGGAAGAGAGATGTGGCACTTCCAAATGAAAATATGACAGGTGTTCTTAAAAGCAAAACGAAGTCTCCAGTTAATTTGCCCCGCTCCCCAACCTTCTGAGATTCTCTAATCAAGAGAAATAGACAGACTGATTAGCCATCAGAAAAAAGTGTCCTTGGGGTGCCTGAGTGGCTCAGTTGGTTAAGTGTCTAACTCTTGATTTCAGGTCAGGTCATGATCTCAGGGTCATGAGATCCAGCCCCATGTCAGGCTCTGCATGCAATACAGAGTCTGCTTAGGATTCTTTCCCTCTCCCTCTGCTCTTCCTCCCACCCTGCCACACTCATGTCCTGTCTCTCCAAAGAAGGGAGGGAGGGAGGGAAAGGAAGGAAGGAAGGAAGGGAGGGGAGGGAAAACTGTCCTTAAATTTTCTCTCTCAACAAAATTCTAGAAAAAAATAATTGGCAGAAAATTAGTTAAGTGAAAAGCCATAAACACGAATAACCATCTGAGCTGAGGGAAAGACTAACATCACAACACTCCACTCTCGCACAGAAGTGGTTGTTAGCAAATTCTGAAACGACAAGTTAAAGAACTGAATTTTCATCAACTAATTTGAAGATAAATCTACGTTGCCTGAAATATCTCATCATCATTAAAATATCTACCAATGATCCAAAGATACAGTGAGAACAGATACAATAAGAGCTAAAAGAAAAGAACTGAGCCTTCAACGACATGATAAAAGATACCATATAAATATTTCATCACTGTTGTTAAATACAAGAAATGAAATATGAGTAGCTTTTACTTTTAAATATCATATTCTTCTATCAGCACCATTTATATTAAACACAACTAACTTCTCAAACTACTTAAATGTTTCTAAAAACTTTTATAACATATGTCATAGGATCTAGTAGGCAAATTCACAAAGTGCCCAGATGAATGTGCCAAGCAGCAATAACTGTAAAATCCTAGTTACTTTAACAAGCAAGTCTGTTATCTTGGAGACCTTAAAAAAAAAAAAATCATTAAAGTACTTTAAATGGCCCATTATAATAGCATTTAATCCTCACCTGCCCAAATTTGAACATTTCATAAAAGGTTTGAGTTGGATAAACTTACAAAAGTGGTGGTGGTAATACAAGTATGTCTACATCAATATCGTAAGGCAAAACAGGACCGCAATCAGAGTAGAAACGAAGAACAATGGGGCTCAAAGTAAAGGGAGCACAGGCCCAGCAGCACCCCTTCATCTGCAGTTTTGCTTTTTGCGGTTTCGGTCACCCTGGTCAGATCACAGAAGCAGGTGATCGTTCCTTTGACCTATCATCGTAAGGCTGGTAGCAGCCTCACACTACATCACAGCGCCTGCTTTGTTCACCTCACTTCACCTCAAAGTGTAGGCATTTTATCATCTCTCATCATCGCAAGAAGAAGACAGGGTATAAGCAAACCAAGTATCTTGAGAGAGACCATATTCCCATAATTTTTATTACAGTGTAATGTTAGAATTGTTCCCTTTCCTAATTATCAATGTTAATCTCTTACTGTGCCTAATTTATAAATTAAATTTTGTCATAGAGGGCCGCCCGGGTGGCTCAGTGGGTTAAAGCCTCTGCCTTCGGCTCAGGTCATGAGCCCAGGGTCCTGGGATCGAGCCCCGCATCAGGCTCTCTGCTCCGCAGGGAGCCTGCTTCCTCCTCTCTCTCTCTGCCTGCCTCTCTGCCTATTTGTGATCTCTCTCTGTTAAATAAATAAGTAAAATCTTAAAAAAAAAATTTTTTGTCATAGATATATATGTATAGGAAAAGGCATGATACATATTGGGTTCGGTCAGTACTATCTGTGGCTTCAGGCATCCACTGGGGGCCTTGGAATGTACCCCTACAGATGAAGTGTGTGTCAGGGGGGAACTACTGTACCTGGAAAAGCTGCAGAAAGGAAACAATTAAGACGAACTTTGACAGCATCTGGGCAACAACAGCATATCAGGCAGAGACAACAAGCATGAGCAATTACAGAGCCAAAAGAAACAAACTCTTCAGATGGGACCAATTCAATTTGGCTGGTGCACAAACTATGAATATGAAAGCAGGGAGAGATAAAGCTGGAGAACAGGCTATATTCATGTTTTATCAGGCAAAACACTTTTTTACTTAAACCCAAAGCCCAGTGAATGTCTTTCCAGATTTGACAGTGTGTGATGACATCTAAAATACATATACTTATACTTCCTATCATCCTAGTTTAGGCCTTTAACACGAAGACCACCACGTCAGCCTCTGACTTGGTCTCTCTACCTCAAGCTCTCACAATTTCCATTTTCCACTTCCTAAAATACAATTCCACTCATTTCTACCCCCATCACAGAAGATCTTTCATCAGATACCCTTCACTGAGACTTAAAATACAACATGATATTTAATAGAAAGTACTTAAGTCCAGAGGGGAGCAGAGTGGGGAGATGGGAGAAACAGGTGACGGGGATTAAGGAGTATACTTGTCATGATGAGCAGAGGGTGATATACAGAAATGTTGGGTCACTAGACCGTACACCTGAAACTAATATAACAATGTATATTAACTAACTGGGATTAAAATAAAGATGTAAAAAATTAAAAATTTAAAAAAAAAAGAAAATAACTAAATTCCAAAGAGTAGTAGTAACAACTCAGTAGTGTTCAAATGTAGAATTAGAGATACCCTACAAAGTTATACAAAACGCACAGCCTTGAGAAAAATGTCCATGGAAAATGCAATATGTCCAATTCTATTTTCCTATTCAAAACAATAAAAAAGAAACACTGGAAAAATAGTAATTAAAAAGTAACTTTAAAACAAATAAATGCAACCCCCCAAAAAACAGTTAACCCCAAGATTTAAAAAAGGAAAATAAGAATAGACAACTGACACAATAAATGTACATTATACGATGAGATTTTTGTGAAAAAGAAACCCATTAAGGACTCAAATAAAAGAATGTATTATGAAATATTAGGGTATTTCCAATGTGTGGTGAAGTGATGGATGATTTGTTAAATGATATTGGGGAAATAATGAAATGCTGGAAAAATAAAGTGGAACACTTGCCTATTCCCAAGGTCAGTGAATGCACAATTCCAGGAAGCACAGTTGACGTAATATTTCACGTGACACTGATTGGTACCGCCTGAACTCATGACGTGAGGCAGTTATGAATGTACCATGCTTATGTGTTAAAAGCAAAATGTAAATCCTTGACTATATTTTTATCTTGTAATATTCAAAAAGAACACACTGAAATCCCAAACCAGTCTCATATTTTAGCTGGGACAAACATTTGTTCAAAAGAAAAATGCAGGCAGCATCAGAGAGGAGGCACTATAACATTTTTTTAAAGTTTTTTTAAGTTATACAAGTCGACTTCCACTGACAATTAAAATTGTTATAGTCCCTACCCAAAGTTTATGGAAGTCCCAAATTCACACAATAATTTTGTCTCACAGAACTTTGGTTTTCATCCACCAGAATACAAGCAGAGAAAGGAAATAAGTACTAAGTTCAAGTAGAGGTCCCCTTCTTACTAGCTGCTGGCTCCTGGGAGTGTTACTTAATCTCATGAAGACTGTTCCCTCATCTGTAAAATGGTAACATCTACTCAGGGGACTGTTGTGAAGCTTCAGTGAGATAAAGTGTATATAATACTTAACATAGTACTTGCCAACAGAAATCAAATGGCAGGTTTTATCTTAAAAAATTAATAAACATACTTTCAATTCAACTAAGTGATACAGTTATAAAACAGGAATCATTATAGATGATTACTCTAGCTCCTCAAAAAAGTACAACTTCTAGCTTCAGTAGGAATTTGAGTCTTGATATTTACTTTTCTTAAATGTTTTTTATTCTCCTCCAGTAGACATCTCTAACCTGAAAATCTTTATAGTAATACAGTAATACTTCAATATCTTATTACCATAAAAATGCACAATGAGCGTACATTATATGATGTGTGTATTTATATATATGATAGCATTTTTGCACATTACAACAGTAGAACACCGCCACAGATGATGTATACCCAATATGACCTTCAAAGTATCATAGAAATTTGTTCTTTATTTCTATTCCTAAAGAAAGAAAAATAAGAAGA
Organism: Lontra canadensis; assembly: GCF_010015895.1. Taxonomy (NCBI): domain Eukaryota; kingdom Metazoa; phylum Chordata; class Mammalia; order Carnivora; family Mustelidae; genus Lontra; species Lontra canadensis. Next base: position 13,052,319 of record NW_022631042.1, read on the forward strand.
AAGCAATATTTGGAGGATCTGTAAATTCTCTCATTAAATCTACCCTACAGTCCTTTGAAGCCTAAGAGAAAAGTTAACTTGTTGATCTTCACGCAGTTATCACGAGAAATGAAATGGATTTAAACCAAGGTCTAGACAGTTTCAAAGCCTGTGTTCTCCTATCTCTTAATTACATAACAGAAACAATTATGATATTTTATGGTATAATTTTACGATATTTTGAAGTCTCTAAAGTATTAGTAAAGTGAATATTACCTTGATGAAAGAAAAGTTTATGAATACTGTGTTGTTCTGCTTATTACATTAAAATAAGTAGCCTCTGTATACCCATTCAACAAGATTTACTCATAAGTTATTTGCCCTCAGTAGAAGTCTTCCCAAAAACTTTCAGTTTTTATTTTGCTGAACAGTTAGCTCACTCTAAAATATCAATCTCATTATTTAGCTGTGGGTGGAAAGCCTCTATTAGGTGACTATTCTTAAGTATCCCCAAACCTTATAAGGAAACAGCAAACAAAATACATTCTATCCTTTACCCTCTGTCAAGCAATTACCATAGCTGGAGAAAACCCGGCAGAGGTTACTCCTCTCCTTCATCTTCCGAAGAGGAGATCATCATCTTGGATGGTATTCCATTCCCAAAGCATGACTGGATCAAGCTGAAGGATGCAGGTCATCATACAGCACATTCCAATCAAACACCAACTTATCCCACTAACACTCTCACTCTTTAAACTGTAGATAAGTATCTTAACCACTCATGTTCCCCTCTCTGTCCCAAGATAAAACTTTTCCTCAAGTCTCTTCCAAGTGAAGGTTTGGATTCTACAGATCACTCAATGATCTAATGAATCTCCCAAAAAATAATATGACCGATTTTCAAACTTCTTTAAGCAAATTATTTTACCAAACCCAAAATTTATAAACAATATAAAATCAGGTTACTCTCAATGAAGTAAAACTGGGGGATCAGAGTCAAGAAATACAACATTCCTTTCATCCAAATGGATGAATCCTCGGGCTCCTCAGGACACAGTGTAAAACAAACGTGATTTTGAGCTACTAACTTTCATAGGACACTCCATAGAAAATATTCTGCTCACTGCATCAAGATCCTAACTAAATATTATTCTTATATCTGTCAGAAATTAAGTATACCTATGACTCCGAACCAGACTCTACCACATCTGTAATCTGACCTGGCAAAACATGCTACAAGAATCCAAAGACCAAGAATGGATTTTATCAATCGCATAACTCAAAACAGTCCTAGAGAAGAGCACAAAATAGGGTTTAAAATGTATCTACCAGCATTGAAATATATGTAGATTATACAAATCTGGTTAGGGCAGAAAGTTTCCTTTAATTTCTAAATTATCTGTGTAAGAATCTTTAATATGACTTGAGGCCACTACTTATTTCTTAAGAGCAAAAGGAGGAAAAATGTAGCATTAGTCATGATACCAGAAGAGTGTGCAGGGTATTTTATATTTTACACTTGTTTACTTTAAAATCACAATAAAATCTTTAAAAAAAATAAAACCACCAGTGAACCTTTTGTATCTGTGTACAAAACCAGTGTCTGTTCCCCATATAACTGTGGCACTTTTTTCTTCCATGAGGAGAGAAAAGACACATTAAAACACTATGAGTATGTAGGTGGGTACGTTTTGTTTTGACTCCAACCTCTTCCTAGGGCAGACTTTTAAAGATCAGTCATTCTCTTTCCTTCAAAAACAAATAATCTTCCTTTCAGATAATTGATTTGGTAAAAATGCTATATGTATTAGTGTTTTATTTGCTACATAGCAAATTACCACAAACTCAGAGGCTTTGAAAACTACCAATTTATTATCTTACAGTTCTGGAGGTTAGAAAACCAAAGTGGGTCCCAGGGGGCTAAAACCAACTTACTGACATGGCTGCATTAGTTTGAGGTTCTAGGGGAGAATTAAAGTTGTTTGGCAGAATTTAGTTCCTCGTGGTTATAGGACTAAGATCATCCCCACTTCCTTCTTGGCTGTCAGCTGAGGACAGGTCCCAGCTTCTAGAAGACATCTGCATGTCTTGGCAGATGGGCCCCCTTCATCTTCGAAGCCACCAAATCTGGTTAAGTACTTGGATGTTTTAAATTTCTGCTTCTTCTTCCAACATTATATCTCTCAGACTACTCGTCAACCTTCCTGTTCTACTTTTAAAAACATATATTTAGAATGGACCCACCTGGATAATCCAGAATAATCTCCCCATCTCAAGGTGCATAATCTAAATCTCATTTGCAAAGTCCATTCTGCCATGTAAAGTGACATCCTCATAGGTTCCAGGGACTAGGATGTGAACATCTTCAGGGGCCCATCAAATCTGTGCCTACCACATGATACTCACTGAGCTACTCTGACCTCAAGTCAGGAACAAAAACACAGAATGTATCACGATCCTTTGACTAAACTGTAAAAGTTATTAGGCCCAAACAACATTAGAATTCAAAATGCTGAGCAACCTCCATTAAGCATGACCACTACCCGAGAATCCATCAACTTAGTTATTATCACTAAATCCTTACTTTTTTTTTTTAAGATTTTATTTATTTTATTTGACAGGCAGAGATTACAAGTAGGCAGAGAGGCAGGCAGAGAGAGAGAGGAGGAAGCAGGCTCCCTGCTGAGCAGAGAGCCCGATGCGGGGCCTGATCCCAGGACCCTGGGATCATGACCTGAGCCGAAGGCAGAGGCTTTAACCCACTGAGCTACCCAGGTGCCCCTAAATCCTTACTTTTTAAATTGTTGAATATCTAAATATCTGAACAGAACTTACTTAAGACTAAGTAAACTAGATTTCTCCCTTTAAAATAGCACTGATTTCTACCTTTAAGCTCCCTTCTTTGTTCACTTCCTCAATGTCCCATAAATCCTTATCTATAAGTAAGCCTCCCATAAGGCTAACGCCACATTGGAAGACACACAGAAGAGATTTTCTGGAAAGCATGATGCTTTTTGTATCACAGACACAAACACAAGTTTGTGAAAATGGTAATAAGACCCATAAGTACAAGGCAAAACATCCAAAATCTTAAAATCCCCATATTAAATATATTCAAAGACTAAATAAAGAAATGGTATTGCATTTGGGGCACCTGGGTAGATCAGCAGATTGAGCATCCAACTCTTGATTTCAGGTCAGGTCATGATCTCAGGGTCATGAGATGGAGCTTGAGAGCCTTTCCCTCTCCCTCTTCCCCCCACCCCCCACCCTGTTCTTTCTCTCTCCTAAAAAAAAAAAAATAAAAATTTAAAAAAAAAAAAAAAAAAAAAAGAAAGAAAGAAAAAAAGAAATGGCATTGCTACTTTAAACTAGTTTAACCAAAGAGAAAGAATAATTTCTATATGCTCTTCTAAGTATTTACCTTAGAATACAGATTGTTAAATAGTGAGAATAATGAGCCCATGAAACTGACTTGTCTTAAAGTAAAAATGTTCACAATACAGGTCATCTTTTCAAAACAAAATGATAATTTTTAATAATACTCCAAAAGGCAGAATAATGATAGAAGGACATGACAAATTTATTGTTCTAAGTCTGAATGTTACTTAGACTCTCTTAAACATTCTTGTATCCTTTAATTCTTTGGAATACCGAGATTTCATATACATATTTATACATGTATATATGTATAAGTCAGGCATTTATCATTACCTCTAATTATATTTAAAAATTAAAAACAATGTATGAATTTCCAACCTACAACATTTTTTTTTACAGAGTGATTCAAATTTAAAATGCTTGTTTGATTTTATGAACTTTGAGTGCATATGAGAAACAGGCAAATACTAATGAATTTAGTCCAGCTTCCACTAATGGCAAAATGAGTTAGTCAGACATAGTTTCCTGAAGATAATTTTTAAACCTAGATAAACCATTTTTCAAAACACACTATTTGAGGGCACTGGAAAGTGAACAAATGTAGGAACAGACTAAAGAAGGTTTACATTTGGATTACAGAACCTGCAATGGGTAAGAATTGCAAGTTTAGGTTCTTTTTTTGCCTCAGAACACTCACTAGAACTACTTCCATCAACACCCCTAACAGTAGCCACAACTCTCGCTGAAGAAAAATGCAGGCTTACAGTCTAGAGGTTGCAGCGGCAGACAAATTAGCCACAAATTTAGGGAAGAAATTCTAAAAGCACCAGAGCTAGGGAAGGAACAAGACTCAAATCCCTGGCTTACCACTGAAATATACATGCAGAGGCAAGATCCAAGGAGACGCAGAGTAATGCAAAGCAAAAATCAGAGCAGAATTTACTCTCCAAGGACTAGTAAGATAGGTAAGTTTCCTGCGCTTTTTAGACTGAGGGCATTGCCCTAACAATACACAGCTCAAGCAGCAGAAAGCTGGGGCCTTATTAAGTTGAGGTGTCAGAGGGCAGAGCTTGTCGCTGAGGGAGCAGCTGTAAATTTAGGGAGGAAACTCAGAAAGAAAACAAAAAATGCGGAGAGTAAGGCCTATATTCTTAGTGTCAACTCTGCCAAAATTCTAGGTGACAGCTAACTACATAGGTACAGAGGAGATCCATAGCTACAGATGCAAGAGCAGTAGGCTGAAAAAACTAAGCAGTGACAAAGGCAACAAAGTATAGGGGAAATAATCTGTTGCTTGTGACCAGACAAGTCACTCCTCAGAGAACATAACAAAATCTAGAATGATTAAAATGTATTATCTACAATGTCTTACTTTTCAATCAAAAATTACTTCGCATGCAAAGAAATAAGAATGTGTGACCCATACTCATGGGAAAAAAGAAGGCAGTCAATAGAAATATACCCCATGAGCGAGCTCATATGTGAGATTTAGTAAACAACGACTTTAAATAGCTACTATTTCACCTGAAATAATTTAACAAAATCACTGAATACATTGTGCTAAGTTAAAGATACTGCTGTAATCCCTAGTGGAATTCCTACAAAAATAATGCAAACATGTACCTAAAACCTCCACAGACAAGTATTTGATCACCACAAAAGAAAGTGGGAAATTACAACAAAGAAAAGTCCAAGATGAAATGGCTTCAGTGGTAAATTAAAGATTATCAAAACTTCTCAAACTCTTCCAAAAAACTGAAGAGGAGGGAACACTGCCTAACTCATTCTATACGTTAGCATTACCCTGATACCAAAGCCAGACAAAGACAGTATAAGAGCACTATAGGCCAACATCCCTTATAAATATGGATGCAAAAATCCTCACTGATATACTAGCAAACTGAATTCAGCAGCACATTAGAGGATTACACACCATGACCAAGTGGAATTTATCTGGGTAATGCAAAAATAGTTTAACATACAAAAATTAGCAAATACACTATATTAACATAATGAAGGAGGAAAAAAATCACATTAACATATCAGTTTGCAAGAAAAGGATTTAACAAAAATTCAACATTCTTTTGTGACAAAAACACTTATAAAATATAAAGAGAAAAGAAATTTCTCTGCATACTAAAGGCTCCCACAAGAAAAACCCACAGCCAACATCATACTCAATGATGAAAAACCGACGTTTTCCCCTAAGACCAGGGAAAAGGGATGCATGCTTTCTCTACTTCTAGTTAAAACTGTACATGAAGTTCTGGCTTGTGCAATTAGACAAGAAAAAGAAATAAAAGTAATTCAAATTGGAAAAGAAGAGGTAATACTACTTCTGTTCACAGATGACAAGATCTTATATACAGAAAATCCTAAAGATGACACAAACACACACAGAGCTAAAAAATGAATTCGGTGAAGTTGCAGGATACAAAATCAACATACAAAAAGGCATTATATTTCTATATACTAGCAATGAACAATTAAAAAAATAAAAAATAATTCCATTTATATTGTATCAAAATGAATAAAACACTTAGGAACAAATTTAACTAAGGAGGTTAAAAACCTTATAACACAGAAAACTACAGAAGACTTCCAGAAGAAATTAAAGACATAAATAAATGGAAACACTGTCTTCATAAACTCGAAAACTAAGTATTTTAAGATGACAACACAGGGGCGCCTGGGTGGCTCAGTGGGTTAAAGCCTTTGCCTTCGGCTCAGGTCATGATCCAGGGTCCTGGGATCAAGCCCGCTCTGGGGTTCTCTGCTCAGCAGGGAGCCTGCTTCCCTTCTTCTCTCTCTGTCTGCCTCTCTGCCTGTCAAATAAATAAAATCTTTAGAAAAAAAAAAAGATTATAGGTGTCAACATACAGGTCATAAAGACCATACCAATATAAAGTATTAGTATCACTATTCAGAAAAGTTTAGAAGTGTGTGAAATCAAGAAAATGAGAGAACTGACTGAAATGAATGAGATCTGATATATTTATTTGTTGCATACAGGCAAGTAGTAGGTCTCAACTTCAAAGTTTAGACAGAAATAGGGATAATATCTAGTCACTAACTCTAGTTCCTCCTTTTCACCTGCATCTATTTGCAAAGAAAGGCTTTCCAAAAAGTTTGGAACTGCTCAGCTCACGTCCCTCAAATTCCCTTAGCTCAGATGAGATCACATGTCTATAAACAATTACAGGAAAGAAAGAAACTACCAACACCAATCATGATCTAAGCCCTGGAGTAAGGGCGGCCTCTTCCCTGAGCCCAGGGTTACTAAGATGAAAACTCAACAAATCTTGGACTCTGCCAGAGGGAAGAAGAGGGGGAGAAAGGATTTGGGAAGACAATCAATAATGGATTATTACTCTGATGGAATATAGATCCATAGTTCTGAAAACTGAATTAAATGTAAGAGTTGGCATCCTGTTTTGAAAAATAAAGATCCTATCCAATCGCTCTTTCCTAAAACAGATGAAGGAGGTGTTCAGGAATAGTTGCTGACAAATTCAGCATTTTCCTCAAGCAGCAGCTCTGGATAAATTTGAGAAGTTAAGAAACTGAATCTCCAGAGATGTAGACCATATAATTTAGATACAGAGATTTTCAAAGCAGATGTTACCAATTCCTGTAAATGCTAAGAAAAATCTTTATTAATCTCCATGTACCATCTCATTCTGAGCATCATGCCTTCTTAATGTACTCACCAGAATAAATTTGCCATAAGATATATCCCTGCCTAACAAACTTGGCCATTTTGAGTTCTATGGTATTAACTAATTGGATTATAGAGAATGGTTTGCCAGACAGAATGATATCAGGATTTTTTCTGCAAAGTGGAATTATTTTAATATATTGATATATTAATCTTAGTGTTAATATGTGCTCACTCCATCAAATAAATAAAATAAAAAATAAAATGCTAAACTCTATAAATATACTTACAATCATAAATTTATATCACTTTTAGCTCATTTACCAAACCAAAGACTGATAAAAATGTTTCATGTAGTTCTAGGCTTTTTTATGCATAAAGTAATGAAGTATAATGGCAATGAAAAGTAGAACATCCCACTTAAGCTTCCCACAAAATATCAGACTTAGAGATCCAAATGCAATTCACTAAGAAGTGGGCTAACACCATTTTTAAGGAACAGCCAATAAAATAATCCAGTTAAAAAAAAAAAGTCATTAAATAATAAGCCTGTATTTCTGAGGCACTGTTCATATATGTTTAAAATATACTTTAATTTTTAAAAACTAACATTATTAACTATATGTATACTGAAATGGAAAAGAGCTTGAGAACTACTAGACTAAGCATCCAAATGAAAAACAAACAAGAAAAACCTTTAGAACCCAGAAATAAAAAAAAAATTTGATACATTACTAATCCAAAGAAACTTAAACTAAATAAATCACTCTCAAATACTCATAAATCAAGTCCCACATCAGGCTCCCTGCTCAGGGGGAGCCTGCCTCTCCCTCTCCTTCTGCTGTTTCCCCCCACTCTCGCTCTATCTCTCCTTCTCTCAAATAAATAAGTAAAATTAAGGAAAAAAAGTAAGCTGCTTGTTTTGTCTGGATGTTATCCTGCTTTTTTGATACTGTGTGATAAAAGATAAAACCAATAAAATAGAATCATAAATGCTGTGTGGTTATCATCTGTTAAATATAAACTTTAGTAACATTGAATACCATCAGTTAAAAAGAAAGCTAGTGTATAATTTTAATATGCTTATCTCTACAACAGGCAAACCCATACCTAAGCATAAGTCCATTATTCTGAACATGTGGATTTGAACACAGCATCACCCCCACCTGGTGGCAGCTGAATCCAGTCACATACTTAAGTAATTTAGAGACAATCTAAAGCAAATGTACTTACTAAAAATGTTTATCATCACAGATGATTACAATATAGTTTGAAAAATGCATACTGAGGGAGGGAGACAAACCATAAGAGACCCTTGATCTCAGGAAACTAAGGGTTGCTGGGGTGGGGGTGGGGGGAGGGATGGGGTGGCTGGGTGATGGACACTGGGGAGGGTATGTGCTATGGTGAGTGCTGTGAATTGTGTAAGACTGAGGATTAACAGAATCAAATAATACCCCTGTAGCCCTGAAGCAAATAATACATTATATGTTAATAAAAGAAAAGAAAAAGAAAAATGCATATTGAACTCTCCATATTGGAGTTGTCACCAAAAAACCTATGCATATATTAAATGCATTTAAGAAATCACCTTGGGAGTAATTTAATACTGGAAAGAGTTATATGCATATTTACAAACTTTCCTAACAGAAGAAAATTTTAGTAAGCTTGAAATAATAAAACTTCGTGAAATTTTCACTAACTACATCATCTTGTAGACATCTCTAAAAACTAACCAGTTCAGTAAATTATCGGTCACCTACTACATCTCAAAATATATAAATCATACTTCTCTCACCTGTACATAAATCAGAAATGTTTGCTTGTAAGTACTGCTTTATTAGATTGAGAAAGTATATCAGTTACAAAAAAGAAGAGTAATGGATGAAACATAGATAATCTTTTCCTTCTACATTAAATATTTCCCAAAATACTTCTCTGATAAATTCGGTTTACAGAATATTTTCTCATGATACACAGTACTAATGTATCGCAGCTTAGCAACAAAATTATAAAACTAAGAAAACAGGACATACATAAGCAATAAAAATTAATTTTTATTATATCAACTACTTAATTATAACTTATGCTTGGTTATGCTTTTTTAAAAATGATCTTTAAATGTTAATTCAGTAAAACTTTAATATAGAAGTTACTAACAACAGTCAACCAATAATCACAACATAAAATACATTATAAAAACATGGTATATCTCAAATGTCATTTCTTTACCCTTTTTTTTTTTTAAAGGACCTTGGGAGATCTACTAATGACAGCAATGCCTTTTGTAAAGTAATTGAATGACACTATAGAGTTTAAGGAAAAGAGTATCACTGATGGTTAAGAATTCAGGCTCTGCCATCAGATTTTTATAGATATATCAGGCATGTGACCTTAGAACCCACCAGAATATGAGGTCTTATAAAAGTGAGAGGAACTCCTTTTAGGCTTTGTTCATTGGTACATCTGCAATACCAAGAACAACACATAGCACATGTAGCAGGCATTTAGTAAATATTGGCTGAATGAACAAATTAATTTATCTAAGTCTTATGGTGAGAAATTGACTGGAGTTTCTTTTTGATCATTTCATGGAAAAAGCGGATGAACCAAGAGGAAAAATGTGGAAAGAGAGGAGACTGGTTTCTCCCATGGTTGATGAGAATAATAATAACAATAATAATAACATCATCATTGTCATCAGTTTTATGCTTCGTTTCAGATAAGGACATACCTTAAACTTCCCAAACATAAAAACTATATTTACTCACATTATACCAGGTTCCTACCAAGCCTCAGGGCTTATGTGTACTACAACCTGTTTGCTAAATAAACTAAACAAATTATAAATTGTGATTTCCATGAAAAGACTAGAGATTATCCACACAAGACTGGTCTGCTTACATTTTTATGAAAAATTTTTTCTCCTCCAATCCCTACTTGTAGGATAAGTAAAAATTAATTAGGTACTAAAATTTTTTTAACTACCTAGAAGTAAAGTTAGCATAAATCAATATAGATGACACACATATATTATTTTAAAAAATAATAAAAATCTTTGAAGATATAAAAATAGACTGGAATGAATGAGAAGACATTATATTTCTGTTTACAAAGCACCCATACGATAAAAAGATATAAAGTTTATTAACCTATAAATCTGAAGTATCTAAATACTAACAAGTTTGTTTCAGCAAGTGGGATTCGCAGAAAATCATTCTAAAATTCAAGAGACCAAATGTATGATGGAAATTTAGGGAACACTCAAACTCCCAATTCATATCTGGAATATAACTGTACTCAGCACTGACATATAATTTTAATTGGAAGCAAAAACCTAATCAATTTTATTGTGTCCTACTTGGATAAAATTATAAACTAAAATAGGGACAGTCAACAACATGAAGCATAAAAGAAGAAATAAAAACTTAAGAATCAAAAGATTGGCAGTGACCAAAGAGAGGGTTCCCCATGACCCAACACTTATTCAGAACTCCAGGTAAAAGTAGGCACGTTATTAATGTGAAGCTGTAATAAGCATCAGGCTTATCACAGTTTGCGCCAAATATCTGAATCATACAACCAGCTTCCCTTGATCTAACTCAAATTGTACCAACAAGTCTCTGATTACAAATTTGTTTTTCCATTTAATCCATCCAGAGAGAAAATTAAATGGGTTCAGCCCAATGAACAGCACATATCTCATTGCAAATTAATGAACAGTGTTCTAGATTACAAACCAGTATCTTGTGAATTTGGTTAATGTGAAGGGAAAGATGAAGCATTAACACGGATTTGCAGAAGCAAGAAAATTTCAGAAGGATGAGTTGTCATTACAGCTTGTGAGAGGTCCAATCACCCCGACCTATGTATGAATCCCCTACTCCATTTCCCCCCAAAAGCTGTGAAAAGAATGCCTATCAATGGGAGAAGGAAGAAGAATCATGAATCATCTCTGCCTCAACCCAAGACTCACAAAAAGCTAGGCTGTGATCCCCCATGGATCATCCCTTTTTCACTCATATTGCTGGTCTCGGATTTGTTGCCCATTCTTATTACATATTTTTTTATTATGTATTTTTACAAGTCAAATTAATGCCTTCTTTAAAACAAGTCAGGCAATGAAATAACCATACACAGTTAATTCTTGTCATTAACAAAATAAAGTTTCTAAGCCAGAAAAAGTGAGAGAGAAATAAACCCTGAATTACAGTAACTTTACAAGATAAATATTGGCTCTTGGTAGTCGTGACTCTTCAAAAACCTTTGGTAAATTTTAAGATAATTAAGGATTCATGGTTTAAAAAAAAAACTTTCAAAAGTAAGGGTCTAATACAAGTAAGGAGAAATAAAATGGAAGGAATCGAAATGAAATCGCAAGTAGAGAGGAACTAGGTTCAAACTGAATTTCTCAACTACTCCAAGGCAACTAGTTATACAAGAAAAGATTCATCTACCTAAAATCGAAACAGTACAGATTTACGTCTTCCATGTTCTCTCTACATTTACATATTCTAATCCAATAGTGTCCAGCAGAATTTTAACCTTTGATAACACTAAAGCAGAGAGTACACTAGATTCCTCACCGATGAGTGTATGATAGATAGGTCAAGGTATCTCTATTATAGGTAGAATACCTTATAGTGTTCCAAAGGAGAAAACAAGTAAGGTTGATTGTGGAAATGTAGCACTTTCTGGTTTCACCACTATAGCTTCCATTCAACACAGAAAAAGTAAAATGCATTCCATGGAATAAAGGAATCTGTTATTCAAACTGATCTAGAAACACTGATATTACAAAAACCTTTCCCATAGTTCCAATCTTAAGTAATTTCAGACACTAGTTTAATTTATAAGGTCCCCTTCCTCTGATTCACAATGACAGCTTACCAAACTGCCCCCAAAATTCTGAAAAGATATCAAGCTTATGAATCATGTAGAGACCCCGACTTGATGGGCTAACAACAATTTTAAAAGATAGCTAGTAACAGCACCAAAAATACATTTTTAAGTACATTATCTTGCTGACACTCAAAAAAACATTATCAGTTTGTAGTAAGGCTCCTCTAAATTTTCATCCAGTCTTGGGACTCTTCTTAAAAAAAAGCCTTAAATCAATGATACAATTTAATCCTGAAACCTATACTAAGCAGTTTTAAAAATCATTACATAATAGTCTGCATTAAAAATTACAAGTATGCCTGCGCAACTTCTGCTTATTCTCTATAAGATACTAGGTACAATTTTAATTTTTATTGCCCCAACGCGTAATGCTGTTGAGCACCTTATACGCATAGCTGCCATCCATGTATCTTCTATGGTGAAGTGTCTGTACAAAGCTTTTGCCTATTTTTAAATTGTATTGTTTGTGTTCTTAACAAGTTTGTAGAGTGTTCTATATATTCTGGACACTAGTCCTTTAGCAAACATATACTTTGCATGTATTTTCTTCCTGTTGATGGCTTGCCTTTTCATTCTTCTAATAGAATCACTCAACAGAAGTTTTAAATTTTGATAAAATCTAATTTATCAGTTTTTCTGCGTGTGAACTGTGTTTTGAGTGTTATATCTATGAAATCATTTTCTAATTCAAAAATCACAAAAATGTTCTCTTGTATTTTCTTCTAGATATGCTATAACTTGGGTTTTACATTTAGAGCTAGGATCCAATTTCAGTTAGTTTATTGTATAGGAAGTGAGGTATGACTACAAGTTCATTGTTTCACATATGGCTACCCAATTGTGCCAGTACCATCTGTTGAAAAGACTACCTTTTCCCTGCTAAATTTGTCAAAAATCAGTTGTTCATTTAAGTGTGGGTCTATTTCTAGACTCACCATTCAATTCCATTGATCTGTTTGTCTATCTTTTTGTCTTGTTTACTATCAGTTTTTATAGTAAGTCTTCAAATCAAGTGGCGTTAATCCTGCAATTCTGTTCTCTTTTAAAACCTTTGTCTGACTGATGGGTATTAAAGAGGGCATGGATTGCATGGAGCAGTGGGTGTTATATGCAAACAATGAATCATGGAAAACTACATAAAAACCTAATGATGTACTGTGTGGTGACTAACAGAAAATTTAAAAAAAAAAGCTTTGTCTATTTAGATCCTTTGCATTTCCATATGAATTTTCAAATCACTTTGTCAATTTCTAAATAAAAGCCTGCTGCGATTCAGATTATAACCACACCGAATTCATATGGATCACAGGGAGAATGGACATCTTAACAAACAATATTAAGTCTTCCTTTTCAGAGACAAGATTTATTAATTTATGTCTTTTTTCACCATTCACAAAGTTTTCTAGTTCTCTGTATGTCTTAGGAATCTTTTGTCAAATTCAACCTAAGTATTTCATATTTTTCATGCTATTATAAATGGTATTTTTTAATTTCAATTTCCAATTGCTTGTTAACAGAGCATATAGAAGTAAAACTAATTTTTGTATATTAATCTTGTATCCTGACATCTTGCTAAACTCCTTTATTAATTTAAATTTTTTGTAAACTTAAAACAGAGTATCACTATATTACCTATTAGAATGGTTAAAACTAACAAGACGGACTATTACAAGTGTGGGCATGTGGAGGAAGTAGAATTTTCATACACTACCAGTAGGAATGTAAAATTTTACAACTACTTTGAAAAACACCTTGGCAATTTCTTTAAAAGTTAAACATACGTCTACCATATGATCTAGCCATTCCACTCCTATGTATTTACCAAAAAGAAAGGAAAGCATATGTCCACACAAAGACTTACATATGAACGCTCATAGCAGCTTGATTTGTTATAGCCAAAAACTAGAAACAACCCAAATATCCATCAACAGGTTAATGGATAAACCAACTGTGGGATATCTACTAGAATACTGCTCAGAAATAGAAAGGAATGAGTTACTGATACACAAAACAACATGGATAAATTTCCAAATTAACTGACTGGAAGAAGCCACAAAAACCAACACGAACTGTTTGATTTCATTTATATAAAATATTCTAGAGTGCCAACTAAATCTAGAGTGACAAAAAGATCAGCAAACGCCTGAGGAAGGCTTACCAAATGACATGAGGAAACTTTTGGGAGTGAGAGTCATGTTCATTACCTTGATACTGGTGATGTCTCACGTCAAAACTTAACCAAACTATACATTTTCAGTAAGTGTAGTTTTTTTGCATGTCATTTAGATCTCAATTAAAAAAAATAAAATAAATGTAAATATAAAATAATTGTCACCAGGTACCCGGAATATAATTTTTATATACTTTTAATATAATTCAAATACTGTAAAATTTGACATTTTAAGTGCACAGTTCAGCAGCTTTTCTGTATATTGATGAGGCTGTGCAACAATCACCACTATTTAATTCCAGAATATTTTCATCACCCCCAAAGAGAAATTTGTAGCTGTTAGCAGTCACTCTACATTCCCTTCAGTCCTTCAAAATATATTTAATTTCTAGATGACAATGTATTTCATCAGGTCTCTGCAATTCAACCCTCAAGACCTTTCAAGTTTAAGAGATTATTTTAAGTTAATTTCAAGGGCCCGTGTAAACACTTCTACTCTTCATCATTTTCTTCTTTCCAATGAGAATCAGAACTATAGTGATAAAGACACGGATAATTTCAGAGATGTTCCAATCATAAAAAATCATTTTGTATATATGTGTAATTGTAACAGTGAATCCCAATTATTACTTTTGTTAAAATATTAATCCCCAAAGTAGAAACTTTATCTTCCTCTTGGCTTTCCTTATTATCAATGCCAGGGTTGGCTAAGACAGAACCATAGAAGTGAATGACAGAGATGATGTCTTTGCAAATTTTGAATGGTACATAATCTGAAAAGCTTTAAAAATTTAAGTTAACATAATTCATCTTGAGATAATTCCACCAGGAACTACATTTTCTCAACAACTATTCATCATTTAATACTTTAAAAACTTTGGGTAAAGCCAATGCCTCACTGGAAGGATAATTTATACTCTACATTGAACCAACTCTGAACATGATGTCTGTTTTTTGTTTGTTTTTTTTTTAAAGAAGACATCACCATTTGCATTATGCGTATGTTTTTTCTAGAAAAAAATGATAGTCATAATCAGAATCTAGCAATTTTTTATTATGGAATAGTGTCAGTGATGAAAAATATACATAATAAACCTTGGAATAATTTGTGCCTGTTTTTAATGATTCTATTATCCTGCAGGTTATTTTGGGAGCAAAGAAATGAAATGTGATAAAGCAAAAAATAAAAGCTGATACTAGAATTTTTACACTCCTACATTTAGCACATACTGTGAAAAAAAAGACTCAAGCGTTACTCACTGATTAAAAATGAACTTTTTAACAGACTCTTAACTGTACAGAACAAACTAATGATTACCAGAGGAGAGGTGGGAAGGGGAATGGGTTAAATAGGTGATAGAGATTAAGGAGTGCGCTTGCTGTGATGAGCACCAGGTTATCTATGAAAGTGTTAAATCACTATATTATATACCTGAAACTAATAGAACACTGTATGTTAACTAGAATTTTAAAACTTAATTTTTTTATTTAAATAAATAAATATTAACTTTTTATATAATATATTCCAAGCATACTAAATCACAAGTTAGATAAATGCCCAATGATGTGCCTAAGCAATGTATTTGAGCATTAAAAATTGATATTTAAGTATCTTTTATAAGGAGGCTGTATTTCTTTAGGAAAAAATATGGAATAAGCATTTCAAACTGACTATGTAATTCAAATATCAAAGATAGAAAAATTCAAAAACATGTAATGCATATCTTTCTGATATTATTTTCAAAGCACACCACCAAGAGTAAGTAGATGCTTGATACCTGAATTGGATATCATCAAAGACCTCTGAACCTACAAAGGTACAGAATCACTAAACACATCCACTTCAGAAAAATTACTGGGTACCCAAATCAAAGAAGAAAACCACAAAGCCTCATTAAAATGCAGGTGTTAGTTCTACACTATTCAAAATTTTGCCTGAAATATGAACTATATCATCATGGACCTTGCAGCCTGTTAACAGTCAAAACCATTAGTGTTAAACCCTTAGATGTCAAGAGTCTGTTCTAAATGCTTGAAAGATGAATGAACATATGAAGAAATGAATTCAATAAATCTTCTAGGCATAATGTCAACATAGGATTTGTCACCTAAAAAAATAGCATTTCTTCTACAGAAATGAAAATTAAGTTCACATGAAAACCTGTACCCAAATGTTCACAGTAGCTCTATGCATAATGACCAAAAACTAGAAACAACAAATTTCCTTCAGTCCTTGAATCAATAAACTGTGGTACGACCACACACAATATTCCACCAAACACCGAGTAACAAACAATGGTATAAATAAAAACTTGGATAAATCTCAGAACCATTATGCTAAACACAAAAAGCAGTCTCACAAGGTTACATACTTCATAATCCCATTTATGTGACGTTCTCCAAAAAATAAAACTAAACTGATGGAGAACCAATCAGTGGTTGCCAAAGTTAGGTGGGGAGGTGAGACTGTAGAGGGAGAGCAGGAGGGAATTTTTGGGGTGATGAAACTTATTCTATATCATGACTGCGCTACCAATTACATGAGTCCATGCCTGTGTTAAAACTCATAGGCATGTATACCCAGAAAAAAACAGCCAATCTTATCACATGAGAATTTTAAAAATAAACTGCATTTCTAAATCAACTAATTTTATACACCTGTTTTGAAAAGTGTGACTATGTTGTAGACAGGCAATTGTTAAATACATTTATTCAAAAATATTTGTTACTGGCGATAACAAAAGCCAACAAATCAAGTGACTGAAAAATCTGTAAAAGTGTATTAGCTTTTTAATCAAAAGAGGACTTACCCAGTTCATTAAGACTCTGAGCAGCTTTTGTTATCTCTCTACTTCCCCCTTGCAGTTGTCCTTGGAGTCTCTTAGTGAGATACAAGATGCGAATTATTCTCCGAAGCAAATCACAGGCAACCTGTGCAAATATCACAATGCTCAGTAAGTGTAATCAATCATGAAGTTTTATTACTATTCTGATGTGAATCTGTCCATTCTTTCCAGATATTAGACTCATTTATGTCTTTATGTTTTCTACCCATCAGAAACCTAAACAAATCATAAAGCTTGGAAAGCATCATTTAACAAAAAACTCCAATCTATCCCAAAAGAAGAAATTTAGGGATTGAGGTGCTGTGCAATCTAGGAACTCCTTTCCTCAGTCCTAGACCAGTTTTCTTCTCTAGGCCAGTGGTTCTCAGTCTTCATATTAAATTCAAATGTGTAGGTTCAAAAGTTCCAAGCCAATGCCATAGCCAGATCAATTAAATCAGAATCTGTAGAAGTGGGAACTAAGCATCAGTATTTTTTTTCTTTTAATCTTCAGTGGTGCCAATGTACAAGCAAGGTTGATGGCTACTGTGTTGGTGCTGCCTACCTATTGCCTCTTATTGTTTCTAGTTCTGGATTCTCTTTTCTAGGTCCACAGGGGAGCAGACTTAAAACTTCTCCCGATTTCACTAGTCCTTAAAGAGTAAGTATCCCCTACTTGAATTTTCCTAATGGTTCTTTTATCACTGATAACAAGCTATGAAACAGTTATTAAAACAAAAAGAAACTACTATATGTATGTGTGTGTCTATGTATGTATATGTACGTGTGTGTGTGTATGCATTTAACACTTCCTACTCTCTTTTCATCACCAGATCTAATACTGCATCTTTACCTAGCCAGAAGACTAAGACACAAAATGAAGACCCATGTATTTCAGGACACTATTATGGAAGCTGGATCCAGAGCAATTGCCTCAGGGAGAGACAGAAGAGGGGAGACTGATGGAATAATAGATATGTAGTGACCTTTAGCATCAGGAGTGATAACAAAGAGAGACGGTCTATGCTGCTAATTACCACCATCTTTGTGGCCCTGAAGATGGTTGAGAAGAACATCTCCCATCTAAGGAGGAAAATCATAACTGGAGGCAGTAAGAATTAAAAGCACGAGGAAGAGTTAAGACTCCATCTATAAACATTTTTTTTTTTCTGAATGAAACACACATACACATCCGGACCCAGAACCACACATGCACCCACATAACATACAGAGACACAAAACATAAAATTTGTTCAAAAATACAATGTTTACAAACATATATAAGACAAAGGCAACCAGTTACTAAACAGGCTTCCCTGAATGTTTTGCTGAGTAACTATAGTCTAAGAGCACTTACAATGATAAAAAATGCCAACTAAGAATTTGTCCCTGAAAATTGGAAGATTTGGGCATCTTTATCTTTTAATTAAATTTTATTTATTTTCTGAATAAGTAATACAAGCACAATTCAAGATTCAAAAGAAAAAAAAGTCACCCTCATATCTCTAGGTCACAAATACGCACTTACCAAAAACAGTCACTGTTATCAGTTTCTTGCTTGTCAGGACACCGTTTTTAAACGAACCATTTGGAATGCAGAATCCCTAGTAATCATTCCTCTGGGATTCTAAATACATCATGAGGAGAAATACCAGATCTTACTTTAGTCTAATCACCTAGAATTGTACTTCTAGAATTCCCCAGTACATACCCAATAAAGGATATGCCCTCAAAAATGAAATCTTTGAGCTTATTTCTAATGCTTTTATTTTTAACCACACTTAATCTGTCAGCAAGTCTTTTCGACTATTCTTCTGTTGCGTAACACAACAGTTACATTATCTCTGGTCCTACAAGCATCACCTAATCCAAATCTTTACCACCTTCACCCTCACAATGTGGTGTGCCAGCTAGCTTTCCAATCTCTTCCTGAAATCCACCCTGCTAGATTTATCTTCCTAGAAACACAGTTTAGAGCACTCCAACCCCCTTTTTAATAAACTTCAGCAGCTCTCTGCTGACATTATGTTGAATCTCTCACAACAGCATTTAATGAAATGCTCAGTCAAAAAGTCTTAGATAATCTATAAGGCATCATTTACCACCATTTCCTGATAGAGTGGCCTCCACTCTGGTCAATTTCCCTTCCTTAATTTTTATTTCAGACTTTTATAACCGAATATAATACAAACATTATTCAGCACTAAAAAGAAATGAGATATCAAGCCCGGAAAAGGCATAGAGGAACCTTAAATGCATGTTACTAAGTGAAAGAAGTTAATCTGAAAAGGTTGTATATTATATGGTTCCAAGTATCTAACATTTCTGGAAAAGGCAAAACTACGAAGAAAGGAAAAAGATAGTGGCTGCCAAAGTTTAGAGGAATGAATAGGCAGAGTACAAAGGATTTTTAAAATACTCTGTATAACACTATAATGATGGACACAGGTCACCATACGTTTGTCCCAAACCACTGAATGTACACCAAGAGTAACCCTGATGTAAACTATGGACTTCGGGAGATAGTGATGTGTCGATGTAAGTTCAAGTGTAACACATGTACCCTTCTGAGGGGTTGGGGGAGATGGTGATTAAGGGGAAGGCCATGCATGGGTGGGGACAGGGGATATAGGAGAAACCTCCATCTTCCTCTTACTTTTGCTGTGAACCAAAAACTGCTCTTAAAAATAGTCTTAGAAATAGATACAGATATTACAAACACAGAAAACCACACGCAAAAATTATAGCTAACTGAACTTGGAACCACCATGTAGATCAGAAGACAGAACCATGTCAGTGACTACAGAAGCTCTCCATGTATGTACCCTATCCTAGATCTCCCATCCCAACCAAGAAACACCACTACTCTGGTTTTTGTGGTAATCACTTCCTTACTTTTATTTATGGTTTTATTACTGAAATGTATGTACCCAACTGCTATAGTTTAAATTTGCCTTTTTTTTTTAATCCATATAGGTTCCCTTATCATCTCTTACTTTTTCTTTGCAATCTGCTAAGTATACTGGACCATCTGTCCTATACTTTCCCACAGACTGGGTTTCACGGAGTTCATTCCAACAGTACAGCTGAACACGTTCCTCTGTCTTGCATGTTTCCTATATGTTGGCAGTTGAACACACACAGACTTGTCAGACTCAGGCTTAATATTTCGGGTATTTTCCTCAGGTACCGGTGCATGTGCAGCACATGCATGATTTTCTCTCTTTCTGTGTCATTAGCAGTCACTGATAGTCAATGTCAAAATCCATTAAAATACAGAGATTACTCCAATTCTATCATTTTGTCTTTATTTGCTAGCATATAAAATTCCCCCATAAAAAGAAACTTTACCTTACCTACTATTTGTTTACCTGGTGGTACTGTTCATATAGAAAAGTAAAAATAAATATTTGATTCCTTCCCTTGCTTCATCAGATTTCAAAATTAAAGACTGCTTTCCTGATATCTACAAAAGATGAACAATTAGTGGGTTTTGTTTTGTTTGGGATGTCAGTATGAACTCAGAGACTTAAACATAATAAATAAAGGATGCCACACTACTATAGCTCTTATCCTTGCAGATGCTGACCTTATCCCTTTGTGGCCAGTGGGAGACTCTGAGGGTGATCAATTGTACCAAATGACCGAGAAAGAGGTCTCCCAGGACCTGGGACTTCCAGTGCTAAAACCGGGATTGTTGGTCACCCCAAAGACTCTTCAAGTTGGCTCCTCAATCCTTTTGTCTTGACTTGTCTTATAGTGGCTAACAGGTTCCTTGATATACAGTATAAAAATATTCCAGGATCATTTTATACATTTCATGCCCCACACCTGGAATCAAAGGTTTATCAAAGAAGCCCTAGTTTCTTTTAGATGTCAGGAGCATTTCAAGAACACATTCTGGGAACTAGGTTTGCTCATTTCTGTGACTTTTCAGCAGACATAGCTAGGAAATGTCAGAATCAAATTATCACATAAATATTCATTTGCTTTATTCCATAATATACATAAAACATTCTCAGATTCATATTATACATATACATATGTATAAAAATATATGCATAAGTGATGTATATATCAAGATAAAATTAAAATACCTCATGAGTTCATACTGATATTTCCAATTAAAAATCAGGAGTACAGGGTGTTTACTTATTCTAACTTATAACTGTACTTTATTTCTTCTGCAGAGACTTCTGGCTCAGACATGAGAAATAACAGAATTAGAAAAATTTTAAATTATCCATTTGCTTTGCTGCACAACACACAGAAAACATTATCTCAATACAAAACCCACACTACAAACACAAATATGACAGCTGAAGATAGTTTTTAAAACATTGTTTTGCACATGCTCTCCATACATTTCTTTTAGAGTTGAGTTTTACTTGTCAAAACATACAGCCGTTACATATTATACTTCCCTTTATATCCTTCATTTAATCTCAGCTCTAACGCTTAACACCAGTCTTACTTTGGTGTTTTTCTAGTCATTCTCAAGTGCGCTATCAGATTCCCAAGGAAAGATTCACAGGAGCAATCATCCCTGCATTCTTGTTTGTGGATGGCGGTCTCTATACTTGAACATCACTTTGGAAAGTCTACCAATTACCTATTGTTGCAGGAAAAAAACCCAAAACTTAGTGGTTGAACATGATTTGCTAGGTCCCACACTTCCGTGGGGAATTTTGGCAGGGTTCAAATGCCCCATGTGTTGTCACTCTGCTGCACCTGGCTAACAAGAAAGCTGGTCTGGACAATATCAGAAGGCTTCACTCCAGTATCTGGTGCCTCAGTGCTTCTGCACCTATCATCTCCACGTGGTTAGCTGGGCTTCCTCACAGCATGGTGGTCTCAAGGCAGTTGGACTGCTTACACAGACTGTGGCTTTCCCAAAGCAGAGCAAAAGTGGCGATGCCCCCTGCAGGCAAGGCCCAGAACTAGCACAAGATCACTTCCACAGCACAGGTTCTTTGGTTTTGCTAAGGTAGTTGCTCTCTGTTTTTACAGCATTTGGGGACACTGGCATTTTAAGTTGCTACTATCTTTCCCTTTCCTTCCTTCCTTCCTCCCTTCCTTCCTTCCTTCCTTCCTGGCACATTCACTTGTTTGGTGGATAATTATACAGCTAGCAAAATAAGGCATCATTCCAATTCTATCTATAATAAAATAGATAAAATCAACACCACATTAACTGAAAACTGAAAGGGATCCTATTAAACTATATGGTAAAAACCACGTACCTATAAAACATCAACATATAGAAAAGAAAATATGTTTTAAGGACGATTCCTTCCTTCTTTATTCAAAATTTTCTCAAACTTTCTTACTTATATGATTTCAAAGTTAAAAAATTACATTAAAAACTTTCCAGTAAAAAGCTAATATATGTGTAGGACTTTAAAAAATAGTAAAATGATAAAAAGTTAAAAAAATAATTTGAAAAGATAAAAATGTTATATAATAGGTATGGGATTATATCTCAACAAAGCTATTACACTGAAAGTTAAAAAACTCATTTTCTTATATAATTTTAAAGTTAAAAAAATTTAAATACTCTCTGTAAGAGATAATAAGCTCTTCAAAATTTCTTTCTGAAAAACTCTGAGGCATGCCGTTCATAAGCAAACAATGTTACTAAAATGAGCTCAGATAGATGATTCTTGGGGTGATAATTAAATTCAACTCATGTATTCATGTATATAGATGAAGTCAGAAGCCTCTGCTTGGAGAAAGAAAAGGCTTCTGGAAAGAGAGTGAAATGGGGATAAAAAGCATAAAGAATTAAATGTAAAAGTACTTTCTTCTAATTGAGAGAACAATCATAGTGATTTTATGTTCAAGGCAAAAACTTCGTAGCTCGCTCTTTCTTGCTTTCTTGTACCACATGCATTTAAATGAATTAGGAGCTCAAAGAATAAAAAGATTAAACAGGAATATTAAAGTTTCCCCAATGT
Source organism: Lontra canadensis (assembly GCF_010015895.1). NCBI lineage: Eukaryota > Metazoa > Chordata > Mammalia > Carnivora > Mustelidae > Lontra > Lontra canadensis. The sequence goes on from NW_022631042.1 coordinate 13,075,191, forward strand.
TCAAAACAGATATGACTAAACAAAGTGAACAGCATAAAAATGGTTAAAACATAATAAGCTTCGGAAGGGGCCCTAGACTTCAAAATAGTTTTAAAGGCAGCACATTTCTAAGATGAATTTCCTTCCTAAAGTAAGCCTGCATAGGAGTCAATCCAAGAAAAATTTAAATACTGGAAATAAACATACCAAAATGTCCATAGGCATATTTCTTTCTCTTTATTTTCCCTTCATCTCTTTCTTCCATTATAATAATTTGGCCACAGTTATTCAACTTAGTTGTTCCTCTAGTATAATATTCTTTAAAATAAGGGTGTAGAAAATCAGCACAAATATTTAATAACAATAATAAAAGTAAAAAGTGTTTATTTAAACACAAACAATCCTGACTTCTCATGCTTGTGTAACCATAAAAAATAAAAACATTCATAAAAGAAAAGATCACAGCTTCACAAAATTTTAGAGCTGGAAGGGAATTCACCAATTCACTCCAAACTTTCATTGTAAAAAAATATACCACCACCACTGCCACCACAAAAATGGTAATTTTGTGTGGTGAAGGAGGAGTTAACTAACCTTATTGTGGTAATCATCTCACAATATATACAGATATCAAATCATCATGTTATACATTTTAAGCTTATACAATGTTATACATCAGTTATATCTCAATAAAGCTGGGGGGAGGGGAAGATACTCAAGTTCCTTCACTACCATGCAGCTAGAGTGATGAGGAATAGCAGTCAGGCCTCAGAAGTCTTAGACCAGTGTACTTCATGGGTACTTACAAAACTGGACTTGTTTCTCCTTTTTTTTTTTTTTTTTAACCTAGAACAAGCTTCTAGGAAACAGGAATTATACGGTCTACCTTTTGTATATATTCCACAGAATCAAAAGCAAAGAATAGTAAACTTAGAGAAAGAATTATCATTTCATAGTCAAAATGCTGCTGCACACTGGCTTTATGAACTCAAGCAAATAACTTTCAGAATCTAGGGTTACTTATCCATAAAATGATGAGATATGCAACTTCTAAACATTATTATAAAAGTCAAATGATTCAGAATACTTGAAATTTTCATTCATTATAAAGTCCTGCATAAACATTAAATTTCCCTTATTGCTAATAATTAGCTAAGAGGCAAAAATAAACAGGTTCTTAAAACTTACTGTCAGAGGAGTATATTGAACAAAGGGGAAAAAAAGAAATGCATGATTCTGACAGGTTTAAGATCTGGAGCTGAAAGCAAAGAAGTGAACTAAAATTAAAATTTTAGTTGAAAAATCAAATTTTAATTTGCTATCTAAAATTAAACATAAATCTACCATCCTTGCATGTTAGTTTATTCTTTCATAAGAAAAAAAAATTCCTCTGAACATAATACCATGATTTTGAGTACAAAATGAGAATGTTATCCTAAAAAAGCAGTATCTAAATCCCAACTTAACTATGAGGAGGTATTGTTTTAATGTGGATTTCCGCATAAAAGTAAGACATTATCGCAGGAGAGAACTTTTACAATGTTCTGGGCACTTGTAGTACCCATACTCCTCAGGAAAGTAGCTTGGGCAGGTCCTTCCACATGGTTCACCAAACTTCAGGTCATAGAGGACCCTGAGGCCTTAGCCACAACTCATTAGATTGGGGAACAATGCTAGGTCAAAGGAAACCGTACCAAGTCTGTCACCAGTGGCCTATGACATTGTCTTGCACAAGAACTGCCCAAAACTGTTACTGGCAGGGAAGTGGCAATAAGCACTTAAGAAGCACATAAGAAACCTTGAAACAAAAGCAGCGAGAGTGAGAAGAAACAATAAGCAAGTGAAAAGGAGCATGAGAGTTTACCCACTGTGGCAGAAAGAAAAAGCAGCAGATAGAGATGCAAACACACAGAGCCTGAGTCACAGAGAAGCGTGAATGTTGGTATGCTATTACAGGCCAAGCAATGTCTTACTGTGCACGCGTGTCACACTGTTTCAGGATTCCTCTTTGGCTGTTAGGACAGGTTCCCATGTATCCTCACTGCTTCACATGCTCCTAAAGTAGCTATCCCTGAAATAACCTGAAAGTATCTCTTCTCTATCTGAAAAAGACTAAGACATCCACACTCTTTCTCACATGCTGTATTTCTCAAGTTGTTACAGTAGGGATGTGTAAGTACATTAAAAAAAAATTTTTAGAAGGAAAAAATGAAACCAGATGGGATCGGGAGGGAGACAAAACATAAGAGACTCTTAATCTCACAAAACAAACTGAGGGTTGCGGTGGGGGGAGGGTAGGGAGACGGTGGTTGGGTTATGGACATTGGGGAAAGTATGTGCTATGGTGAGTTCTGTGAAGTGTGTAAGCCTGACGATTCACAGACCTGTACCCCTGGGGCTAATAATACATTATATGTTAAATTAAAAAATTAAAAATTTTTAGTATACCATGTATGTTTTGTTCAGAAACATGTATTACATATTTAGAAAGAATATTAAAACTGGGGCACAGATTAAGGAAAAGATCATTTTATTCATTTCTTAAACATTTAACTATCTGGTATATAATGCTATGCTAAGGCTAGAGATTCAAAATTAACAATATATGATCACAGCCCTTAAGTACCTCAATCTTATAAGAGCATAAAGAAGGTAAAAACTATGCAGAAAGTACTATAATGGAAGTATCTACAGTACTCTAAAGGAACCAAAAAAATGAAAAAGAAATATTCTGCTTTGCCAGAAGGAAGGGCAGGAGAGGCCCTCACAAAAGAATTGACAGATCAGTTAGAGTCTGTTGAATGACAAGAACATTCTGAGTTAGACAAAAAAAGAAAATGTGCAAAGAAAATGTGAGAATTTCTAGCAAAAGGCAAAGTTGATAAAGGCAAGCAGAAGCCATATCTTGAAGGGGCTTACATGCCATAGTGAGGACTTGACCCTTCATTCTCTTTCTTGTTAAGAAACTGAATACTTTTAAGTACTTTTTAATTAATTTAATTTAAATATTTTTAATATTTAATTTAATTTAAATTTAATTAATTAAATTAATTAAAAATAGACCTTCCCTATGACCCTGCAATTGCACTACTGGGTATTTACCCCAAAGATACAGATGTAGTGAAAAGAAGGGCCATCTGTACCCCAATGTTTATAACAGCAATGGCCACGGTCGCCAAACTGTGGAAAGAACCAAGATGCCCTTCAACGGACGAATGGATAAGGAAGATGTGATCCATATACACTATGGAGTATTATGTCTCTATCAGAAAGGATGAATACCCAATTTTTGTAGCAACATGGACGGGACTGGAAGATATTATGCTGAGTGAAATAAGTCAAGCAGAGAGAGTGAATTATCATATGGTTTCACTTATTTGTGGAGCATAACAACATGGAGGACATGGGGAGATGGAGAGAAGGGAGTTGAGGGAAATTGGAAGGGGAGGTGAACTATGAGAGACTATGGACTCTGAAAAACAACCTGAGGGTCTTGAAGGGGCGGG